>NC_089794.1:41308128-41628128 GCF_040412425.1 Macrobrachium rosenbergii
AAGACGGATCGCCGGGGTCAGAGGTGGGTCATTTCCTTCGCTCTTCTTCAACTCGCGACTGAGGAAGAAAAGTGAGAGAGAAAAAAAAAGGGAAGAAAGAAACGTCTGTCTACTTACGTAAGACGGAATGGAGGTCGTCCGAAAGAAGAGGAAGAAGAAGAAGAAGAAGAACGTGGGTTTGGCCCGTTTGGATTTCGTTCCAGTTCGGATCCGGTGCAACAGAAATGGAAGCGATTGTGTTTTGTGTGTGTATGTACTGTGTGTAAGGCCATTATAATTAATTTCTGCCTAACATACCTCTGTGTTCTGCGACTTACATAAATTTCCCATACACACACACACACACACACACACACACATATATATATATATATATATATATATATATATATATATATATATATATATATATATATATATATATATACATACATACACGCACACGCAGGTAAAAAAATTAAGAGAAAGGGTGTAGATCCTGACCGGTTTTGACTTTATTTTCAAACCATTAAAGAAGTTCTTCATTAATGGCCTGGAAGTGGAGTCGAAACCGGTCACGACCTACACCCTGTCGCTTATTTTTCACTTGTGATGATGTGTGATAAACGAATCACGTGTTAATGTGATTATAAAATCGTATACTCCACAGTAGCAAGGAAACGAAGGAAAAACGCAAGAGAACGCACGGAAAACGGACACCTGGAAGAAGGGAGCAGAGAAAGACCAAGATCACGAGGGGGTGGGGGTCACACAGGAGGAGCTAGGCGATTATAGGATTAAAAGTACCCAGCACACAGATATAAATACAGCTGGACTACGCGTCTGCTCATTATACGGGTACTTGATAATGTGGACTGTTTGTCCAAGAAAGCTTGTAACTTTTTCTGAATAAATACTCCATTAGATACCACCGAGTTTGAATGAGGTCCTTTTAGTAATATATATATATATATATATATATATATATATATATATATATATATATATATATATATATATATATATATATATATATATATATATATATATATATATATAAAGTTGTGTGTTTGTACACATGGGCATGTAAAATGCTTTTTTAATTTAGTATGTAAAATAGAACAGTATCTTTAAGTGAAACGAGAACAGAATATGTTGATTCTCATATGCACGGGAATATAGATCGCAGGATACAAACTCTATTCTCTCGCCGTATATTGTAAGAGTTTTCATGTGAATTGCATGCTCGAATTGAAATAAACGATAATGAGGAAGAAATGTCAGAAAACTTTGAAAACGTATCGGGGAACACCTGATGGTAGCAAGAAACCAACTCGTCTGGCCACTATGTAGCTTCTCTTATAATTGAACAGTTTTATCCTTCCAGCATCATTTTTTTTCATCCCATCCTTGCAGCCTCAGCAATGCATCTTAGATCCACATTGATCCCAGCGATTCTTGTTTATATCTATTCTGCTTCTCTTGTAGCCTGTGGTTTCTTTATTGGCTTTTGCTTATAGTATCTCCTTCGGTAAACACCCGCATCTGTAACCGTGCTTTAATGTGCAGCTTTGTTTACTGATACTCCGCGGCTTTGCTGTCGTGTTCAACCAGACGACATTTTTCTCTCCAAAAATCGATGCGCAGATTCTCCTCGGACTAATTCATTGGTTTCAATCGTAATCCCAACATTTCGGAGTTGTTCATTTCATACGCTCGTGGCATAAAGTGTAAGGCTTTACATGCAACTGCTGTCTAAAAACAAACCTCTCCCTTCCGACATTTCGCCTCTCTCTCTCTCTCTCTCTCTCTCTCTCTCTCTCTCTCTCTATATATATATATATATATATATATACCATACATATATATTTATATATATGTTATATGTGTTTATGTAGGTATATATATTTTTTATTTTGTGTTTTGAGAAGTTTTCTAGCTATGCTGCTTCCATCGGAATAGCAGCTCATTTTTAATTACTTAAGCATACGCTTCTTTCTTCTTCTTTTATTACTACTAGTGCTACTACTAATAGTTATAATAATGATAATAATAATAATATTAATGTTAATATACATTTTTTTTAAACTAATGGTCCTCACCCTTGAACCCTTGTAACTGCTCGCGTGTTCCCACCTGTGATCTCCAATGTCGGCCCATTCCTTGTGTATCTGCTAATGGACTACGTTCAGACTGACGCATCTAAATGACGTCTTAACCACATGATGAGTAGGTGCGTGAACGGCTTTGTACACGAAACACCGTAATTAGTTTAGACAAAAAACTTGATCATCTCGGAGGGAATTGATGCCGCAGGGATAGTCTTTATTTATTTGTTTATGATTTTCAGTGAACCTTGTATTTTAATTTTAACTGATTATGTAATTGCAGTTGGAATTGGGATATAAAATTTAGACCAAGGGCCAAGCGCTGGACCAATGAAGTCATTCGGGGCTGCAATTGAGCGTAAAAAGGGTTTAAATGTGTAACAGGAGGAAAGCTTCGCAGTTGCACTATGAAACAATTGCTTGGAGAGGGTGGAAAGTAAGATGGAAGAAAGATAATATGAACTGAGGTACAGCAAAAGGAATGAAAAGGGGTCGCAGGTATGGGTCGAAGGAACGCTGCAAAGAACCTTAGGTAATGCTTACAGTGCACCGCGTGAGGTGCACTGATGGCCTTACTCTCCTAAGGGGTGTTTAAAATGAAATGATTTTATACTTCGAAATCTCGTCTTCACTTTCATTCAGATGGAAATGTAAATAATTTTTCCAGATCGATGAATACAGCAAATGCCAATTATCAAATCATGAAGTAGAATTCTGAGGAGACGTATTTTCCAAGGCTGTCAGGACCGAATGCTAAATTTCGAAGTAAAATGACTTGAGCCACTTCTTTTCGAGTCATTTCGACTTTCAAGTTAATTTAGTTCTCTGTAGCCATTTTCATTCGGCCGTGCCCTTGCAAGAGAAGACTTAATATTGGCGAGCTTTTTTTTTTTTTTTCATAAATAGTAATTTTCTCTCTGCTGTTACTTTTTTTTTTTTTTTAGCTCGTCAGGAATCTATTAATAATAATTGGAAAGTGTAGTAAGACAATGCATGCCACTGGCAGCGTGATTAGTAGAGTTCCCATTAAAAAAAGACGCCCCACGCCCCAGGGAACAAGTTTCACTTGAAAAGTCTTATCTTGCAGTCACAGCCGAGTGGGAATGGCTAGAGGTAAACAAATTAACTTTTAAAGTTGAATGTCAAACGTGACTCAAAAAGAAATTACTGAAATCAGTTTATTTTGTGTCATTTAAGTTATCATTAGCGGATACTTAGACTTGTCATTTAAGCTTTATGTCACGAATACTTAAGACGCAGTGAACATAGTTACTTGGGTACCCTGCGTCATTCAGTAACAATAAGTGAGCTAATTAAAAGTTCCAGATCCAAATCAAGAACAATTCAGACAGACCACCGAACCAAATGGACAATCATGTCTGTGCTTGGAAGATGCCAGAATACTTCATTTTCAGTGTTTCAAAAGAACGGAAAATAGTAAGAAATTAAGTTGAAATAAAAAAAAAATGGCAGTTTCTGTGACAGTTGTCGCCGAGTAAAGGAATATCCTATCCGTCCATCCAAGGTTTCGTTTCGTGAATGAGGTTTTGTAAACGCCGAAGTTGAATTCTTCACGGTGGAAGTTGCGGCGACGACGTCTGTCGCCAGTGAGATAGTGACACTTGTTTCGACAGCCTTACGAACCTCAGTGTCAAGTATTACTCTGTGGTTATAGCCACTGAATGATACTGCGCTCTCTCCCTCTCTCTCTCTCCGTAAATCGTCGTCCAAGTGAAGGGCCTCTTGGTGGTAGTCACACCCAATAGGGTTCCTTTTAACGTTTCCCTTTCTTATACAGTACTGTTGTAGTTACTCCTTTGTAATGTACTGTAAGTCAGTGGTCTGGCTTTGTACATTGTAATTTCTCAACTTTTTACGTCTATATTCAACGCCTGATATTTAAAGGAAATATATATATATATATATATATATATATATATATATATATATATATATATATATATATATATATATATATATATATATATATATATATATATATATATATATATATATAATATACTGTACATACACGCACGCACACACATAGCCAGTTCGTTTACCTCGGAAACAATACCGCAAGGGAATTGTAACTGATAAGTGGTTCTTCACCTGGGAAATGAACCAATTATCAATTATAATTATCAGTTATAATTATTATTGCCGAAGTAGAGCGGATTGGATATTAAACTACATTTGTAGCTTAATGTTTGTGATTATAAAAACGTCACGGTGATGTGATAAAATTCATGTATATGTATATACATTGTATATATATACATATATATATACACACAGTATATATATATATATATATATATATAGTTAAAAAAAGAGGGCAATGTGGCAATTACACACACTACAACAGTAGATTCTGCATATATATATATATATATATATATATATATATATATATATATATATATATATATATATATTGTATGTATGCATATATGAGTATTTCTTCTTACTCATTTGAAACAAACATAATAGGTTTGGTCGTGTAGATTTTCTGTTCTGCTTCTTTTAATACCTTCTGTGGAATTTTCGGTCAAGGTTGGAAGATGAATGCGAAGGAGTCCTATCATTTCCGCTCTATTTAAAAGTTTAAAAAGAAAGAAATTGGTGGTAATAGTTTATTATTCTCCAGTGTCTATAATGTTCTTTGTTTTTGCAAAGATTGTTATTGTTATTACTAAACTTCAACACTAAATTTTTTTCTTGTAAGTATTATTATTATTATTATTATTATTATTATTATTATTATTATTATTATTATTATTATTATTATCTTCTTTTTACCTCTTTCCTTTGCACATCTTGGGCATTGAACAGGTTGGGACTCCATAGTGATCTTGTTACGTGACCTACATATGAGTGACCTTGACCAACTTTTCAAGGTCACAAACATGTTAATAAGCCATAATAGAAAAATTGCATTCTTAAATTTTTTTTTTTTTTTTTAGTTTACTAACCGACTGAATTACGGACTTTTAAAATTTGGTTCTCAAAAATTAGCCAGTAATCTATACACCCCAACATCAGTGGGCCAAATCTGAAAGCTGTGATTTTGGGATAAAATGCTCCTCATCGTTCCAAAGTTGTAGTGGTTTATTTTAGCATACATATTTTCTTGACAAAAAAAAAAAAGAAGAAGAAGAAGAAGAAAGGCGGGCAGAGGAGCTATAACATTCTCTTTTTTCCCTTTGGTACTGAATATAGTGAGGAACATTTTCTGTCAGCGGGAACACATTTACCAGACATTTAATTTTTATTATTTGTTGTCGCTGCCGTGTAGCATATTCAGAAAACGTCATTTTTTGCACTCATATTATACGTTAAGAAATTCATAGAACGTGAAATTCGACGAAAAATGTCGAAGCCTTCCCCGGACATCTAACAAACACAGACTGCCGTTGTTGGCCGCATAGCGTGTACTATTCCCCCAAGGTGAACTCCTTTTACCATCTCTATTTCGCATGGGTGAGTGAGGGGGCGTGAGACATCTTCCTTCGAGTCACTCCTTCTCCTCCTCCTGCTCCTCCTCGCATTTTTCTCCAGTCAGTTCCCTCCTCCCATTTTCTTTCGTGCCCCATTTGTCCTTCCAAGTTCTTGTCAATCGCCTCTTTAGTACTTTTTGCTGGTCATTTTGTACATCTCTCTGGCTTCATTTCATTTCACGCTTCTTGTGTGCAGTCATTTTTTTTTTTTTTTGTGATTCCACCCTTGTTCGTATTCAGTTTTTTCGCACTCTAAGTTCACTTCTGCTATTTGAATGTGCTCTTGGGGGCTTTGTTTTAACCATCCCCACTTCCGAATTGATAATTCAGTATTACTTGAAGCTGTTTATGTATATATGTATGCAAGTTCGTAAATATGAGACAAATGGCTTATTTTCTCTAAACAGTATAAGAGTATGGAATAGTTTTTCACAGCCAGAGTTGAGCACGTGTATATTATTACTATACTGGCAGATTTGTCTTACTTTTTATTCTTTGTCATAAACAAACATATGGCCAGTATATACTTTCTTAGAACAGAAGAGAATACTCGAGCATCAGAGTCCAAATCTAGCTTTGATTTGTGATAACATAAAATGAAAATAAATTTAAAAATAAAGGTGATATTTCAACATTAAGGCGCCCGTTCTTCATTCCTTTTGTTTCTGTGTGTGTACAATTGATTTTTTTTCAAAATCTTTAGTTTCACTCCCTTATATCAGTGTCTGCCTGTTATATAATTCTCTTTATCCTTATGTTAAAGAGTCCACTTTCGCGCGGAAGGGCGTTTTTCCAGTTAATGGCCTTTTAATCGCATCGTATGTAAATGTTCGTTCATTGTAAATGATAATGAAAATAGTAATAATGTCTGGATGATACCTTGCTAGTTTTTATGTAAAGATGTGACATTGGACACTGGGAACACGGCTAGTAAAGAGGCTTGGGGTTAAGAGGTGAAGGGGATCTTGGACTGGTAGAAATACTCGATGTAGAATTACATATATATATACCATATATATATATTTATATATATATATATATATATATATATATATATATATATGTGTGTGTGTGTGTGTGTGTGTGTGTGTGTATGTGTGAACTGTATATATACATACATGAATACAAGACTAAGAGGGACCACCTCAGAAGAGAGAGAGAGAGAGAACGGGCTATGTCACCTCATTTCACATGTTATTATTATGGATAAGTAGAAAAAAACAGTTAGTAACGGTCGCTTTTGGGGTTATATGTTTTGACTGTGATGCTGACGAGCACGGAGGAATAAAAGTGACAGATGAAAATTCTTTGAGTTTGGTGTTAGAAAGAAAAGACTTGAAAAACATGCATATTGCCCAGGAGAGGGTTAGCAATTCTGTACTCAGTGGCTGGAGAAGTGATCGAGAACAAATTTAATAGAGGTTGAGGGTTTTGTGGTTGAAACCTCACACCAGTGGAAGAATAATTACTGCAAAGCTTTGGTTTGTTCCAGATCTGTAGAAGTCTGATAACAAAAAGAAAATGTGCGCAGAGATTTAGATCTTCCTTTAGAGGTTTTTTGAGGGTTCAAGTGACTGCGTTTGTGATTTGGGTAATAACGTAGGTGAAGAAGGGGTGATTATTAAGCGTTGGAAAGGTGGCATCATAATCTGGATAACTTGAATCAGCATTTTCCAAGATGCCGTGAGAAGGACAAAAAATACAAAACTGAACGGTTTATGAAAAAAATATGGACTTAGTATTTCGTGATATCCTTATTAGATTATTTAACATGCAATAAACAGCAGCGTCCAAAGAAGCAACTCGGTCATGTTGGAATGTAACTTGAACGAATAAGATGGTCAGAATCTTAAATTTGAAATTTATGATGGATAGAAGATTAGATTACGAACTTGTTCATCGGTGGTTTATGCATTTATTTATTTAATAGTTAGCTGACGGTAACCAACTGCAGCCTATATCATTAAAGCTAATCGTGAATGGCGGAAAGTTGTTCAAGATAATGATGCTTGGATGACTTTTTGGTGTTCAGTAAAGTAATGTATTTACTTTCTGCAGTTACAAAACAACAGCCAATCAAAAGAAAGATAGGAGCTGCAGTGACATCAACTGCGGATATTTACCATGAATCCAGATTTTTAAGAAGAGAGGAATATGATGGCAATTAAAATTTTACCCTAAATGTGATGAATTACAGAAAGGTGGTGTTTACGCGATGAAAGAGGGAAGTGGGAAAATGTAATTAAGCAAGAGGACAGAACGTTGTCATTGGGTATACGATATATATATATATATATATATATATATATATATATATATATATATATATATATATATATATATATATATATATGCAGGTTTCGTTGAACGATAGATGACTGCGAACTCTTCATTACTCGAAGTTCGTAGAATTATAAAAGAAAGCCACTTCATAATAATTCCTTTTATTCTTGTCTCCACAGCGAGCTTTCGGACTGTACTTCGTCCGTAATCGTGCTAGACTAAAATATTTACATCATTTCATGACCAAACATAACAATTACATATAAGTAAACAAGAGGTTAAAATATAATTGTCGTGGAATTACTGTTAACATGTAACAAATCATAGAGTGAGCAACTGTCAATAGTTAAAACAACGGAATAACTATACAAAGAATTAGGTGTTTAACAAATCAAAAATAAACTAACGTATATCTATAGATATATAAAACTAGAAAATGTTCAGAACTTCGCTAAAAAAAAACAATAAAAAATAAAAAATGGTCAGTGCTTAAAAATTTTGAGAAGCCTTTCGCATCCTTCGTCCTGGGAGTTTAAAGAAGGTTTCATGTCTTTTATTAAGATGGCTTCTGTCATCCTCAAGTACCCAACAGAATTATTACTACATAGAATTTTTACACATACAGTAAGCTGTCTTTACGTTATTTTTGTTTCGCCATGAGTCTGCAAGGTGATTTTTGATTGATTCTGTGTGTGTGTGCATGCGAAATCTCTCTCCGACAGTGAGTGGTGTGTCCAATGTATGTGGAGGAATTACATCCAACCCGGTTGCAAGAATACTGATATACCACCATGATGACTGTCAGAAACACCCCCTAAAGCTGGTCTATTGCGAATGAATAGGTTTTTTAATTTCTTATTTTTATAGTAAATCCTGAGACAGACGTTATCACTTTCATTAACCGGTTTTACATGACTAGAAACAATCTTTTTCAGCAGCTTTTCTTCTGCTTTGTAGCAACTTGACATTTGTCCTTGAAAAAAAGAAGTTGATTTGTTTGAAAAAAAAAAAAAAAAGAAGTTGATTTGTTGTTTTTCTTCGCCAGTTGGTAACGGCTCATTCAGGATGACTTTGTTCAAAAACTCTTTTACAGTTTCATCTTTTACTTCCTTGGGAAAGTTATTATATGTTAACATTTGTTTTATTCTGATAATTTCATTGTGGAATGAATCCCAGTCACTGCAAACCCTGTACCCTCTATGTAATAAAGTCTTAATTGCTCCTATTTTTGTATTTTTCGGGGCAGACACCATTGAAATTAACACAATCTCTGAGATTAATTGGTTTACATACACCGAAGTTTTTACAGTGTTATTGGATAAAGTAACTAAAGCGGCTAAAAACGGCATGGAATTATTTTTCCCAGTTCAAAAGTAAATTTAAGAACCGACTCCTCTAGCGAAGTACTGAACATTTTCTAGTTTAATATATCTAACATAAATATATGTACATAAAAGTACATATATTTATGTTAGTTTATTTTTTACTTGTTAAACACTTAATTCTGTGTATAGTTATTCCGTTGTTTTAACCATTGACAGTTGTCCACTCTATGATTTGTTACATGTTAACAGTAATTCCATGACAATTGTAATATTTTAATCTCTTGTTTACGTATTTGTAATTGTTATGTTTGGTCATGAAATGATGTAAATATTTTAGTCTAGCACGATTACGGACGAAGTACAGTCCGAAAGCTCGCTGTGGAGACAATAAAAGGAATGATTAAGAAGTGGCTTTCTTTTATAATTCTACGAACTTCGAGGAATGAACTGAAGAGTGAATACAGAACATTGGAAAGAACCAATATCAAAATAGTTACAGTTCCCAGTAACAAACTGCATAACAAACAAACTGCTGCCTATATATATATATATATATATATATATATATATATATATATATATATATATATATATATATATATATATATATATATATTTATATATATATATATATATATATATATATATATATATATATATATATATATATATATATATAAGCATATCGTCTCAGGGCAGTATCATGAAAAATACATCGTGCATTTGTTTGATAAACAGCAATACGATGAAATTGAAGTGGAGATGTTTTGGACATGCCCTTCGCACAACACCAGGGAAAATGGTACGTGATAGCGTCAGCTGGGCTCCTGCGGGGACCAGAAGACTTGGAAGACCCAGACCTACTTAGATGAAAAGTGAGACTGGAGGCTGGAGATGATTTGAGATTTGTGGAGGTGAAAGCACAGGAAAAACATGAGTAGCAGAATCTGACAGAGGCCCTTTGCGTAGGATGGTGTTGAGGCGATGATTGGTTATATATATATATATATATATATATATATATATATATATATATATATATATATATATATATATATATATATATATATATATATATATATATATATATATATAGTTATAAGCATTTATTTGCGCTTTCTGGCAACACGATACCGGCTGCGTTGCTGTGGTAGAAATAATAAGTGAAAGACTCCCGTAAATGGGTAATTTTATAAATGCATGAATGAATGGATAATGGAATCTTTTATAAATGAATGAATGAATTTTTAAAGGAATTTTTTTGACCGTTGCATTTTTAAGTTGTTCATTAAAACCATTAACTTCATAGTATTCTTCCCACAATTCGAAGGTCTTGGCCTGGACTGGGTGACCTGAAAGAAAAGCAAGACAAGTCAGTGGCACTTGCATCCTCTCGCTGACAGATCATGATCATCAGCAGGACGTCGCTTCCTAGAGCAGATATTGCACCGTTCACCTTGATCTTGCAAGCGCTTTTACGCTTGGTGGCATTTCGGCCATTGCATCTCACGACTGTTCTGCTTACACACCTTGTTCATGTACGAGATGCATCGTCGTTGGTCATTCTTTTCACACCTTTCATTTTCAGATGAAACAATGAAGACCTGGATGTTTCTTTTACATTCCAGTTTCACGCAGTTTGTGCCGATTGGCTCTAGTCTATCCCTTCAGAGTTTTTTTTTATTGTTACGAGACGATAAATAACAGTATAAGAACAGAAGTGTTACTTAATACCATTTGACCAAATACGGTTAATCTAAAAAGAGAACACGAGATATCCGTTCTCTCTTTCTCTCTCATTTTGTAATGCTACATCTCATTGAGAGCCACTTCCTACCCATCTTCCCACCGTATGTTGTAATGCTGCTTATCATGACTGATGCCTATAGATGCATTATGCATCAAGTACTTAACCCTAATGAGACGTCAGGTGGAGATAGATTAACCTCTGAAGGTGGTGGAGACGTCATGGTGGCTGTGTGCACCTTTGTTATAACAATCAGGCATTTTAATGCGCCCCCAGACAAGAGAGGGCTGACATTCTAACCGTTAAGGTTCAGTTTGGTCTTCACGTTGATGTCATGTCTGTAGTTACTAACCTTCTATAGGTTACTGGAGTTTCGCCCATTGAGCCAGGCGTAGTTAGTGAAGTGTTTTTTACTTACGCTTACTGTTACCGTATTTAAGGTATGATAAATTTTCATTTGATGTTAAATAGGTGTCTGTGAATAAATGCAGTTCCTTGGTCTTGGTAATAATAACCCAATTTGCTAGCAACAATACATAATAATATAATGACCATGATGATTATTTTTATTATGACTTAAATAGGAATAATTTATGTCCACAAGTAAGTAAAATGCTGTGTGGACCAAATTTTATCCAAGAAAGTGTGTAAGAAATTGAAGACGAAAGAATATAGGATGAAATGTGCTCAAGTGATTCTTTTATAATCAAAATATTGCTGAAAGATGTTTGTAAAAAGTATTGAAAATACATTGTGAAACAGAAAGCAGTAACCTGTCAATAAAGCAGTATTCCTTAGAATGTGATTCATGAAAATATAGGTTTCAAATGAAGGTACGTTGCCTTATGTCTCATGCTTATGTTACTAGAATGTTCAGGTGAATAAGGGAATGAACAGCTTATACAGGTGCAATTTTGAAGGATAACAATAGAATGCATGATTAGAAAGCTGAATAACTGACGTGAAAATGAATGTAACGTAAGAAATTTCATAGTGAATGTTAAGAGCAAAATTATGGGAACAAATGTAAAATGAGACGTGGTGAATATTTGTAACGATGGTGAAATGACGGATGCAGTTTATATTAATAAACGATGAGACGAGTGGAAAGTTGCTGTGAATGCTAGAAAGAGGGGGGGGGACAACCAAAGGTAATTAAATTTGTAATATAGTTATTCAGTCAATCCACTTACCAACGAATGTAACATCCTTCAGTGATTTTCAAAATTCCAGGATAAGATGTAATAACGAGTTGATAAACGATTGTTTAGAACCTTAGATGCTGACCATGAAAAGGTAGACGAGTTGATAAACGGTCCTTAATGTCCTGAAAGAGTGAAAGTTTAAGGGAATGTAGGGAAATGAATGGAATTCTCATAAAGTTTCTCTACAGGATGATGCAATGACGCAGGTGGTCCATCCTAAATCATCAGTTAGAAAGGAAGGGACAGTGAGTGGTGTCTTCTCATTTTTCAAAGTCACCTTTTGGTGGTTGAGGAAGGTTCGTTTAGAAAAGATATGTACACAGAAATGTATGTCTTGATGTAATCCACAACGAAGACGGAGAAACCAGACAGGAAAAAGGAAATAGAGTTCTTAATTTGTTCCAACAGTTTCGCCTTCTGTCATTCCTCTTCCGGGGAACTTTATTTACTAATCAGTTTAAGAAAAACTGATTAGTCAGTGAAGTTCCCCGGAAGAGGCCTGATGGAAGGCGAAACTGCTGGGATAATTAAGAACCGTATTTTCCTTTTTCCTCTCTGGTTTCTCCTTCGTTTTCATTTTGAAATATCGAGATATTTTATCTTCGTGACTGAGAAGAACTGAAGAATACAACAGAAATGTATGTATAAACATAGCTTCTGAACAGAAATTGGTTGACATTTAGTTTCGGTGAGTGCTAATGGCGGTTACACATTCGTTGGTAAGTGGATTGACTGAATAACTACTGTATATTACAAATTTAATTTCCTTTGGTTGGCCCCCTCTTTGTAACATTATATATGTTTCATTTTTCAGTGAAAAATAATGGCTAACGTAAAGTAGCAATTACTTGTACAGCCCTAATACCAAAATAAAAATACAAATCATGATTTCCAAATTATCTCACCACTTCCTTTTTGTGCAAGAATTTTTTTTTTTTTTTTTTTGGTCAAAACAGAAAGTTCTCCAAGAGAGCCACTTACTAACAACTTCGATGCTTTTATTGGTATGTCTATTTGATGTATTCATCAGTATTTTACTGTACTAGTGTGATTTGGTATAATAATATGGTAGCCAAACGTCCAAAGGCAATTACTCGGTTTTAAATTTTGTTGTAGCTCTCTATAGAAATAAATTTTGTCGTAGCTTTCTATAGAAATGAGTTTTATATGTTACTGGTAGAATTCGAGTGTTTCTGAGACTTCCTTCATTCCGCTTCTTCACGTGTCCATGGCTTATAATTATATCCCACAGCTGTAATTCGCTTTCCGTATCAGGTTTAGTTTTCCATCAGTTTCTGATCTTGAGAAGATGTGTGAAAGAGAAACCAGTGGTTTGGTCTAGTTCAGTGCCTCCGAGATAATTTTCTCTCCTTCCTACTTTCTAAGCAGATATTATTTTGTAGGACAGGCGATAATGAAACCCAGTCTTTCTCCCAGCAAACTTTCTGGATTGTCTAACAGCCTTAGGCCAAGCTGGTCATGGACATTGAGCAACCAAATCCTGCCGGCCTCGGATTAGAGGCAGATTTGATCCTGTATACATATTTCACTAAAAACCACCATCGTCTTTGGGAATACACATACACACATGTACACACGCGCATATATATATATATATATATATATATATATATATATATATATATATATATATATATATATATATATATATATATATATATATGAAACTCCGGAACTACTTGCCAAATATCACCAAAGTGCCAACTTTTCCTGTCTTGTTGATGAAGCACACTGTTGCAGCAGCAGCATCCTCCGATGTGGGAATCTCAGCAGTCTGTACTTGTCGCATGTCACCAACCAGAGAAATTAGTGCTAATGTCTTGTAAGGGTTTTGTGGATGACGTCACGGCGTCACGTCTTGCACCGTTGTCCACCACCTCCGAAACGTTATCGTTATCATCATCATCATCGCAGTCATCCTAATGATCTTGGTACAGGATGTGGCGTTACTGGGAGGTGGGAGGTTTCTTCTTCTTTTCGGAGGCCTCTTGCAGTGTCTTGACGAGCATAACGAGTGGTCTAGCTGACGTAACTGGCTGTAATTATGGTTATTTGCGGTCGAGACCTCCTTGCGATTGTTAGGCAGGGTGTTGCTCAATATCTTACGCAGGAATCTTTTTTGGGTGTTAATTATTAATCGAAATAACCACTTTAATCTTTATCCCAGAGTTCAGTCGGGCGCAAGACAAGTATGTAAATTCGTTATAACGATGCTTCAGTTGCTAGAGTAAGAAGCTTAACTCTTACTCTGTGACTAGATAAACTGAAGGAGCTCAAGAACGGATAAATGTTTCGTATGTTGAAAAGTTCATATCATGACGCATCTGGTGTGCAAGTTCCGTGACGCAATATTTTGCAAATGAACGGTGACGAGAGCGAAACGTGGTCTTCACGTAGCTGACTGACACTTAGAGAGAGAGAGAGAGAGAGAGAGAGAGAGAGAGAGAGAGAGAGAGAGAGAGAGAGAGAGAGAGAGCCCCTTCCCAAGACCGACCTTCGTTCTTTCGTCAGCCAGGTCCTGTTCGGCAGCGTTATGTTTAGATACTTATTTTTGCGGTTAGGAATACTTTTTTTTCACTGGAATGTCTAATTGTTTCGATGTAAAAATGTTGTTGTTGCAGATTTTTAACGAGGTGTTGATGTTCACTTGTAATCAGTCATCCGTAATTAATTACATCACAGTTTATTGCGTTCGCTTTAAGAAGTCTGACATCCCCCCCCCACCATACACACACATATATATATATATATATATATATATATATATATATATATATATATATATATATATATATATATATATATATATATATATATAATAATAAAGACAAAATCTACGAAGAAAATAGAAACAATGGAATCCTGCATTGTTTCCCTTTCCTTTGTGAATTTTGTCTTATTTATATATTCAAATATGTACACGTATTGGTTTAACACACAATGCACACATACATTACATATATATATATATATATATATATATATATATATATATATATATATATATATATATATATATATATATATATATATATATGTATGTGTGCCTGTGTGTTTACCAACGTGTAAGACAAAATTCACGAAGGAAAGAGAAACAATGCAGTATTCCATTGTGTGTGTGTGTATATATGTATATATATATATATATATATATATATATATATATATATATATATATATATATATATATATATATATATATATATATATATATATATATATATATATATATATATATATATAAATGTATGTGTGCCTGTGTGTTCACTGCACGTGTGCGTATTTGCATTCATCTTTCGGGAGGAAGTCGCAGCTAAGCAACACTGACTTTGCAACTTCCTTTTGAAAGATCTTCAGCAACCAAATTTGAGCAACCATGTGAATAAGAATGGACAGGATTGTGCCAACACTCATTAGACAGTAAAGGCATCTGTTCGGGTAATTAGGAATGTAGTAGGTAGGGTCATTATATCCTGTAATATTCAAGAAACTTATAAATACACACACTCACACCTCCTGACTCTCTGGCAGTGGTAGAATGTTGATGCCAGTAATTTCGGGTGACTACAGTGTTACAGTACTTTCAAGTGGCATGCGATATTGCCCAATATTTTCCTTGTTAACAAAAACAGTTATGTAAATATTGTTCGTTTGTTATATTCATCAGAATTTTATTATAGTAGTCTCCTCTCTTCTGTTTTTCTCATCTATCTCGTTTTGCTGATATTAATATAATAATAATAATAATAATAATAATAATAATAAAATAAATGTGCACAGATCCTGTATATAGGATATTATTATGCGTTCATTATAGGGTCAAGAAGTCTCATTTTTTAAGAGCAACATCTCCCGAAAATAACGATCGCATTGCGCGTGGCATGTAATGGTAGGCTATGTACAACATGGCTGCATGACATTATTATTAAACATAGGCGCGCAAATTTATATATAGCCTGTCAAACTACGCATAATAAGAATATGGTGATAAATAAGCGTCCACTGAGAAGTGTCCCGTTTCGTAAGGCACAGATCTTATTTCATGTCCTTCGTGGGTGGTCCAGTGATGAGCGTTGTATAGCCTTGGGGGGTAGTCTATTTTTAGCATGGTTTTATAGTGTTTGGGCGGGAAGCAGATTCCACACGGACCACGTGAATGGGATGTCTTTGTCTTTCGGATTCCACCTTACCCAGTCATTACCATTAAAAATATACCGATCGATAAAGAAGAATAAAGCAGATATTTGAATTGTGTAATATAACTATACTTTGATCATCGCTGTGTTTCTCTTCATGTAATTTTGAATCAGACCGAAGTGAGTACGCAGCATTGACTCTAAGTTACACGGAAGCTTTGTTTATATATATTTTTTTTCAACAAGACAAACTACTTTTAAAAATATATTTCTTTCCGTAATGTATCGACAAGTATGTGTATTTACGCGGTTCGTAGTGTATATCAACCAGTGTACGTCACTGATACGAAGAAAAATAGCTATTAATGTTCGTTTATCCATCTAAAATGTATCCTTTTAGACAGATAGTCTATAAGCTTCATTATTATTATTATCATCCAGAGGCAAGGCAACGAGGACCACGAGATGCCCCGAATTAGGATTTTGTCGAGTGTTGCTCAATGTTCAATGTAGCTTCTTTCATTTACAGTAAAATTAAACACCTTCTCTTGTGTAAAGTCTCTCCCCCTCAAACATTGCTGCAATTTTAGCGAAAGTTTGTTTGCCGAGAGCCCTCTGGACTCTTTATTTAGTGCATTTTTGTCCTCTTTACAACTGATAGCAAGAGAATGTGCTTTGTTTATATTAGCCATCTGCAAATAAGGAGCCCATGAATTGCTCTCGACTGAGGTCTTACGGTCATCGCGTATTATTTCCTGTTTTCCGTTTTTCTTTTACTTTGTGGCGGTACCTGAGGTGAAAGCAGCTTGGCCCCTTTTTCTCGCCCGTCTTCCTGCTTTTAAAAATCCGTCTCCTAATCTTCGAGTTGGATAGCTAGAGATGTGTGTGTGCAGTATTTACTGATAACATTATAAAACAGTGTAAAACACAGATTATAAATATATATATATATATATATATACAGATTATATATATATATATATATATATATACACAGTGTGTGTGTGTGTGTGTGTGTGTGTGTGTGTGTGTGTGTGTGTGTGTGAGTGAGAGAGAGAGAGAGAGAGAGAGAGAGAGAGAGAGAGAGAGAGAGAGAGAGAGAGAGAGAGAGGCAGTTCTTTACGCGACGGAAGAACGTACTAGGAAGATGGGGAACTGACTGCTCTTTATCAGCTTAGAATGAGTCGAACTCATATATTACACCGACTTAATTAAAGGCTGGTCATTTCGACCATTTAGAAATGATTAATTCCCTCGACCCCACAGTGCCTGCTGGTCGTCGACCATTTAGAAATGATTGTTTAATTCCCTCGACCTCATAGTGCCTGCTGGTTGTGTTTCTTAGTCTTGAAGCTCCAAATATCACTTCCTTCGTCCAGAATTATTGATGGGGTGTTTTCAAATGCATCGAGATGCTCTTAACTAATTAGGGAAGCTGGTCTTCATCAAGCATGTCTTTTTCCTGTTGTTTTAAGCAGTTTTTTTTAAAGTGAGGGCATTTAATTGTTAATGATTTTCTATGTTCATAATAGCATAATATGTCGTAAATGTATTTGCATGCATATGCGTTACGTGCATAATTTTTTCGACAGTATTTTGCTTGCATTTTCAAAATTTTTATGTAATCCACTTCGTATCAGTTGGAAAGCTTTTCAAAGGAGAGAGAAGGAAATAACAGTAAACTAAATATTCATCTATTTTCCCCACAAAAAAATAAATGGGAAAGGGGGGGGGTGTTGAGTTCTGTTCATAACATTCTTGTTAAGTTTCGGATCAGTTTTCTCTCAGTCTTACTTGGTTGTGTTTTCTTCTTTTATTTTGTTATCTTACATGCTGCTATTTCTCTGATTTTTTCCTTGTCATTTCTCTTTCGTAATTTATTCACTAATTCAGTTACTTTTGATACTTGGCTGCTTTCCCTGTTGAAGCCCTTGGGCTTGCTGCTGAGTCAGTTTCTAACTAGAGTTATAGCTTGGCTTTTGATAATGATAATAATATACTTGAACTTGCTCAGTATACGTCCATACTAAGAAAAACGGGCAACAAAATTAAAAGGTAATTATATCCACTGAGACAATTAATGGTGTCATGACCGCATTCCGAAGCTCTTTTTATTAGCGCAAATGACAATCGCTTCCACCGAAGTGTAGCAAAAATAAAGTGGTATACTTTCGAGCCGTAGTGAAGTGTCTGCTTCATGCTCAAAAGAAATTACCGAATCACAGCGTAAGATTGGGTGAACTTTGGCACCGTCACGCATTACTGAAGTTGCCTTAGTGTCTTCCTTTACGTGGATATCGGTACAGGTGGGGTTCCATGACAGGCGTTTAACATCAAAATAAATTTATTTTCGTCCTGCACGGGCTGCTCACATTTTTCCACGAGAGAGAGAGAGAGAGAGAGAGAGAGAGAGAGAGAGAGAGAGAGAGAGAGAGATTATTACCTACCTGATTGACCAGTTTCAAAGCACAATAACGATATCCTTTTTTTTATCAAGCTTCATAAACTGTGTGTGCAGTCTTCGTGTTATTGTTTATTTTTGCCAATGGCATTTTAGGGCAGAATATGAAGCATTTGCCTAACATTACTGAACAGGTTTAAAAAATATGTGCAGAGCATTTTTAGAAATTTTTAATTATATAAAAGGTAAAGGTTTATCCTCACGTAGTATCAAAAGGAAAATATATTCCTCTATGGGAATGTTCTATTTCACACTATTCCTGTGCAAACAAAATGAACACATACCACAATTTGATGCCCCTCAGGACATCTGTTTTGATTGATATTCCAGTTATAGATTCAATAGATAAGGAAACAGAAAGTCCAGTAATATGAAAAATGATTCTCATTCAAAACATTCCATCAGCATTCTGTCATTACTGAATATTTGCTTACTTGAAAATTGCACTGCACCAGTAAGTACACAAACATAAGTCATGATTTCTGGTAAAAGCAATGAATATGAATACAATGTTACAGCCTTTATACTTATATTCTCATGTTCTTTGTTTGCAAATATTTACGTTACAGCTTCTTTGTATGTTTGCAAACTATATATTTATATTTACTTTAACCATGTGAATATGCAGTCTTTGGTTCCACATTAGGTTTAACTTGAAGTATTTTATATTTGACTGTTATTGGTGAAAATGTTCATAATTATGTTAAGAAAATGATGAATCATGTTAAATTACAATGAGGCATTGAGTAAGACAGATTAATGGTTGTCTATAACACTTTGCCTACAAGACCCTATTTACTGGAAAGCTGTGAGATTTTTTTTAAAGAAAAGCGCATTCTGTATGGATCTGAGTTTGTGGTTATCTTGAAGAGTTAGTAGTTCTGATATTAAATACTATATAGTAATGATATTTTCTGTCCTTAATTAGGTCTAGTATCATACTATGCTGGTACTTTTAAATAGTGTTTCTATTAATCAACATTCCAGTTTCTTGGGAGAAGAGATTCCTTTTAGTCATTTTGTTAGGGTCTAATAAATCACAGCCTAATGTATATACAGGGTAGCAGCAAGTTACAAAGCTACTGATTGAGAGTAAACATCTTCCACTTATAAAGTAGTATTCTTATTTTAAATTACTGATATAAACTTACTGATGGTATTTTTCTCTCAATTTTGCAGATTCGTGACTTTCGATTCCTGTGCCCCAACAACACAGTATTTGATCAGCAGAATTTCATCTGCACAAACTGGTGGGACATTAACTGCAAACAGTCAACTCGTTACTACAGCAAAAATGATCTCTTTCGTGTGGATGAGACAACTGCAAATCAGGATTATGACTATGAAGAGCCCTTTACCACTTATGAGTATGTATATGAATATGACGATTCACAGACAAGGAATTCACCCGATTATGAATATGATTACTATGACACTGAAGCAGATCATCGATTTGGTAGTGGAAGCAGAGGACGAAAAGGAAAGTCCCAGGACAGTAGCACAGCAAGGTCAACAAACTTATCTACAACTACATCTACCACATCCACCACTACTTCCACTACACCCAGGCCAATTTCATCTACCACAACTACCACTCCAAGACCAATTCCTAGAACAACCACACCCCGTATCACGACACTCCGTCCATCCCACAATTTCCAGTCAATAAGAATAGGCAAGCCTGTGGTTAGCATTAGCAGTTCATCAAGATATGAGGTTAGTTCATCAAGTTCTCCCTCATCAAGCACACATTTTACGAGGGCTGAGTCACCCAGAGCTCAGTCATCTTCAACAAGAACAACTCGGCAAGAAGATTTGACTGGTGCAGAAGATGATTTGTATTCTGGTGCTGAAGATCCTTTTGCTGACTTTGACTGGCGACGGGACTCAGCAGGTGTGACAGCCTCTACAAAAACTCGATATGAGCAGCGCTTTCGAAGTAATGCTAAATCTCGACAAGAACTTCCAATTTCCACAGCAAGTAGAAGCCAAGAGATCACAGTTACTACCACAAGGAATGATAAAGAGAATGAAAGAACCACAACAGAAAGAAGCAGATACCAAGGCCCAAGTAGAGGTAATAGAAATCGTTCTGGCCTGTCTAGCTTTAGTGGTACTCGATTTAGGGCCTCAACTCCAGACCCATCCCTTGAAGAATTTTCAAACTTCCGTTATTACAAAACAGCATTTGGTAATGGAGGCTTGGAATCTGATCAGCTGTTGTCTACATCATCCTCTACAACCCCAAGTCCTCAACAGCCTTCCTCAGGTAGCAGAGTACGTCCAGTTGGGTATATTTCAGCACGATCAGCTTCAAGAAATACCAGATACTCTGTCTATGGGTGATATTTAACGTACTATGACTGACAACACTATTCCTGCCATACATGCTAATATGCAGCATCACAGTACAGAAATTGACTTTTCTTGCGTAAACCTAGTGTTGTGGTGTTGCATTTGAAAATCCAACTGGTTAATTGAACAATGTGTTTGTGCACAATTGGTATTCAACAAATGAGTAGTGCCATTTCTTGATAAAACTGGCACTGTTATTGTTTCTTGGTATCTTAGAAAGCACAGATTTTGGACATGTACTGTACTGATATTTGTACTGTGCTAAAATTGGATTACTACTTGTGAGTGACAATATTCTTAGTAAGCATAAACTGAAGAAAATATTCAATAACAGCAGCACTGCATATACCAAGTAGTGATGGGTAAGGCAAATATCAAAGGATGGATTTATGCTCACTTTTGTATACTTCACATGACTAATTATATGGCGTCTGGAATATAGGTAGTACAAAGACTTGAAGGACATCAGCGGTAGCTATTCTTTGAAAAAAATTGGATGAGATTGATGTTATGTATACAATATTAAGAACATTGTCAGAAAATAGAACAAGTTTAGGACCATGGTAGTTGAATCTTTGTAGTACTGTAATACTACAGAAAATTTTGTGTACAGTTATGTGTAGTTCTGTCAAGGTAGCTCTATTTGAAGGACTCTTCACATTGTTAGGGTTCAATAATAGTTCACAAATTGTCATGTAAAAAATGTGATATAACCTAGATTTTAAGTGTAAAGTAGGAACCATATTCCTGGACTGTGATCAGAATCTTTCTGTTTCTCCTCTCTGTCTTTTTCAAGAGATATGAAGTTAAGTATTGTATTCCCCTCTGTCAGATATGAAGTTAAGTATTGTATTCCCCTCTGTCATAGTCAAAATTATTGAAATTTTCCTTCTGTTATTAAATGTACAGGTACATGGAAGCTTGAAATATTTTATATTGATCAGTTAAAAAAATGCAGCACACTTCATGTTTATGTAATTTTCTTGTCTTGAATATATATTCAGTGAGTGGTGTGCTCTGTAAATGGTGTCACATCAGCTATGGTCACTGGACCTAGTACATTATCATTTTTCTTTAGAATGGATTTATTAGTACTCTTGATAAAGTTATCTATGAGTTTTTTTAGCAATTGTTTATGGACTAATAACAAAACCTTATCTCTCCATGTATGTTGTGATATTTTGATACAAGTTGTATTTCACATGCACTCAGTTTTTTTTTCTGCTTAAATGGTGCATTTCATGTTTTAATTTAATTGTATTTAATTTCAGGTAGCAATCTTCATGTAATGCAAAGTTTCTACAATTGTAATAATCTTACTAATAGGAAGCTTTGTAGTGAACAGGACAGGAAAGAATGTCTTAAAACATGGATAATGATCACTTTAATAAAATGTTTTATTTCTACTGCAAAACATTCCCAACAAATACTGATTTTGTTATCACAGAAACCAGCTGAAGAAATTTCTCACTTTTTGTTTGGATGTTGAATATTAATGGACAATGTCGGTATGCAAATGACTTTCATAATAAGATTTGTAACACTTCGGAACATGATTTGTTTCTCCTGATAAGTTTTGATTTTTTTTTTACTCTTCATCATATATTCAACAACAATTATATCACAATATTTCTAAGTTATGTGTATATATTCTGTATCATTTGGCTAGGCTTATCTTTATGTTTTATACATTATAAATCTCTCCGTGTAATTAACATCACGTCTTCCTACAAAAAATGCAAAACAATATTTTCATGTAGTTTTATCTGAAAAGGCATAGGTAACACCATTCGTCCTTAATTTAGGAACTAAATGGTTACCAGCAGTAGCTTCTTCACTACGGCTATTTACAGTACCCTAATAAGGAGTCCCTTGTTTGCAGTATCTTCTGCTTTGCTTGCTACCATAGAGATGGCTTCTCATTGGTACTGTAGTCACATGCTTTCTTTGTTTCTCATACTTCAGTGTCAGTGTGTTTTCATATGATTGTTATAGTCCTTCTGTTTTCTTTTTGTTTTGATAAGGACTATGATGAAGCTTCTGATTTATTTAATCAAGGTGGAGCTCATCATTGCTGTACTCTGTGTGTTGAAGTATTCTGCCTTGTCAGTGCATGGCTTTTGCTTTTTGCTCTTGGTGCTAAAAGAGTCATCACACTGCTCTAAAAGTAGTTCATGGAATTGGTAGGACCATTAGTGGAGAGAAAATATCTTCCATATTTAGGATCCCCATGAAATTTCCATTTCTTGCAGCTGATGGGAGTGGTCCAGATATGAAACATGATGACTCTACAGGTTCTAGATGAAGTCATGGTCTTGCTTCAAAAACTGCTGATTGTATATGCAGAGTGAAAAAAGGCTGGGGAGGCATCGTCATTGAGTAATAGTACAGAGAGAGCCCTTGTTTTTTATCAATTTACTCAACAGATTTCCTTCTTCTTGACCCATCCCCATAGCTGAATTTGTTTCTGTTTGGGTCCAAGCATTTTTTTTACTCCCCTTATATTAAGAAGAATGATGTGACTGTCCTGAATGACTCCCATCTAGTTGTCAGGAAAACTGCCAATGTTCCAAATCCACTTGATGCCTGGTGTTGTGCTTGTTCAATGAATTGGAACTCAGTGAGTGCAGTCATATGGCTCAGACAAAAGATTTCTGTACCATTCCTGATGTCAGCAATGTATAGGTGTTTCTCACCCAAGCCAGACAAATTCCTAATGGCTGATTGACACTGCAAGATATCTGAAATGCTGTGAGTAGCTTGTCATCAAGATACATGAGTATTTTGGCAACTAAGTATTTTATCAGTGACATACTGCATAGCTTCCTCAAGTTCTTATAATACAACATGAGATACTGATAAGAAAGATTAGGATTCCACAAAATATGGATTGTAAGAAAGATTCCACAAAATATGGATTGTGGAAACCATCTTCAAGAACAGATAACAAATAACACAGTGTAATTAGTGGACATCAAACACTGACCTGCAGTAAGGTGATAGCCATGGCTAATGGAGAGGCAGAACTTCTTCAAATTTAGTTGTGCACAAGATTACTCAAACATGATGACACATGCACTCTATGTAGATGACTACTGGGGGCAGAGTTAGTCCAGCAGACGATAGATGATGTGTGCCTCATTAATGTACATCAACTTGACAATGCCTCAGACAACCAAAACTAGTACCGAGTTCATGTAATATACAATTATAAAAAAGTTGAAACAACCCTCTGAATAACATATGTGAGGGGTCAGGCAAGGTACGATTATACTCTGAAAATTTAAACACAAGGAAACAACCAAATTCACTAGGCATACATCAAGCACTGGACATTATGAATCTCAACCAAAATGCCATAGAAAGATTAAAAAAAAAAAAAAGTGCATGACACGACTTTTAAGGACACCAGTGGTAGGGGTGATGTACGTAAACTTCATTCACATTGAAAACACCAAATTTTTCAAGAGGATGCAGGACTAAATTGGGGCCATAAGTAAGTTAAATGCAAGACCTATTCATGAAAAAATATCAGCATCTTGTGAATGTCACTACTAGCCATGGACTTTCAACTGATTCTCAGATCTTCACAAACTCACTAGCATGGAATATGGCTGATTATGGGTGTTGATGATTGGTTGGTGATGACACTGATAATCCTGCTGGCTGCTGAATATCTTGAATAATAGGTTTCTTTACTGTTATATAGCTCAGATTATCAAGACTTGAGACCTTAACCCCTGTACAGCATGATGCAGGTGCGTACTAAAACTTTATTGTAAGCTTTACTGAAGAGGAAATTTCTTTTAAAGTTGTGCTTCACATTTCTTAAATTTCGTTAATTACAGAGTTGTTTACCACTTTTAGATCCACTGGTGTGGAAGATATTAAGAAAGGCTGTTCTCAAATGAGTAGGAAAGCGACTGTCTCAAACTTGTGAATGTGGAATTGATGAAAATCTCTGCTTCATCTCTTATCATTCAAATTAGTAGTAGCTGTTCTGGAAGAACAGAATTTATTTTTATTCCTCAGAATATGTAGACATGTATTTGGAACAAGCCAAAAAGACCATTATCTTGTCATGTTTCCACAGAAAAGACAGTCCATATATCAAAATAAAATGCCAAGAAAAATATGACTCCTGAGGAAAGGGCATGAACAGACCTTTCTGGAGTAAGAGAGCAAATCCTTCCTAATTGATGAAACTCTCTTAGGAAGTGGCAAAGGAATGGAAGCCAGTGGAAGAAAAGATTAGAAGGATCTGGCAGCATCCCCTGTGGGGTATAATCCCCAGTGATGGGAAGAATGAACACACTTTTCATGGATCTACTGAGGTGGGAGACATGAAACAACCACACAGCTGTCCACATCCCTAACACAGCTGTTGCTCATTTTTCTTCTCCGTTTGGAAAAAGCAAGGCACCAAACAAAACACAATTCTTAAGGTAAAAACCAGAAAAGAAGCAGGCTATATATCCAAATCCAACAATCACATAAAAGAGAGAAGAGTGATGCACCTACTCTCAACGATGAGTGAAGGAAAAGTGACTGGATAGCACTGGTTGAGTAGGGGTATGTATTCAACACCCGTCCCCGACCAACTACACCTTAGCGTTACCCTTGTTTCAAAAGTTCAATGGCCAGTCCACAAATGTGGGCTGAGGATGCCACAAAAGGGAATGGTATGCATCCTCATGGGAACATTTACAGGTGAACTAACTCTAGATAAAATAATCATGGATGCAGTTATATCCACAAAGATGGGCAATACAGTATTCCATCCATGGTAGAACAAAAAATTTGAAAGCAAGTGACCAGAGGGTGCTGATCCACAAATTTTTCCCTCTTGCAGTCAAAAGGTAACCTTTGTTATGGCTGTCTGGCCTTGTCAAAAATAAGCTTCAAATTGCTTATCCTTACCAAATTACTTGTTAAAAGAACTGCCAAGGCTCTTAGACTGTCACACTGGTATTTTATGCCAAAAATTACAGATGCTTGACCTTGAATTGTGGTTATCCAAAGACACTTCTCATACAGAAGGATGTGTGTTAACTGCTGCATGAAGATTTCAAATTAAGAGTAAAGGGTCAACAAGCTACCCATAACTAGTGCCACAATGAGAATACTTGACTGAAAACTTCATCAGTTTCCTTGGTAGATAACGCATTAAATAATATTAAGACTGCTTGCTCCCTCTTAACATTTCTATAGGACAGTACCACCTATGGTGTACCTTGTAGGGTGCACTTTAGATAGTACTAAAGGTTCTTTGCAATGTTCCTTCAGTTTCCAACTGCATTAATTTCTGCCTTTTACTTTTATCTGTTCCCTTTGGTCTCTTCTGCTAGCTGCTGTACTTCATCTTTCTTCCAAATTTCACCATTCACTGAAATTCAAATTCTTGTGGCAAACCTTGCAAGAGTTTAGAAATTTAATGTTACAGTATAATGATGATGATAATAAATCCTTCTGAATTTGATGAAGAAAATCATAAAAAACACTTCTAAAATGGAAAATCACACTTGTATATCTTACCTTTTGGAGATAGCCTTTTAACTTGTTAATATGACAATTTTCCTTGTAAGATCTTCATAAGGTGAGTCACTTATTACCACAGGTTTTGGCCTAGAATAACCACACAAAAATGAACTTCAATGGAACCCTCCTACATCCAAAACTCCATAGTAAAAACTGTCTTCAACAGAGAATTCAATTACTATTTTCTGTCCCCTCCTGAGTGCCTCTTTACCCTGTGGTGGGTGCTTTTCAAAGAACAAGATGAAAAGAGGATTTATCTGAAAGCACAAAAATGACTGGCAAACTGCAAGCAAGGCAGTGACTCTCCACTCACTGCAGTGAGAAACATCAGTACTCTGGTTTTGAAGGAAAACAGAATCAATAGCCAGCCTCTGGCAGATAAAACATGAAAAATAGTGCTTTTATGTTGAGAAGCATTAAAATTGTTTTTAAAACCTTATTTTCTTTGACAAATAGACAACTACAATCCCTGAAACTTTCCCAAACCACCTACTAATATTTCCAGACAACATTTTTATGCACAAGAAAATTCAGTTGGTGAAGTTAAATCATGCAAAAAAAATCTAATCAGAAGTATAAATCATATTATACTTCTAATATTAAGGTTCATCGAATGAGGGTTTTGTTAAGTTGACAATCACTTGACATGTTTAATAACATGTAGTAAGAACATTCATTTATAAATTTGCCAGGTGCAATAAATATTACGAAGTTGTTTTTCTTTTTTCTGTTTTTGCTTTGCCTTGAGAAAATGCAAGTGATCATTTCTATAAAGTTGTGCTTGCTTTGGCATTGGTGCCTCACTTTGAACATGAGTTTCTACATCATTTTAAAAATTATCAACACACTCCATATTACTTAAATTTTCCTGTTACATTTGACTGGCTAAGAATCATGGTAAGTGGTGATATGATGCAATATGAGTTGTCATCATTACATTTGTGAAGATATTACAGAAAAAGAAAGAAGAAAATTACGAAGATATTACAGAAAAAGAAAGAAGAAAATTACATACACCAAAAAAGTTATATATATAGTAAAAAAAATTATGTATAAGACAAAAATCTGGCAAAAGCTTAAACTATAATTTAGGACAAAGCATTGATTTACATGCATTTTTTATTTGAAAAGAACATGATGAAAAATGACAGTTATTAACAAATTAATAAAAATGATTCCACTGGACAGACACTTCAGCCACTCACCATTCACATATTTTTTGACACATGCATGTTAATAAGACCACTGAGAGTTTTGAATGACAAGTGAAAGTTGGATTAAGGTGAATTTAAAGTAGTTGGACAGCTATGTAGAAAGAAACCAAGTGGATTAGATGAAGAGTAAAAGGCTGAAAGAAAGCAGCATGACCCAAAGAAATGCAGCAAAGGACCTTCAACAGAAAAAAAAATGGACAAAATTTAGCTATAGAGAATTACCAAGAACTGTCAGACTAAATGACATGGCAATATTTAGATGATCAACAATAATCACCAAGAGTTTAAGAATAAAATGGGAATAGGTGTTAATTATGCAAACATTGTTTTACAAAAGCCCATATTTATCAATTATGCTGAAAAAGTCTATTTTGGTATAGACAACTTATAAGGCAGTATAATTGCACAGTACTTTTACTCACATGAGTGCAGCTGGAGCTGAGAGGATGCTGCAGAGAACCTTTAGTGTAATGTGCAGTGTACTCTGCAAGGGAAAGAAATGCAGAAGTACACTGACACACAGGTGAAATTAGTGCACAAAGAGTGAAAGTAATGACTAGGAAAGGTCAGTAGACTACTGAATTTGCCTGCGCTTTAAAGTGATACCTTCACTGGAAAAAGGGAACATATAATCTTGGCACAAACCTTTTCTTAATTTCCTGAGCACATATAATTTCCATCTTGAAGTTGTGATGGCAACTAAGCAAGCATCCATTAGTACAAATTGGAGTCACAGACTCACTAGCATAAATTATATTTTCTGAAAACTAAAAAATGAATGAATATAAAAGAAAATGAAGAAGAAACTTTCCTGTAATTAATGTACTTACAAAATAAGAGGCAAAGCAGAATGGATGAACTTCAGCAACAACCAAAGTAATAAAATAGCATGGCTTGCTATGGCTGCTACCAATGCATACCTCAGAACAAGGCAAGTAATTAAACATTGTTTATCACTGTCTGGGTTTTTAATGCTATCCACTTAAACACAGCACACAGTATGTAAAACGATGGTTTGTGCTCAAAAACAAAAATGTAAACAGCAGTGACAATGACTGTTCTACAACTGGTTAATTTAAGTCTCAACAAAATTACCTTTATAGTAACTTCAAATCTTTGTATAATTACTATTTATTGTGTAAATAATTTATTGTAAATAAAATGCTTATTAGAGGTTTCTTCTCATAATAAAAACTTGCGGTATACATTAAAAATAATTTAAAGTTTATAGTTACAAAAACTTGCAGTAATCATCGATCTTCTATGAGTGCCTCATCCCAGGGCCCATATATATTCCTGTAAAAAATTAAAAGCATGAAATATTTCTTTTTACACTAAAGAAATAACAAATTCATCAATTACAGTGAAATAATGTTGCATTCCTACAAACAAGTAAAACCAAACATGGAACACATGTACCACAAAGAATAACAACTGGAATAACTAGTAAATCAGCATTTCATGTAAGGATAATAAACTTAACGACTGAATGATGACCAAGAATGGTAGAAGGATCTGGTTGTTACTTGGTTTATTGCTAACCTTTCAAAACTATGTGTAAACAGATACATTCATAAGACTTGACTTCCAAGTCTAAGGAGTCTCATGTCAACTATCTCAACTGCATGCAGTGGTTAATTCCATTTTATTACTGTATTATTATTATTATTATTATTATTTAGTAGTTTAACAAGACAACAGAGTCATATTTTTTGACACTGAAAGGCTTTGCTTGAAGGATCTGTCCTTAGAAGTGAGATAGAAATTAAAGCTAGGTAAAACTGAAGTTGAAAAGAGGCCCATCAAAAGAAATATGCAAATAGCAATGCAGACGTGAAATAAAAAATGCTACAATGAAGTTTCAGTAGTCTTCAGTGTACCATTAAAGGTTCACAGTGAAGGGCATATAACACTACAGGTGGTAAGTGGTAGGTTATGTACACTATAAATGTTAAACATCTGGAGTTTCAATCTGACAACATGCCCTCCACCCCTTCCTCAAGTAGTGATGAACTGGGTCCTTTATTTTATATCAATCTTAGTGTCCCAATTTTTTTACTCTTACGTGAAAGTGAAAATTAGAACAGGACATGATTAAAGAATTTGGACAGCTAAGTTGGAAAACATCATACAGAACAGATGGAAGACAAAAGATAGGAAGCAATGCATTAGAGGTTAAAGAAACATAGCAAAGACACTTAGTGCTACCAACAGTAAATAATGCATAGAACACTGCCGTTGGTATTTCCCATTATAGCTTGATTAAGAGGATTTACTTTATAACAAGCTCATATCCTTTTCTTTATCCTTACTGGGCTAGCTTAAATTTTTGCTTTTACATGGAGATGAAAACTGGAACAAGACACAGCAAAAGAAGTCAGACAGCTTAGTGAAAAAAGACCATGGGGGACAGATGAAAGATGAAGGGTAGAAAGCCACGTATCTAGGAGCTGCAGGAAAACTACAGAGGCCCTTAGTACTGCTAACATCATGCAGTGCACACTGCTGTTGGTATTCCCTTTTGATTTCAGTGGGTTCACCACTTTCCAAGAGGAATGAGCACTTACCAAATGTTCAACAAAACTGCCATACAGTATTTCCAAAGATCAGTACATAACAACACTGCCTAGCTACTGCAAGTTCTAATTACATCAGCTTCTGCCAGTTGTATATTTGGCTTGATTTTGGGGTTAGCACTTACTGTGTTTTATACATTTTACTTTTCATGTGCTCCTTTTTTTGTATTTTTATTTCTCATTAACGAACAAATCCTTCCAGCAAGCCCATGGAGAATATAGAAATGTGATTCAGTTGTCTTGTTAAACTACTTAATAATAATAATAATAATAATAATAATAATAATAATAATAATAATAATAATAATAATAATAATAATAATAATGGCCTGATACCTATAAGATACACTTTTTTCTAAACCTTCAAACCTCTAAATGGTCTTTGGTACATATAACTGGCCCAATTTCTGAGCTTATCAAATCATCTCCCTTTACCAAAAGTACTGTACATATTGGTAATTCAAGAGCTTACACATCTAAGGGACTGATGCCCAAGGATGCTTTACCCGAGATATACAATGTACCCCGAAGCTTCAACCGGGTGGTAGTAAAGTTCAATACTTTATGCCATCAACTGGAATGAACACAACACTAATGCACATGCTCCTAATAGTCTGTTAATGTAACAGGGTAGGAGTTAACCCACCTCAAAACATTAAGATTAAACTGGTATATATTCTCACACAAATAAAAATTCTTATCTTATGAAACCTTAATTTTTAGAAACACCCAAAATTGATATAACTGCCATGGAGGTTGCCCAAGTTTCCTGGTCTTTAATATGAGCAGATCTGTCTTCTGATCTTAAGTGGACTACCAATTTTCAAAGCTTTTCATTTCTATTAAGAGATTTACTGAGAAACTCTTAATCTTCAAATTATTAATTGCATATTGGGTAATCTTTATAATATTCCAGTTTTGTTAACTCACTGTAACAAAATTACTGCAGTAGTATGTGCCAAAGCTAATGTGAGATCTTGCAGATTTTTCCCCTCTAAGTGGTTCATGTTACTTAAATTCTTTTTACAGAGGACAGAGGCCTATCAGAAATTAACTGTTTAAGAAATTCATGTTATGAGCAGAGAAGCTGTGTGGTTCTTTTATGGACCATACCGTCCGCAAGCAACATAAACAGTTCCCTAAAGTTACAGTATAAAAGGACTCCTGAGACAGTAAGAATGATCAACATTATATCTCAGTACCTCTTGATTTTGATTGATCATTCCTCAATATCTCTTGGTTTTGACTCTTCTAGTTCCTGCTGCAGCTGCTCTCATCTTGTTGCAGAAGACCATAAGATGCTGGTGAAGGAAAACTATGAGGAATCAAATGGATGACTGAGTCAGTCTTAGTCATCTCATCCTAAGGCAGTGAAGGACTTTGGGGGACCAAATAGTTTTGGTCACCAAGTCCTTAGTTCCCACGTGTTCAACAGTCTCTTTCAGCAGTTACAATAATCAATCTTGGACATCAGTCTTGATGAAGTTAATATCAGCCACAAGTCTACTGGCTCATTACAACTTCCTTGGGTCAAAGATCCAAGGAGACTAGTTAGAAATCACTAATATCTGTTTAATGATTGAAATGGAAGAACCTGAAATTCAGAGAAACCTGAACAGGCTGTCAGCTCCTAACCTAGACATGGGTGACATCAGACCTCTCTCCCCATCTCAGGACAGAAGCACAAGGATCGAAACAGTAACTTAGGCCCTTTTGCTGACCAGTGTCTGCAGAGAACAGACACACTGAACAAGAAAAAATGCACACCTAGAGCTACAGTTTATCAGTTTACCCTCAAAAGCAATTTTTGTAATATTGTGATAAGATGATATGTATGATTCTTCCATTATGATAGTAATCTATATAAGAGGCCTATCAAATAATGGAAATACACAGTAATGCGCAGACTACAGAACAGTGTGCAGAAGTACATCCAATGGATAACAACAGGAAAACCATTACCTGCTTATATTCTCTTGTGAATGTTAAATGAAAATGAAAGAGTGTATAATACAAACAAACTGGAGGAATGCCAAGAAACAAATACATAGTTAATAACGATGAATCAGGGAGAGAATAGTATGTATTAGTAAATAATAAATTGCAGAGTTAATAAAAATAGAAGTGCACTAAATAAGCTGCTAATGATAGATGTATAGATATGAGCACCAGCAATTTTGAAAATCAAGTACTGTACTGCAAAAAAAAGCTACTGCGAGCATAAAAAGCTATGGTGAACATAGAATAAAACTGAAATTATGAAAGCAATTGTAATTGAGTAGAATGAATCCAACTGCTGGCATCATTCCCCAAGGAAGAATGAGGTGATGATAAGAAAAGCAGCAGCAGAGTTCAGCTATATACTATTATTCAATGTACATCAAACACAATATACAGCACCAGAGAACGATGTTCCCACAAAAAATTGTCCTAACCTGAGGATAAACACCACAAATGAAGCAATTTGGAACTGAATTTTGGATTAGGTCTGATCTGGAAGAGCTGGTGTAAAAGTAACTTGCAAAGCTTTAGTTTCTACTTTGTATGAACACAAATGCATTATATGAATGTTTGTGAATAAGAACAGGCATAAACAATAATGATGCACTGCAATCAGCTTTCAAAGATTAAATTTTGAAAATTAAAATTCAATTTTTTAACAAAATCATTCAGCACAATTAAATCATGTACACTTGCAAGAAACATTAACATGTTTTTACAAGTCCAACAATTTACTTAATTAGCAAGGCTTAAACACCTACAAGAAATAACAACACTAACTTACTGTTTATAGTGCTGAAGGTAAACATATAATGAGGGAATGATGCCATTGCAGATAACTAATGCACCAACGAATAAGTACATTAGATGTGATGCATAACAATACAGCCCAACTGTCGTAATTGCAATAACTGAAGTGGTTAATAGAAGGTCTGTTGTCATTCCAAGTTTCACCTGAAATATAAGATAACACATAATTAAACAAGCATGTACATAGCTATTATACAAATCATAATTACTTTCTATGCACTAAATATTAACTCGTATTATTCAACATAACAAAATGTCAAGAATATGTGTAAGATAAAGAATCCAGATACAGTACTTGCACTGCTTCTAAAGGAGGAAAGGCAATGAAATTTCATACCCTAGCTCTCAAAACTTAATGAAAGTTCAGAAACATTTTTAGGAGTTAAAAAAATCTCCATCCTCATTAACTACTGATAGTTATATCCTGTTAGCAGACTAAACTGCATGACTTTTGCCTGTCACTTTTATCCAGTCCCTTTGGTCTCTACCACCTTCAAAAACTGTTCAACTTCTTTCAACTTTGTGTTATTCCAGTTTTCACCTACAAAGAAATCTTTTGGCGGAGCCTTTCGAGTCTTGAAATGGGCTTAAAGAGTTTAGGGTCCCTAGGGCAGGAATTATCAGAAGATTGCCTCTTTAAGGGTAGAGAGGCAAGATCCCACTTGCGATGACGAGGACTTACTGATCTCATTAAATGATAATGTAATATCAGTGATATTAATTAGTCCAATTAAATTATTTGGGAATAATAAAAACTTACAATTTCAGACACTTAATAATTGGACTAATTAGTTAATATGGTATGGACTACAAAGAAAGGACCAAAGGCAACAAAATCAAAGTTGTAGTTGTTACATAACATACATCACTTCCATTCTAATTTGCTAACTTATTTGAATTCCTATCGAATCTAAATTCTCATCTTAATCTTTCTCCATAAACTTTCAAATATTCCCAATGGCTGACTTCCTGCCACATATGTATCTACTACTCCTTTACCCATATCATATTCTCTGCTTAACATGTCTATTTAGATCTCCTGCCACTACTATACCCACTGATTACTGTACCTATCACCGTTTCTTATAACCTCCCAAAATTTTTGTTTTATCATCTAGACTCCACATTTGCATATACTGAGAACAGCAATCACCATAATATTAAACATAATTCATAGTACAGTAATCAGAATTCAGTAAAAATCTTGAAAAGCTACCACACAAATAAGTTCACAATTTATTTCCCTAAAACATAAAATTATGCTGCCACCAACCAGTGTATTTGCAATCTTATATAAGTACTATAATTTTAGATTATTTTACTGCTGAGATTTCCCAAAGTACTTGTGAAACAAGAAGGGGTTTGCACATGTGAAAAAATGTAAGCAACTGTTCCAAATACAAAACAGCTTATCACTAACCCTACAATACCTCCGGAATACTGGAAAAAGGGCAAAAAGCATTACTGCAACGGTGATCAAGGTGAATACATCCTGGTCTTTCCCAAGTCTGGATGCCAAACACACAGATGCAAACACTCCTAAGTTATGTGACACAGTAGGATTCACTCTGGAAAACAGAATGTGAGATACAAAGCAAAATAACTCTGTTGAAATACAGTACAACATTAATTATAGATAAATTAAGTACATTTAATGAATGATACACCTTAGCAAAAACAGTTTCTGCAGGAGGAATAATAAATGATTGCATCAAAATCAGTACATGCACACACAATAGTCCCACTGTGCATGGAGATCAAAAAGGTGAGGTAAGCATAAGATGTACAGTACTATGGTGTGTCCACAGAGTATTCAGTAAATTGCCTTGAATTAGTACTACTGCATTACAAAATATGTAAACAATCAGTTTTATCGAAAAATTTGAGTCTGTAAGAATATCTTTCTCCACCTCATTGTGTTTAGTTAAAAAATGAATACTCCACTAGATATTCAAAGTCAAGAGTAGCTTCTGTAATTTGTACAGTTACTAACCTGCAAGTCTTTAACATAAACTAAGATATCATTCTGAATAACATTTAAGAATAACATTTAATTATAATGAGACCAAGCTTCTCCCTTTTCAAAACGAAAAATATCTAAAACAATTCTACAGTTGATTTAAATTTTAAAAACTTACATAGCAACAGAAACTCCGTAGTCTTGATGGACAATTCTCAGCAAAAGCAGTGCAGTGGTACAGGCATTTATTGTGTCCGTAGCAACACTTCCTGTTAAACTTTTGACCATAGGTGTTGCACAAGATATTAGCACAAAATAGAAACACACCAACTTAGCATCACCTCTTGCTGAAAGTAAACATCAAACATTTTTTTTTCAAATTTTATGCTATAAAATGGCAATAAAGTCATATGGCAAACCCCCTGTGGTACCTATTTTAGCTCTCAACAATTTGCTTCACTAGTTGGAAAATAACAATAAACCAATCACCTGGGCTTTGGGAACAACTCCCTCTTGAAGTAATAAGTTTATACTATCTGTTAAATAGAAAATTATTTAAAACCTTGTACATATCCAAAAGAACAAATCCATTGTCATACGTTCTGGCTAACTATCTATGAGAGGGAAATTAACTTTCTAATTTATTTACTGTATGACAGGAAAGCAGCATTCAAGTTCCTAAGCTGCAATATTATTTGGTACCTGTAAGCATGACTTACATCTATGGTCATCAAAAGAATTATAAAAGAATTATTGTTGTGCAATCCATTTGTTTGCCTTCATATCTAAAAGCCAACTCTGACTTTTTTCTAAAATCACCAGACAACACAAAAAATCAATGTTTCTTTGTTTTGAAGGAGATAACCATACACCCATGACACTTTTTAGGCTATAATGTACATAGCCCAACAAGTGGTAGGCTATGCTTGCCTATCTTCTGAAACTGGCTTTGGGCTAGACTAGTAAAATGAATGAGTGTTTCAGTCTTGGCTTCAGCTGGCACTTGAAGTCGAAGGCAGATGAATCTTCAAATTCAAGATTAAGGATGACTGAAGTTGAGGAATGGAAATTCTTGACTTCCATAATTTCTTAAAGCCTTCCCAGGGTTTTCAATAAATTACATTCTGCTGGATATCTTGTTTATTTTACTCCTGATTGGTTCCCCTCTAGACCTGATTCCTTCCTACAAATTTTTCCATTCTACAAGGAAGAAATATTGCATTACAACTGGGAAACAAGGGGTGCTAGAGCTTCTTTCCCATTCTCAGTAACAGTACATTTCTAGAACCTTTTAATTAATATGTATGCATCACCACTGCACACAGATATCACCAGCTCTTGATAAAATAAAATTTATTTTTTATTATATATGTTGCTTAGCATATTATCATTAATATTAGAGAGGGAATTCCAACATTACATAACCATTATCTCTTCATGTAAAAATTAAGCATGGATCAACTTTCTGGACTCAGTAATAACTAGCAAATTAGCTGAAAATGGATAATATGAAGTAAATGAACTATGGGCCTAAAGACTACAGGTAAAGATGATCTATATCTAAGTGCTGCCTCTCAGATGAAACAAGATTAAAACTGAAACACATTACCAACAACCCATTCCAACAATTTAATCAGGAGGTAACATATGACCCTAAGAATATTAATCTTAATAAAAATCATACTATTAAGAATGACTCAGGCTATGGCAGTACTTCATACTGACAATGAGGAGGAATTCCCAGATACAGTGTGCTGTGCTTTGATAGATGTAAAACTTTCAGGCCTAGGGCCCTTTGTCCTCTTGAGGTAGAGACACATTCCACTGACTAGACATAGCAGATGTCCTCCTTGAAATTTCCTGCATTGTCTTCTGAAGTACAGAATGCTGAATATACTGGATTATTCCAAAGATGATAAATTTGTGATATTTTATCACTTACTTTGTTCACTATACATAATGGGGTGTCTAAGAGGCAGCTGTTGGAAGATGCTCAATAGAAGGGAAGGTGGAAAATCTCATCACCATTACCTCACTGGCAAAAGAAATTAGAGCTAAAGATTTCAAAAGCATGGAGGGAAATTTGGAGACATTACAAAATGATACTGAGACAAGCATTAAAGAACTTGATGTCAAGGCTAGGGAGGAGTTTGTATAACAGTGAGGATGATGATGATGACCCAGAGTTTCCCAACCCCTTTTCAACATCATTCAGTATTTCAAGTTGGTTCTGCTTCTTTGATCATTACATTGAGATCCAATAGTCACATCTATTTTCTGGATTTAGTGTGAACTCTGAATGCTCCATGCATTTCATACACTAAACCATAAAAAATGCAAAGTTCATCTGCTTGAAATAAAGTAAAGTACAGTATGCAGATTAAGTTCCTTGAGCAAGAACTTACTCTGCAAGGATATTTATGAGTTTTTCCCCTTTTTCAACATGTACAGATGCAATCACATGTAGCCCTACTAACCTACACCAAGAGGAGTTAAAGAAAGAAATAATTATGACATATACTATTACCTGATATCGCATGATGTGAGTTAGTAATGATGTACCCAGTGACGCCCACCAGACACGTAACAACTAATAAACTTGATGCTCGGATTTCACCTTGAGACAACCCAAAGAAGATAGCAACTAACCCAAGACAGCTGAAATGGAATTAGATTACATTTTCTCCTGATATAAAACTCATAGAGAACAGTAAACTATACTGTACACCACAATGCATATAGTACAGCTCAGTGGTCTGGTAAAACTAAGGTATACTTAACATACTAAATAAAGTAAGCAAATAATTGTTAAAATATACTGTCCAATATCCCTTCTACTAACTCCTGATACAAATATCACCCACAGAACTGAGAATGTGTAGTCTAAAGCAGCGTTCCTAACTTCTTTGGTCATGACATAAAATCTCTAAATATGACATGGTGGCCCATGATCTCAACATGGTTGTTCTTGAACTTTTGTTTTTAAATATCCTCATTAAAACTGCAAATACAAAAATAATACATAGTTTTATATTAATAACTTGAGCACAATTATGAATATAGCAATAATAATTACAGTATTCTATAAATATATACCTCTGTGACAGAGTAAAATGCTCTTAAGTACAGCAGGAGTTTTACATGATTCAATTTCTTTACAATGTGTGAGAGACAGAGACAGACAGAGAGTGTGCTTTAAAGGTATCAAAGATTAAGATGGTTGTCATAACAAGGAAGGATAGGATTAGGAATGAGTACATCAGATGGTCAACAAAGGTGGTTGAAATATCAAAGAAAGCGCAGTATGGGGAGACTGAGATAGTGCAGACACCTACTGAGAAGGGAGAGAGGAAGACCATATTGGAAGGCATGCTATGGAGATGGAAGTGCAGGGTAGAAGAAGATGAGGAAGACCAAGAAAGAGATGGAGAGACTGTGTGAGGGAGGACTTGAGAGAGAAAGGACTTGATGAAGCAGAAGAGCACCACAGAGGCAGAGGCGGCCCAACCAAAACAGTGACCCCATATAGAAACGGGACTGAGAAGAAGAAGAAAGACAAATTCTATATTTCTTTTTCTTCTACACATCAGCAAAGGCATTGAGTTATGAAGAACATGGTGCTGCACAAGTTAGGACAAGTTGACTTATTTGCTTATTCTGACATCTTAGATGAGAAGTAACTGTAAATGAATCAAGAAAATTTCATATTCTCTGGCATTCCATAGGAAAATAGATACCATGATCATCATGAATGCAGGTACTGTATGTGGAACTGCCAGTCTACTTCACCTTTGTGGTTTCATGAATATGGGTGTGGGTTTGTACTTGTTGGGGTATTTAGTTGTGGTGGGTCAAATCTTACTGGCAGTTGAAAATGGTGAGCAATCTTTTTCCTCTTCCTCCATCTACACCTCCTCCTATGGCATTCACCACCTTTCCCAGGAGAAGTAGTTTTTCTCCAGGTTATGAGCTCCTAAATTCCAGCAGAATAATTATTTTGGTACCAGTGACAATGAGACAGTGACTTACTCTAATGAGTACAAAGTATCTTCTTTGCTTTTCTGGTGTTCTACTCGTAGTATCCCAGGAAAATTAAATGAATACCTGTACTTGAATCTACCCTATGCTGTCTCAGAAGGATTTATAAAATGATGGGCTTTCCACAAGGCTGAAACCTTCAAATATATATCCTACGAAAATGAAATTTTTATAATGAAATAAAGTTTTATATATACTTACCAAGTAATTACATAGCTATTAGTTTCAAACTATGGCAGCAGTTTAAATTCAAAATCCGCGCTAGCACTTCAATTGTTTAGTGTAGGTGACCAGTGCCGCCCACTAATGGGAATACTGTACAGTACTAGGAACGAATTAGCAAACCTCATCGTGTTTGTGCCCTTATGTCCATGTGAGGGGAGGGAGGGAGGGCTCTGATTTTATAATTACTTGGTAAGTACTGTATATATAAAACTATATTTTATTATAAAAATGTCATTTTTATACAAGTGACTTACCAAGCAATTACATAGCTGAATCCCACAATGACATGAGGTGGGATACATGGACATATTCTACTCCAAAACATTAAGACATGTAATGAATCTGAAATAGAAAAGCTGCTAGCATTAAAGACAATGCTTGTCATTCCTGATCAGTCAAGAGAGCTACTGCAGGATAATACTGCCTCTGGTTGGTGCTCATCTTAACCTGTAGTGGCGTGGTGGTATAGCCACGGAGCGCCTCTACTTAAGTGGGAGCTTTGCAAAGAAGGAGTACTCAGATGGCTAAAAAAGCATCAGTGGAAGTTTTGCAGAGGAGGAGTTATCCGAAGGCTAGCAAAACTTCAAAAAGTGCCCCTGCCCTGGGAGCAGTACCACAATAAAATAACCAGACAACACTGTCACCTACACTCAAATAAAAAACACAACTCATCCACTTAGAGTGGTGCGTGCCCCAGGTACACCGTACTCCCCCGGCTCCTCCAAAATCGACACCTCACCAAGGTGAAGAGATAGTAAGAAAAAATCTACCATGCCAGTCACTAATAATGATCACAAGGTACTGCAAAATATTAACACTGTTTTAACTTCATTAAAAGTTGTGAGAAATGAAGAACGATTACACATCCAGAAAGTCAACTGCAGAACAAAAGTAACGGGCATCTTGTGCCTGAAAGCCAATGAGGTAGAAGCTGCTCTGACATCCTTACCTTTCACTAAAACATAGTCAAATGTTCTCCTGATTCTGAGTGGTCCCAGAAATATGGTCCATTAGGATGAAGGACAATGCGTTCTTAGATAGAGGGCGAAAAGAGTCCATGCCACAACACTATAGATTATGGATGGCCCTCTGCTCTACCGATCCTGCTCCTGAAAACTCCAACTGGATAGAGAGCTCTCTATTCTTCCACAGATCCAAGGATGAGGGGAGAGCTGGAGCCAGATGATTGGGAGCTGGCGCCAGGCCCTGGTTGCTCTGAGCTGGTGCCAAGCTATAGTTGGAGCCAGCCGAGCTGGCTGCCAAGTGAGCTACACAAGGGAGCTGATGGAGCGCTCCTAGGTGCTCGAAGCAAGAGCTGGTGCCAAGCTGTAGTTGGCGCCAGGCGAGCTGGAAGTCAGGTGAGGTAAGAGCTCGGGAGCTGGTGGGCATTCCTGGGCGCCAGGCTGTAAATGGCACCAAATAAGCTGGATGCCAAGTAAGCTCACTCGGGAGCTAGCGGGAGCTCCTAGGTGCTCAGAGCATGAGCTGGTGCCAGGCAATCTGGAAGACAGGCAATGAAAGAGTTCAGGAGCTAGTGGATGCTCCTGGGTGTCCAGAGCCCTGTTCCTAGCTATCAAGAACGTCTTCTCTTCCATAAGTTCTTAGGGGAGAAAGAACGGGTCCAGGTCTTGGAAGGGTCCTTGTTCATGGCTAAGCTTCCAAGGGTAACTGAGCAGACCGTGTTACTGGATCCGTAGCTTGATACTCCTTAATGATGGAATATAAGGGATTCTAGATCTCAGAAAAGAGGCAATCAAGACTTTGTGTCACAGATGTCTCAAAAGAAGGAACGAGGAGCCTAAGATGCCATCTACAGAAATCATTCATAGTCTGATAGACAGGTCTAGAAGACTGATGTCTGCATCTAGCTATAGCCTCTGAGGTACATCTTGAAAAAACCTTATGTTCTGACAAGCTTCCAAGAAGTGTGAAGTCCGTCTGGGTAAGAGCGAGCCACCCTTGGTGGTGTCTCTTCTAAGTAAGGTTGACTGAGAGATATGGATTGAGGAAGGAGTCTTGGAAAGTCCACCAACCACCATGGGAGGTTCAGAAATCATTATATCGTGGGTCAGAATGGGGCTATGAGGGTCATCGTAAAGTTGGATGAGCCTCAGAATTGTTCAGCACTTCCTTGACTATGCTGAAGGGCAGAAAGACATAAGAGTCCAAGATGGACTGAACTTGAAGCATGGTGTCTGCTGCCCATGCTAGAGGGACTGAGGCTGGAGAACACAAGAAAGGAACATGAAGGTTCCTTAAGGTGGCAAACAGGTCCAAAGTCAGTCTGCCCCATAGAATCCACAGAACTCGACAGACCAGGGGATTCAGGGTCGACTGGGAGGTAAGAACAGGCTTCTGATGGCTCAGATCGTCCCTCAGAACTTACTTTTCGACTAAAAAAATCAAATGACTAGAAAACTCGATTGATTGTTCACAGCAAAAGCTCTCTTGCTGTTTGGTGGAGAGAGCATGAGCAAGAAAACCTCCTTCCTAACGTAATAAGTCTAGGACTGCAGTCTTGTCTATATGAATTACCACAGTCTAGGAGTGAAAAAGGGTTGCGAAACACTGAAACCCTAAACGAATCACTTCAGTTCTCTGACAGATGTGCAGGCTCTGTTCTTCCAGGGACACAATCCGGGAAACCTCTCAGTTCCTCGAGCAGAAGATTAAGTCTAGTCTCAGAGAAGGAACCTCTCTTCTGAAAGACTAAGTTCAGCCAGCTACCACTGCATGTCCGAGTTATGGGAAAAAACTATGTTATCTGGCTGTGTTTCCCTGTCCCAGTTAGTCCTTCAAAGGGAAACAAGGATGTCAGCTGTCCTGGGATACAAGGACATATTCAGGAAACTGATGTTCCTGGTCAGAAAATGAAGACTGCAAGAGCAAGGACTCGAGAGAAGACTTATGCCTTAGAGGCCGAAGCCTAGATCCCTGAACTGGAAGAATGGATGACCAGACTGTCTGGTTTATCTCCATCCTAAACTTTGTTCTCTAACCGAAGAGAGAAAGGGAGCTTTGGGCCATGCAGACTCATGACCGATTCTGTGGACTGCAAGCAACAAAGCGAACTTGCATATCATCGTGCAGACTCGCAGACAACTAAGCGGACTAGTTGTCGACCCTGCTGATTCTTGACAGCCGTGCGGACACTAGGGCATCCGTGTGGGATCAACTCTTATTGGACTTGCTTGAAAAATCCATAAGAGACCCAAAAAACATGGTCACAGGATAACAGAAGCATGTCCAAAACCAGGTGTGATGAATTTCATGCAGTCCAACACAATACTGTAAAACAGAAAAATAGTCCATGAGCGGGAGCTAGGCTTTCAGTGGCGGGAGCCTAATCCTGGCTAAATAGTGCCAAGTGCTCTGGCACAGATGTCAGGAGTTCAGGAATTGGCGCCAGAAGCTTGGAAGTTGATTCCAGGTGTTCAGGAACAGGTGACGCTAGGAAGCACTGGACTGAGAAGGATCAAGGCACTTTCTCCTCTTGATTGGAGCCAAAGTAAGGTCTTCCATGGAAGACAGACTGAAGAAGAGACAGGAAAACCACAGCAAAACTGCTGAAAGGCTGTGAGATTGGCTAGACTCCTTACTGCCTGACAGAAATGGAGAACAGCAAGTGTCATGTGTATCCTTCAGCAGCCATGAAGAACCAAAAGCATATGGTGTTTACTGTTTGTGCCATAAATCTCAGAACAGGATGAAAACTAAAGGAAAAATTGCAAAACCCTCCTATGAAGTCTGTCTAACTTGAAAACATATCGGAGGATGACAGAGTCCCCAGCAGACTCATCCACTAATGTTCCAAGTAAGAAAGAAGGGGCAAGAAATTAGCGGACCGTCTGCTGAAAGTGGCTTGATTCTCTTGCAGACTGAAAAGCTAAAAAAATTCCAATTTGAGACAAGGCTTGCGACGGAGACCGTATTGAGGAAGAGGAAATGTAGGCTGACTGTGTGGTTCTCACAGTAGTAAAGGAGCACTAGACCTCTCTATCTGAGCTTCCAGAGAAAAGCAAAACCTCTAAAAACCATCTCAATTGTCCTTGCCTGCACAGAACAGGACTGAGGAAAACCAAGGCGAAGCTTCTCGGTGAACACATGGGAGTCCTCTAACTACTTAGCCAGTACTCCTGTGTCAATCAAGAAAAACCCTTACTTCAATCTTGACAAAATCTACGACAAGGAGGTCTAATTTTGTAGAAGCATGAGAGGGGGGGGGGAAGACAAAAGACACTTGTCTTGCTCTTTTTTCAATGGAAGTCAAACTCCCAAATCTCTGAGAGACTTCTTGAGGATGAAGCAAACGCCAGAGGCTTTCTTCAACAAGCTTATAAATTCAGGACACAAAAGTCCCTGTCTGCAAAAGACGGGACTTTGAGACAATAATTGTCACTAAAAGGGAAGTGGTGTTGGCTCGCCTTGTAGCTTTTAGGTGAGGATGGGACAGACTGAAGAGAGAGACAAAACGCTTGTGAGCAGGTTGAACAGTATGATACTGAAGAGGTGGCGCCTGGTGCCCGGATTGTGGCACCGGATGCCTGACAGCTGGTGCCAAATGGACAGGTGGATGCACAGACACAGGTGGATGTGTGGACACAGGTGGATCTCCGACAATGGGAGCTCGGACACTACTGGGAGCTCAGAATCACTAGAAAAAACATCATTGGAGCCTCTAGTCCACACTAGTGGGCACTCGGACACTTCAGCAGCTGAAATGAGCCTTTTCAGTGGCTGAGAATCACTAGAAAGTGCCATCGGCACCTCTAGTCCACACTACTGGGTGCTCAGACACTTCAGCAGCTGAAACAAGCCTTTTCAGTGGCCAAGAATCACTAGAAAAAATGCCATCGGCGCCTCTAGTCAACCCTACTGAGCGCTAGGACACTTCATCAGCTGAAATTAGTCTTTTCGGTGGCCGAGAATCACTAGAGAAAAAGAAAAACTGCTGCAAAGATCCGATGTTTACATCGAGACTGGCAGAAATGCAATGAAGTTGTCTGCTAAGTTGATCATAGTATTCCCGTTAGTGGGCGATACTGGTCACCTACACTAAACAATTGAAGTGCTAGTACAAATTTTTAATTTAAGCTGCCACGATAGTTTAAACTAATAGCTATGTAATTACTTGGTAAGTTACTTATATAAAAATTACAATGTGGGATCAATATCACTGATGATTTTGCAATTAACAAATCAAGTTTTAATACAGCAAAACATTTTCAAACAAACCCTTTATCAAGTACTAAGGGCCCAGCTATCATCCATCATCCTTGCTATGTTAAATCCTATCAATGTGACAGGATGAGCTGAATACTTATCTATGACTGATGGTCCACAGGTCTGAATATACATACACTCTACCTGCACTTATCCATAATTTAGAGATGGTCTGTCTGGGGACAAAGCAACTGAGATTTGGGCTCATATGATTGATGTGTTTGTACAAAAAATATGTTATAAAAACTGTAATTTCACAGCATTAATAGCTGGTGACTTAATTTTACCACACACTCCTTGTTCCCTATCAGTTCATTAATGAGTGAACTTGTTCCCTATCTGTTCATTAATGAGTGAATTTGTTGCTGGCTGCCACTCTTGAAAGAGTCTTGTTGCAGCAGTTACCATCCATGAGCTAGCCTCATTGAGGTTTGCTTTATGGATGCCTTTACACTGGTGAATAATATTCTTTGGAGAGCTGACAAGTTATTCCTCTTTACTGTACTTCCTATACAAGGCGTGGCAAAGTTTAAATGTATTCTTGGATAGTCTGCCAGAGGATTAAGCTCTTCTTTGGCCTGAAATGACTGTGGAACTTCTCTTCCTAATTACAAGATCTCCTCTTTGGAAACATTATCAATATTCCTCACATATGCTAAGGACTATGATATTGTTACAAATGTCGTCTTTGATCATTTACATTTTTGCTTTTCCATCTTGATATTTCGATATATTTCAATATAATGTAACGTAAAAATAAAAGCAGTACTAAATGTTTTGCAAAAGTCCCCTTGACATTTCTCTCCTGCCATGCTCTCCAGTAATGACAACCAGGTGTCAAATGAGGAGATAATTTCATGACCATGCCCAAAGTCATTATCAGCTCCTGACCTGATCACATTAATCCATGCTTGATGGGAAAATCAGTAGCCTGTTGCACATTTACGCAGACTGTTTGAGATTTAACCTATTGTTAACAGTCCCAGTCAATCTCATCATGAGATCTCTCTGAGAACCTTCCCTTCCTTGCCTTTACCTATCATGCCATTAAGGGCCACTGTCTTGACCTGACCCACACCTGCGAATCCTCCTACTCATCCTCGCTATGTATCTCCACATTGTACACTCCCTTCCTCAAACCTTTTATTAGCCAACCTTCAACAACCTTTCCAGATGACTGTCAGGATTAGCAGCGTAAACCAAGACGAGGACAACAGATAAACCCATTAAGAGGAAATTGTCAAAACATGACCTATGTGCAGTATACGAAAGATCGCCATCTGCAGTATTCGATGGGCCGGAGTTCATGATGAGCTTAGAGGAATTTATTTCGGTGAAAGATCCTCTAGTGAGCTAGGATATCCCGTTGCTAAGAACGGTTCTTAGCTACCAGTCAAGAAATCAGTCTGGTCTGTCTGGGGGTCTCTGTCTGATCGAGTCCCCACTAGACCTCCCTTTGATGCCGTCACACTGAAGGTGGTCCTCTCTCACCACTGCCCCTGAGTGCTGATGCCTCAGTAGACTGCCAGTGTCCCTTTGTTTCATCTAATTCCTTTATGGTGGGGGACTGTACACGATGCAGCTTCCACTGATGCCCTGCTACAGGAATCCGGCTCTGATCGCCGTCATGTCTTGTCCACGGACTAAGGTAATGTGATTGGAAGTTTCTGTTCGACCTCACCATTTTATCTTTACCTGATTTTTCCAACTAGTCTATTTTCATAGCCTACCCTCTTGCGTTTCTCCCTCAGAGACTCGTGTGACTTTGACTGTGGTGTCTGATTTGCAATACTGGAATACTAGTGTTAATTCTAACTTGCGCTTCGATTATCAGTGTAAACACACAGTATATTTGTTGCCAGTGTCTTGCTATTTGCTCACGTATTCCAAGATAAGTGTCATTCAAGTCCCTTTGTGTATTTCAACATCCCTGCTATTGCAGATCCATGTTGCAAGTACCTTTTGTGTGGAATTACCTGTAGGCCAATGGTGCCATCTTCCTGCAAACTACAGGTGCCATATCCGGTCAAGATACCCAGAAATCCCAGTGTGATCCCGCTTCACTTGACGTAACCCATCCTGTACATTCTAGGACCCTCTCCCATACTTGCGACATCTAGTAGCCTAAGAAGGCATAGTGATAACTCTTGCACATCGTGTAGCATTTGCTTCATGATTTGTGAAATTAGTACAGTAATTTGAACAGTCCACAGAGCTCCACTGTTAGCTCCTGTAAATATTTTCTCTTCTGATTCTTTAGTGAATTATACTTTTGAGTGGACAATCTAAGTTTGCCTTAAAATCCTGTAATCTTATGGTAATTTGAGTATAATCACTATTACATATTCTGTTCACTGGAATGCAGGTTCCCTTGTTAGTCAGTTGCTGTAATCTAGGTCATGATTAGAGCCACCCCTTCCCCTGCATGGCTGCACTGGCATATCTGTGGGGACCTCAGTTTCTTCAGAGTGCCACAACCAACCTTTACTTGTGCCCAAGTAGTGTGTGATACCATCACTTGCTGGCTTGCAAGGCACCCACACCTTTCACCCACATCTTTCCTTATTTACATCATGCTACCTAAGAGGGGATTCTATGGAATGATCATCTTTTTGGAGGTGTCTTTGACAATTTCAGCCTTTTATGTTTGCCATAGGCATGACATCAATAGCTCTGCAGGGTGACACCTTCATTCTAAAACTGGAAGCATTATTGTCTACCAGCGACAACCCCTTAGGTCGTGTGCATGACAGGACAAAGTGCACCCATTTCATTTGTATTTAGTGATCTACATTATCAGCAACTTTTGATGGATGATTCACTCCTCTTTGGAGTCTTCCTGTTCATCCTTATATAATATATGAAATCCATTCCTCCAGGAACAAAGTAAATGTGGTACTGGCACCCTTGCCACTGGCTCCTTTTCTTCATCAGAGAGACTCTTCATCAGAGAGACAACTGTTATGCAGTAAAGTACAACTTTGACCATACTAGCAAGTTTGCAGTCCCTATATAAACTCAAGAGAGTTCAATATACAGTGCCATCATTACACAAAGAACTTTACACCTAGCTACTCAGGCTAATATAAAATGATATTTTTATGATAAAATAAAGTTTGTTCATACTTACCTGGCAGATATATATATAGCTGTATTCTCCGAAAGGGACCGACAGAAATTCAAAACTTACGGCACACGCAGATGGGCCAGGTGGTTAGTACCCATTCCCGCCGCTGGGAGGCGGGTATCAGGAACCATTCCCATTTTCTATTCAGATTTTCTAGAAACTAGAACTACTGTCTCCTGAGGGGAGGAGGGCGGGTATTATGATTATATATATCTGCCAGGTAAGTATGAACAAACTTTATTTTATCATAAAAATATCATTTTGTTCATGACACTTACCTGACAGATATATATATAGCTGAATCCCACCATTGGAGGTGGGAAGAGACAGAATAGGATTTAGGAAACAAAACTATGTAGGCGATTGACACCTTGGTTCCTTACCTGTTAGCATTGCTGACTTCGTGATTACTGTCACCCAAGCCTGCTTCTGCTTTACTAGAAAACTCCAGCAAGGGTAGAGACCTATAGAGCTGGTGGAATCTAGATGATCTGTCAACGGGGCGAGACCACAATGTGACTAGACCATATGACCTTACTATGAGGGTAAACGACAAACTAACAACCACCTGACCAAGCCTAGTTACGTTAAAAAGATTAACATAAACTAAGGACTGGGGCGACCACCACTGGTGGAGACCCAACGACCATAAAAACAACACAAAAATATTAAAAACACACCAAAACAAAACTAAAGGAGAGGATGAGAGTCGCTTTCTGTTCCCAAGATCGTATTTGCGGAAACGTAAGGCCCCAGCGCACAGCAATTCTCATAGGACGTCTTCACTTCTGTGAGATAATGAGAAGCAAAGACCGAATTGCTTCGCCAAAAAGTGGCACCCAGAATGTCATTGAGAGACTGGTTTTTCTGGAAGGCCACTGAGGTAGCAATGGCTCTCACTTCGTGAGCCTTAACCTTCAAAGTTCTCAAGTCTTCGTCTAGCACACTGGAATGGGCGTCTATGATGGTGCTTCGTAGAAAGAACGCCAGGGCATTTTTCGAGAGAGGTAACTCAGGCCTCTTAACGGAGCACCAGAGATTGCTAGAAGGACCTCTACAATTCTGGGTCCTCTGCAAATAAAATTTTAGAGCCCTGACAGGACATAGGGTTCTCTCAGGTTCTTGTCCAGTGATGTCCGTCAAGCCCTTAATTTCGAAGGACCTGGGCCAAGGGAAGACGGGTTCTCATTCTTAGCAAGAAAAATAGGGCTCAGAGAACAGACAGCATCAGGGCCTCTGAAACCTATAATCTTGCTGAACGCTTGAAGTTCACTAACTCTCTTGCCGTCGCCAGAGCAGTTAGGAAAATAGCTTTCTTTGTTACATCTCTGAAGGAAGCAGAATTTAAAGGTTCAAACCTCTTCGACATCAGGAATTTTAGAACTATATCTAAATTCCACGAAGGTAACTTAGGGAGGCTACCTTAGACGTCTCAAAAGACCTAAGAAGATCATGAAGGTCTTTATTGTCCGATAAGTTCAGGCCTCTATGCCTGAAGACCGTTGACAGCATACTCCTATAGCCTTTGATGGTCGGGACTGCCAGGTTCAAATCCTTTCTCAGATATAAAAGGAAGTCTGCTATCTGGGAAAGAGAGGTCGTGGTGGAGGAAATTCCCTTAAGTTTACACCACCTCCTGAAAATGATCCACTTGGACTGGTACACTGCACCGGAAGAGGCTCTCCTGGTGTTAGCGATCGCCTTAGCCACTGGTCTAGAAAAACCTCTCGCTCTGAGCAACTTCTCGATAGTCTGTATGCAGTTAGACTCAGAGCGGGGAGGTTTTTGTGGTACCTCTCGAAGTGGGGTTGTTTGAGAAGATCTGTTCTCAAAGGAAGCGTTCTTGGATAGTCTACCACGAGAGACATGACCTCTGGGAACCATTCTGCTGAAGGCCAAAAAGGAGCGATTAAAGTCATTCTCGTCCCTTCTGAGGCTACAAACTTTCTGACGACTTCCCAGAATCTTGAATGGGAGAAAGGCGTACAGATCTAGACCCTTCCAGTCCCAGAGAAAGGCGTCTGTTGCAAGGGCTCCCGGTCGAGAACAGGAGAGCAGTAAAGGGGCAGCCTTGTGGTCCTTGAAGTCGCGAAACGTCCACTAGGGGACGTCCCCAAAGTTTCCAAAGATCCTGACACACTTCTGCTCAGAGTCCATTCTGTAGGCAGCAGCTGATGTTGTCGACTGAGAAGGTCCGCGCGAACATTCTCGACCCCTGCAACAAAACGAGTGAGAATCGTCACCTGGTGAGAATGTGCCCAAAGCAGGATCTCCTTGGCGATCAAGAACAGGGACCGGGAAAGAGTACCTCCCTGTTTCTTGAGGTACGCCAGGGCCGTGGTGTTGTCGGAATTGACTTGAATCACCCGACCTGCAACTTGATCCTGGAAGAACTGAAGAGCCAGGAAAATCGCTTTCAGTTCTTTGAGATTTATGTGCCAGGACACCTGTTCCCCTTCCCAGGTGCCTGACACTTCCTCCCCCTAGTGTTGCTCCCCATCCCGACATGGACGCGTCGGAAAACAACACTAGGTCGGGCTCTGAAGATAGAGAGAGACCCCTTCTGCCAACTTTACAGGATCGAGCCACCACCAAGATGGTCCTTACAGAGAGAGATCCTGAGAGACTCTTCTAAGTCCTCCTTGTTCTTCCAGTTGTCTGCAAGAAAGAACTGTAGGGGTCTGAGATGCAACCTCCCCAGGGAAACAAACTTCTCCAGTGATGAAATGGTCCCCAGCAGACTCATCCATTCCTCACCGAGCATGTTTCTTTCCCAGGAAGGCCGAAACTTTTACTAAGCAGTGCTGCTGTCGGTCCTGGGATGGAAAGGCTCGAAAACCCGCTGAATCCATCCGAATCCCCAGATAAAGAATGGACTGAGAGGGGATCAGATGAGACTTCTCTAAATTCACAAGAAGTCCCAGGGACTTCGTCAGTTCCAAAGTCGAATGCAAGTCCTCCAGACACCTTTGTTCCGATGTGGCTCTGATGAGCCAATCGCCTAGATAGAGCGAGATCCTTATTCCGCAAGATGAAGCCACCGGGCAACGTTCCTCATCAGGACAGTGAAAACCATAGGAGCTGTACTCAGACCGAAACAGAGAGCTCTGAATTGGTACACTCTTCCCTTCAGGACAAACCTCAAAAACTTTCTCGATTGAGGATGAATGGGGACATGAAAATACGGCGTCCTGAAGGTCGAGAGAGACCATCCAATCGCCTGGTCGCAGTGCATTGATAACCAACTGAGGCGTCTCCATTTTGAACTTCTCCTGACGACAAAATTGTTCAGTCTGCTGACGTCCAGGACTGGTCTCCACCCCCTGACTGTTTTGGAACCAGGAAGAGACGGTTGTAAAACCCCGGAGACTCCAGATCCAGGACTCGCTCTATTGCTCTCTTTCTGAATCATATCTTCCAGCAGATCTAAAAGGATCTGTTGCTTTTCCGGATGGTAAGAAGGCGACAGATCTCTGGGAGTAGAGGACAGGGGGTTTTCGAGGAACGGGATCCTGTAACCTTTTTTGATCACATTGAGGGACCAGGAATCCGCCCCTCTTACTTTCCAGGCTTCCGAAACAGGAGAAGCCTGGCTCCTACTGGTGTCTGGAGGTGAGAAAATCACTTCTTGCCCTTTGGGAAGAAGGGCTCACCTCTGGAGAGACCTCTTCCTCGCGAAAAGGTCTAGAGGAGGAAGATCTCCCACGAAAGGGCTTCTGTCTCTTCGGGGAAGTCCTTGGGAAGACGTAGAAGGGACACTAGGACGCCTGGAAGATTGAGCAAGGAGATCCTGAGTAGCCTTCTCCTTAAGGCTGGAGGCGAGATCCTTGACAAGCGGCTGGGGAAGAGATGGCTAGAAAGAGGGGCAAAAGTAGCTCAGCCCTCTGAACAGGAGAAACTGACTTGGCAGCGAAATTGCAGTACAAAGCCCTCTTCTTTAGGAGGGTTGTACCAAAATGAGAAGCCAGTTCATCAGCGCCATCCCTGACGGCCTTGTCCATGCACGACAGTACACTGGACAGCTCCCCAGAGAAATAGAGTCCAGACTACGAGTCCTTAAGTCCAAGGCCCCCAAGCACCAGTCCAGAAAGTTAAAAACCTCCATCGACTTGAAGAGGCCTTTCAGATGGTGGTCGGTTTCAGAAAGAGTCCAAGACACCTTAGCTGAAGAAAGAAGAGACCTCCTTGACGCATCCACGAGGCTCGCAAAATCACCTTGAGAGGAAGAAGGAACTCTAGAGCCAATTTCCTCTCCTGTCTCATACCACATACCCGCTTTCCCACACAATCTAGACGGGGAGAGAGCGAAGGAAGATTTCTTGAGACTTCCTATCTTCCATCCATGCATTGACCCTCTTGAGAGCTTTTCTTGTAGCCAACGAAGTCTTCATTTGTAGGAAGCCGGGCGATTTCCTCACCTTCGAAGAAGCTAACTGCGAAGGAGGGGAAAGAGGAGCAGAAGGCTGAAACTTATCAGGAAAAAGCTCCTTAAGCATACTAGCCAAAATCCTGTAGTCGGAGAAAGACGAAAGAGGGGGCTCTTGTTCAGCAGAGTCCGACTCCTGAGACAAATCCGCCTCTTCGACAGGAGCGACAGGAGAGTCTTCCGGGGCTAGAGAGAAACAAAGACCTTTGGGTCCAATACGTCCCAGAGACCTCTTCTCGTGGGAAGAAGCAGCAGAAAATTCCAGGAACAACTCGTACAGGAGAGTCCTGCCGAAAGGCCCTGATGAGCGCCCTGAGGAGCGCCCTGACGAAAGTCCCTGACGAGCGTCCCTGACGAGCGTCCTGAGAGCGACGCCCTGACGAGCGTCCTGCTTCGCAGCAAGCAGCCGAGCGTCCTGAAGAGCGCCCTGTCTTACAAGCTGCCGAGCCCTGGCGAGTCCCGACGAGCGAGCGAGCAAGCCGAGCTTCTTGACGAGAGTCCTGAGAGCATCATGCAGGGATCGGGAAAAACGAGAAGCGTCCTGGTGGGCGCGTCCTGCCGAACGCCAAAACGAGCGAAAGCAGGAGGAGAGGCAAGAAGAGCGTCTTGGCGCGAACTCTTACTAGCAGCAAGCCGAGCTGCAAGAGGAGCGCCCTGATCAACCAGCCAGTCACGACGGGCAAGGAGAGCTGATGATCCGCAGAACGATGAGGGTGACTACGGAAGCCGCAGGGGAGAGAGACAAACGAAGAGAAGGAGAGGGAGACCTCTTAGATCTTTTAACTGGCAGCGACAAATCCTTTGGGCGCCGACGAGGCTGCTTCTCCTTAGCAGCGAGAAGGGAAGCTAACTGCCGCTGCATATCTTGGATAAGACGCTCAAGGAGAGAAGCCCTCTCAGGAGAAGGGCTGCTCTTATGAGAAGAAGAGGGGGAAGGGACGTCCTCCTCCTTCTACCAAGAGCGACAGGGCTCTCTTCTTGGTGCGGCTGGGACGTTCAGCAACGTCCTCCTCCGAAGAAATCCTGGTCCTCTTCTGCGATGGCAAATCTCGCAGCCAGTCGGGAGAAGAGTCTAAGGCATGAGAAAGAGGAGAAGAAGCGTCCTCTTCAACGCTGCTCCTCTTGAAAGGACGAGAGTCCAACCGAGAACGTGACCCCTTAAGTGGAGAGGACGCCTCGGAGGACGAAAAACAATCCTTAAGGATCCGTGCGCGAGCACGATCCTTGGCAGCCTGGGAGACGACAACAAGGCCTGCCGAAGGGACGCCAGATCGGTGGGGGTCCCCGTAACCTCTTGCGGCTTTCGACATGCCCATTCCCTAAGTCCTGGGAGTTCGCAGAGAGGTCTAGACCTAGAGGCATTATAGGGCCGATCTGACGCCCTCCACAACACTGGGGGATCACTACACTTCACTGCACTTTCGATCGCCAACACCTTAGACTCCAAGGTACGAATGGAGTTCAAAATCTGCAAGGCATTACCTTCCGCAGACGCAATCACAGGGTTAGAAGGCAACTCCACAGGGAAAGGAGAAGCATTAGTAGGGTTAACAGGAGATAACATTAATACCCTGACTCCCACCTACCGACACACTCCTGGAGGAAGACCTCCTTACCTATCACGCTCTAGCTTATAACATAAGAATCATACGCCTTCCAATCAGAATCAGGCAAGATTCACACTCCTTGCAGCGATCATCCAACATACAGACATGCCCTCTACATCTCATGCATACAGTGTGAGGGTCTACCAAAATTTTCGGTAGCCTCACCTTACACTCCTGAACAACACACACCTGAAACTAGCAGAACTAGATCCAGACATCTTAATCAAGGAAAAGCCAAAACCAAAATCAAAACAGTCCAAAGAAGCGTATGCCTATCCACAAAGCCAAAGTCCAAATACCAAAAGACAATCAGAATACTTAGTGGAAAAAGTTTTTACGAAATCCAAGAGCGGAGGTATTGACAACAGGTGTTGACAATACCGCGACAGAGAAAATCTGAATAGAAAATGGGAATGGTTCTGATACCCGCCTCCCAGCGGCGGGAATGGGTACTAACCACCTGGCCCATCTGCGTGTGCCGTAAGTTTTGAATTTCTGTCGGTCCTTTCGGAGAATACAGCTATATATATATCTGACAGGTAAGTGTCATGAACAAACTGATGGTTTTGTTTTAAAACAAATGGATTTTTTTCAACAGAGTTCCTTCTTCTAGTGCAAACCCATCCTATGAGAAGTGCCAACTACCCATTTCTACACTTCTTGCGCTTAGTCCAGACAATACAGGGGTGAGATAAACCACCATCAAAGGTGCTGATCTACATGCATGCATACCTGAGCATGTCTGATGAAGCTGCTGGACCAAGAAGAGACTTATAAAAACTGATGGGTGTATTGCTAGTACACATCCAAATTACACACAGAACAGTATGTCCACACTCAAGTGCAGCCAGGAAAACAACAGGAAATGTGTGTTACCAAGAAAAGGGCATCATGCCCTAGATCTACCTGCATTATTCTTTTGTTTTTCTCAATCAGTATACAAATATCCAGCTCATGCACAGTAAAACTCCAAATATGAAAGGTAGTTTGTATCCCCTAAAGAACAAATGCCATTTCTCAAAACAAACAACGAATATAATAAAATCTGCAAAATAATAAAGATGAAGGATGATCTTGCAAATTTCTCCTAACAAAGAATGCCTTAACTGAAGGCTACAGTAGTAATGACTCAAGAAATGCAGGTCAGTTGAAGGTTCTAATCAATGCAGCAACTAAGCTGAACTACCTAAAACATCCTTTAATGACCCCACTTAATGAGTACATACTCTGGAAAGATGGGTTAAAAATAGCAAGGACTGGGCAGTGAATGCACATGTATACTAAATGTTTGTTTCGTTGTAATAGTGTTCTGCAATGACTTTTAAAATGCATTACTGTACCTGCAAATTTCCTGTGTGACCGCTGTTGCTCCATATAGGGCTTCAGAAATCAAAACTTCCTTCCCTGAAATACAATAAAAAACAAAAATGTGAGTTGTAAATGTAAATTCACACTTTTCACAATAATTTTCAAAGCTAAAATTTGTATAAGGAAAATCTAAATTTAATGTTCAAGCACATCAAAGCTACTGTACTAGGTATAAAACAATATGAAAATACTATTGTACGCAAACATACTTCTACCAGTCTACACAATTACAGCAAGTTGACATCAAAAAGTCAATTAAATGAATGGTGTACCCTACACTCAGGAATACCGTATCTGACCTAAACTTTCCCTTTTCAGGTGCACATACAGAGCCAGGTTGTGTCTTAAGTTATATTAGGAATGGATTTCATATTCCTCAAAATAAAATGCATTTTTGAAACAAAATAGTTTTAAAATCTTAGATAAGCTTATAAATGATAAAAAGAGTTAGAAGGTGGTGCAAATACTGGCAGGAAGAGATATAAACATAAATAAACATACTGTATATTGTGTCAAGGAGATAAAACTATAAAGGAGAACAGAATGAATTCCAAAGGGATGGAGACAAGAAAAGACAAAATGGAATTGATATACTTTTTCAAGATGAAATGACAACAGACATGACTGAAGATGAACAAATAAAAGGTATAATGAAAGGTTCAGATGTTCCTAAGAAAGAACATTTGCTCCTGATACAGTATTGCCTATGCATAGCAACCATGGAGATCGGAAGGAAAATAAGAATTTTGGGAAAGGTAGGCCATGCCAGAACAAACTGGCTTTGTTTTGAGGATGTGATGGAAATATTGAAAAATTTTAAACCAATCTGTATTTTTTCTAGGTATACAAACCAAAGACTTTTAAGTACAGTACTGAAACTTGGTAGCTTAGTAATTAACTGGTAGTAATTGGGTGATGGGGGGGAAACCCATATTCACTCACAGTCACCAAGCATTTTTCTACCTGCATCAAGGACCAAGCAGGTGGTTGATGTGACTCTATGAAAAATGTTCTGGTTTGCAAACCTAGAAAAAATACAATAAGTTACTGCATACTTGCACATGTGCCATGTTGCACTGCCTATGTTCTACATCATTCTTTTTTCATTTAATACACAATATTATTTGTTTTCCTATGTAGTATCAGACAGTGCACTCATACGAGCAGCATCCTGATGCTCCCTTTACAGTTTTGATATGCAGTTATTCTTCAGTCATGTATGTGTGAATACTCTTCGCTATTTATTCGTCCCCATAGCTAATAAATGACATAGCCTATCCAGTGTCATGAGGCCCATTATCTAACAGTTTTAGACTGGCTACCACTTAATTCTACCTTAGACTATAGTGTTCATTCTAAAACTGGCAAAATGTAAATCTGATATTCATCCTCATCATAAACATTTGGTTAACCCACTAACAACCTCATATCGAACAAAAAATGGGAATCCATTAGAAATCATACCCTACCAGTCAGGTTAAGTTAGGAAGGACCAAGTATCCTAAGTTAAGTAGAACTGTAGTAGCTCCGTGGCAGCGAATACCTTCTAACTTGACTTTTGCTACAGTCTTTTGGTTGCTAATTATGGATTTACCTTCAATTTTTGTCGGACGAATGTAATTAACCCCTGAAGTCCATCCAACAAGGGGTTTCCATACGTGATCTTCACAAGACAGAGCACGGGGACGTCTGTTTCGAATGGTTCATATCCCGTCCGGTAAGAGCAATAACTTGTTACCGTATGGGTAACCTCGGGCCCCCCGGGCCAATTCTAAACACGGCGAAGGGATATTCCATTTGGCCAACAACAAACAAACCCACCGCCAGTATCAGAAGCCCTAAAAGTGTAGAAAAAACCAGTTTCCAAGGTAAAAACAGGCACGGAGCTAATACTTAGAATTACCCTAAGTTAAGTTAGGTTGGGAGGGTTACATTACTAGTGCCTATATCCCTGTATTTCACTCACTCTTGTTCATTCCCCTCTCCTCTCAAAAATACCTGGTTTCTGATTGGGGTCCCCACTATCATTAATGAAGGGACGTGGTAGTGGGTTAACCATGCATTTCCAATGAAAATTATGTTAATATCAAATTCGTTTGAATATCATTAAAAACTAACATCTGAAATAAATCATAATTCATTAGTTTTAGTATGTACGGTTAGCCTAAGATATGCTACAATGTTAGTAGGCTAGGCTACTTACGATCCTAGACTAAATCCTTCATTTTGCTCCATTTCGTATTTGCCCGTTACTATTCGACTGTATGTAGAGGTAATACGACAAAAATGAGTGGTTTACCTCAACAATGATGGTCAAATACGTAAAACCACTAGGTCTACTGGTCTAAAATGGCAAGCTTGACATTTGCTAGCCTAAATAATACGAAAAATGTATGCTGCGTGTGTCTGGAGAGAAATGAATTAGCTACACATCAACTTACGTTTTTTGCTGACTCTTAAAGAAGAGTCCCCTAAGTAATTGTCAGGATACGATGGTTGTTTTTTCCATAGCACGCGACACCATTCACTTTGAATATTGGACATTCTGTCATTGTCAGCTGTCCACTTTACTTTAATGTCCCGATAGAAACCGTGCCTCTGTAACGGCTTCTCAGTTTGTTTGCGTAATTATTTTCTGTGTACAGTGTTATTTATCCCTTTACTTTCCCAATCTGATAATTTTTAAATTTGTTCATAACTATGTTGCTTTCATTAAACAGCCACTTCACTTTCATCTTCTCTATTAGAAAGCTGAAAATTAAGTATATTGTCCCTATTTTTCATCTTTCCCAAAACCAAGCGTTCCCATGAGTTTTTATCTTTTCCTACTCCGTTATCACATCTATCTTTTTCATAAATTACTTATCACAACACTCATATCTTGTATATAACTGACTTCATCTTGCAGAGCTTCAAATAAAAATCCTTCGTTTCTTCAACTGCAGTAATTGTTGGTGCATACGTGCTCCAATGTTCATGTTAGCTAGTCTGCATTTTCTTTGCCGTCACTGCACATAACTATTCTTCCATCGACACAAGTTTCCACCCTGTGAAAGCTATTGAAACATTATTTTATACTAGGGTAACACCATCCCTACTTATGCCGCAATTTCTTCTACATACCAGCAATGTATTTCCGTTTGCAATAATGATTCCTGTCTTCCTTGTTTCACACGGCACTACTGAGCCAACTTACAGTATATCTGTTCTGGGGTGTTATCATCCAGTAATGTTCTCACATTCCGCGTGAAAATACTGACATTTGTCTCATTAAGCACTAAAAAATATGGAGACCCTAAGGAATTAAGATTACTGATGCCGGATTATGAGAGAAATGAATGGGAAATGGAGCTTGCCGGGTCAAGTTTTGTTCGGTCAATAACTTGGTCACCAGAGGAACACTTCTCATGAAAAATTATATATTTAAGTACACTCGATTCACCTAATGGAATATGGCGCTATCAAAGTGACCACACGGTAATAAACAGGCAGGTCTGTTATTCTTTGATAGATAGGCCTATCCGAACATACAGCAGTGATGACGTAGAAAGTAAGAAAAATATTGTTCTTCGTTGACGCAATTAAAAGTGTATGACCCAAATATCAAAGAAGAATGTAGAGTTCAATGGCAGAATCGTGTTGCAGCATTGAAAACATTAATTGACAAGAATGATTCTCTCTGGTGGAAGAGGTATTAAGGGAAACTATTAAACCAGTGATTAGGAAATATTAGAATTCAGAATATCAAAAAAAAGGAAGAAAATTATATCTTATGAGACCTGGACTATTACTGTATATGAGAAAAATACGAAATAAAGTATACTGTATGAATAGGGATGAAGGTTGCTTTATTTTTATGGGAAAAAATCAGGTATCAGGGGTTAGGGAGTCCAGTATTATTATTATAGTCTCACGCACTTTCACTTTGTTTGGTTTTATGTACAGCCCTCCACAGGGACAATTCTCTCTCTGGCGGGCCCTTGTACGTTTTCAAAATAAGGTGCTAATTATATTTTATAAAATTGTCATTCAGTGTTTTCTCGTCAGTATCGTAGCTGCAGAATATGAGTATTTTTTAAATCTGCTTTCTTCTTGTATTAAATTGCATAGAAGATTATTAGCCAAAGCCATGATCCGTATTATTTTTCACCTTTGACACATTCTTTACATATTGTGCACTTACTGCCTTCATATGTTTTATGTTTAGTATAACTATGCCTTTCTTTACACAATTTTTACACTTGAAGATGTTGCTAGCACATTCATTTGATTTGTAGTTTTCACCACATCTAGGGCAAGCTTGGTCATTTCTACAATTAGTTGCGCTTTGACCAAATTCCTGACATTTATAGCATTGATAGGGCATATAACAGTCGTATATTTTGCAACGGCTATACAGTTTACACAATTTGTCACCTCTATCATAGATAGCCTTTCGTATTTGTGGTGTGCATTTGATGATATAGTGTTTATGTTTGTCATCTTTGGCTATCATTTCCTTTGCAATTTTCAGGTAGTCATTTTCAGAAATAAGGCTACCTATCCATGGATTTTTCTCTACAATGTTATCGACAATTTCATCTTCATCCTTCGGGACATAGACTAATTTTATTTTTGGTTTAAGTTTACCCTTCTCATTTACTAATATATTGCTGATTTTCTGAATCTCCGTTTTTGCCTTTTTCTAGGTTTTTCCTGTCTGGAAATCTTACAAATAAGTGTCCATCTGTTGTTGTTTTAACCTGTTCAACTGCCGTCGTTATTTACTCATAATTTGTCTCTTTTCATTTGCTGCTGTGCTCTCTTCGTTTGTAGATTTGATCAGAAGCATTTTTTTCTTGTCTTTAGTGATTCAGCATAAGTTTTGTCCAGGTTTGTCATGGTCTTTACGTCTTTATCAACATTATCAATTTCGTTATGGATTTCATCTATGTTGATCATTACGTCACTAGTTTTCTGAGCCGAATCCTGAATCAACTTTGTTAATATCTCTGTGCTTTCTTTTATTTCTTCAAGTTCATCTTCAACGAGTTTTTTGTGTGTTCTTTGTTCGGGTCTCTTGCAATTATTACAGATGTACAATATGTTATCACTACGAAGTATGGGCAATGTCCGCAGGTTGCTGACTCTCTCTCGATTTGGGTTGACTCATCCTTCTCCAGTATTTTATTTAGTTTTCCATCTTTACGTGCTGCTTTGATAATTATGAGATAATGTTCAAGGTAGTTTCGGAACGTTGTAAAGATCCAACCCCAGATATACCCATGTAAAGATTGGCTATCCTCAGAATGAACTTGTTAGCATCAGCCACCCCAAATAGCTTGTTAAGATAAACAAACTGGTACACTGGGGTTGCTGTTCTTTACAACGTTGAAAGATCACTGATGATTATTAAATTAAATTCATAGATAAATAACTAGAGCATTTTATTGAAATAAAAAAATAGCAATTTGGTAATATTACAAAATTAAAAAGCAAAATTTGGCAAATTTTCAAAATTAAAAAGTAAAACGTTAAATTAAAGAATATTGATCAGCAATTGCCCTGCAGAATGCATGAGACGTCTTGTTTATTTCTTTCTTTCCAATAAATTCTTGAGGATATGCACAAAGAAATTCCCTTTGCAACCTTGCATGCTCTTGATCCTTGCTTTATGCCTTCCCCAATAGCTTTCGATTGCTTGTGTATCTTTGTGTATGTGGGTCCACAAAACAAACAGAATGATTGACTGTATGATGCTCAAGACCGAGATCTCGCCGAATATTTGAGTATGCCTTCCATAAGTCACTATGAATAACCGTTCCTGACCTAACCACTTTTTTTATTATGGGTAATACTGAGATTTTACTATCTCCATAACCTAAACAGGGCACTGTACATGTATCCACAAGACCAAAGACCCATATAGGCTCCTTGGCTGCTCGTCCTCTATGGTACTTTCAGGCTTATGCCGCAGGTCAATTTGAACAATCAGTCCTGCACCACCAAGCTGAATGGGATTTTTTCGAAGAATTTTGTGCATATTTCACGGAAAAAAACTAAAAAGGTCTACTACTGTTACTCTTGAAAGATTCAAGAGATTTACAGCCTGAGTAACACTTATATCTTCACACCAATAGAATATTGCTTCTATCCATTTCTGTAGTGACAATCTTGATCGGAAAAAAAAACGAGTCTTTACGAATTGCCGTGGTTTGTTTGTATTCTGCACAGTCTTTCTGCTGACATTTCCATACGTATTTATCTTGTATTGATGAGCATCCTGTCCAGTTCATTGCAGTCTTACACTTTAATTCATTTCAATCCTCAATAATCCATGCTTCATCCAGTTTATAACTGGCAGTGGATCCTCAACTGTAAGTGGTTTTATAACATCCTGGTATGTTGGAACCATAACTAAAGGGTGTTCTCTTAACAAATATATGTGGAGAACTAAACTGTAAACTGTAACTTTTCATCAAGAAAAAAAGGCTTTGCTAAAATTTGTTAATTCTTTAAACAAGCTTTGTAAAGATTGGCCATCCTCAGAATGAGCTTGTTAACATCAGCCACCCCAAATATTAGCTTGTTAAGATAAACAACCCTCAGGTACTCTGGGGTTGCTGTTCTTTACAACGTCCATAGTGGACATCTTCCCTTTACTTGATTTAATTTCTACATTATTTATTTTCTCTATTTCCTTCCTCTTCTTCGTATTCACTTTGAACATCGCACAAGTTAGGCACTTTTCACAGAGCACTTCACAAACACCTCCTACCCGCACGAAAGCTAAGGGGCCCATTCATAAAGTTTGATCTATATTTAAGGCTAATTTACCTTAGATCCATTATTTTAAGTACCAGGTCACTATACAGCATTTGAGTAAAAGATAAATATAAAATACAGGTAATTTCATGTCTCCCTCTGCCAGTCTCCCCTTCACCTTCACCTTCTCTCTCTCTCTCTCTCTCTCTCTCTCTCTCTCTCTCTCTCTCTCTCTGTTTTAATTCTGACTGCAGAAATTGAAAAATATTGTCATCAATACATAAATTTGTCATAGATAACACTGATGACACTGGTCACTTAGCACTTACCTTCAGACTTGCGTGTTGTCTTCACAGTTCATTTTAACAAGATGAATAACAACGCCAGAGGACAACGCCATAGTAGGGTGCATGCTGCTAACTTCAACGGCGTGTTAGGCTCGCTACATTGAAAAACCTGTCGCGCGCGCGCGCACACACACACACACACATATATGTATATATATGCGTGTGTGTATGTGTCTTCTTTATAAAACTTCAGAATAATTCAGCGTTTCACCACGCTATAGTCCTCCATTTTTCCACATGATTAAACTGTCTCAAAACAATCTGATCCACGTGTGAGCGTAGGAGCACATACGTGAAGAGACACTGCGTTTTGTTCTTTTGTGTGAACCAGAAGAAAGCTGTATATCAGAAAGTGAGACTTTAAGAATGACCAGAAAGCCAATCTAAGCGGGAAAACTCCGAATATGACGTCAGACAGCGCAATGGTATAACTGGCTCGTTTTAATTACCAAAAACCAGTTGTTCGGTTGGTTAAGAAAGTCCTCGGAGGGAAACGGAACGACGCAGTGATACATCCTAGTGAATACAAGTCCACTCAAAGTCATACCTGAAATCGCTTGAATTAATTGGATCTATTCCCCTTCTTGTGTTGGTGAGATTATTATTATCAGAATGTTTTAAGCAGACCACTGAGCTGATTAACAGCTCTCATAGGACTGGCCTGTGTTGGTGAGAATCGTCAGCAATGTGAATACGTGCCAAAATGCGTGCGATAGTTGATAGCAGATCGACGGATATACGACTTAATCGCACTGCTGACCCTGTAAAGTCACCAATTCGGCGCCAGGATAGTGTTTCGGCGGCGCCATTAATTAAGTCTCCGCTGAGCTTGTTTTCTTTGGTGACTTCCCGTTTTCTTCAAGCTAAATTAGTCACGCCTAAAACGTGCCAGGTCACGCATTTTAATCATTTTTACTTTATGGTATTTATACGAATGTCACACATTGTGTATCACATGTTTCTTCATTCACAGGCATCAAGACTGTATCTATATTGTGTCTCTGTATGTTTTGTATTGTAATTCGTACTCGTTCACTGCATATTATTGTTTATTGTTTCGACCTCAGGTCACAGTCAATTCCATTGTCTCTCACGGCCCGGCGTCAGTCGGCCGCAATATAAGCCGCCTGGATCTGTAATAAATCAGCAGTAACCTTTACCTGCTCGTTTCTTTGACACCTTACAGTGGTGACCCCGAGTATCCCGGAGCCATTAGCGGACTCACACGGCGACTCAGTCTTGGCTCCAGGATTTCTCCAAAAACGCTCTTAGCGGCCTAAACACGGCGCTGTAACCAGCGTTTGAGCGTGCTGACTCGTCGGCGCACCCCACCAGCGTCACTAGCGGAACCACGGCGCGGCGCAAAGTGCGTACTGACGCGCGAGTATCCTACTCCAGTAAGGGGTCAAAGGAGCGAGCATGGACACGGATATCCCCTCCTTCATGCAGTTAAACGCGGACCCCGCGGACTCCGAGGTTTACCTACCTCCCATCGCAGCCGCGCCCCCCCCGCATCGAGGCCCTCCCGCAACTCCACACCAGCGCCCGAACACACGACGGCCGGGCAACACAATCGCGGGCCGCCCTCACCTAAGGCTGCCGCCGTTTACGCAGGGCAACCCATCGAGGTGGCTGCGCAGGGTGGAGAGCCACTTCAGAATCGCGGACCTCACGGACGAAAATCCTACAGGCCGACACAGTGCTCAACGCCCTTCCGGAGGACGTGTACAACAAACTCATCTCGCGGGTACCCGAAACACTCACCCTCACATACAGCACCACAAAAAAGTTCCTCCTCGAAGCTTGCTCCCTGCCCATCGCCGAGCGGGCCGCCCGTGCTATCGACCTTGCCAATAATCCACGCCACGACCTCGAACCAAGAGACGCTTGGGGCATGGTCGTAGATCTCCTGTCAACACCAGTCTCGGGTGGCACGAACAAGCGGCAGGAGATAAGCTTCAGACGGGAAATTTTCCTTCGCCAACTCCTCCGGAAGTACGCAACCAGATCGCGCACCCACACCATGCCTGTCGAGGACCTCAGAGGCGGCACAACACCTCACAGACTCCGTCAAGGCTTCACAGCGGCTAAAACCGGCCACTCAGCCGGTCAGCTCCGTCCAGCCTGAAGAGGACGTGAGAGCAGCCCGTCAACGCCATCGCCAACAGACGTCCACCGAACCACAGTAGACGGTGGTCCCGGGCTTCTGTCGCTATCACAAGTGGTTCGGAAAGGACGCCCGAAACTGCCTGCCGCCCTGCTCGTTCAACCGCTCAAAAACGGGGTGGCGGCGGCCAGCAGGACAGGCCGCCATGGCAGCCGAAGAACCCAGGGCCTCAAAACAGTAGGTTTCTACGTCCGCGACACCGTCTCCGGCAGGATGATGCTGGTCGACACAGGAGCCTTTAAGTCGGTCTTCCCAGCATCCAGAGAGGACCGCAACCAGACACCAGACCCGGCCGCCTTCCTGACGGCCGCCAACGGAACCCCCATCCTCTCCTACGGCACCAGGCTCCTGTCGATCTCCATCCTTGGCCAGAGTTACTCCTGGGACTTCATCGTCGCGGACGTGGGAACCCCACTCCTGGGGCCGATTTTCTGGCGCACTTCGGCCTGCTAGTCGACGTGGGGCGCAAGCGCCTCCTCGATACCGACTCCTGCCGGTCTCTCCCGTTAACGGCGGGACCCAGACCCACCATCAGCGCCGTCGCCCCCCACCAGTATGCACACCTTCTGTCGGAGTTCCCTGAGGTGTTTAAGCCCGAGCTTCGCCAAGTCCCCGGGGCCCCAGCCAAGCACGGCATATACCACCACATAGTGACTAAAGGGCCCCGACACATGCGGTTCCGCAGGCTTCCCCCTCAGCGCCTTCAGGAGGCGAAAAAGCATTCGCGGAGATGGAACGGATGGGCATCTGCAGGAAAGCCTCCAGTCCATGGTCCTCCCCCTCCACATGGTGCAGAAACCGGACGGCTCCTGGAGACCCTGCGGCAACTACAGACGGCTCAACATTGCAACGGAGCCCGACCACTACCCTCTGCCCAATATGCAAGACCACGGCCTCCTTTCACGGGGCCAAAATATTCACTAAATTGGACCTTCTTAAATCTTATTTTCAGGTACCTGTTGCGCCAGAGGACATACCAAAGACAGCCATCATCACGCCCTTCGGGTCCTATGTGTTCGCCTTCTCCACCTTCGGGCTGAGGAACGCCGGGCCACCTTCCAGCGGCTCATGGACAGCATCCTGGGGACCTAAAATTCTGCGTCTGCTACGTCGACGACATTCTCATATTTTCCAGGTCTCACAGCGAACACCAAAGGCACATCAAAGCAGTCCTCCAGCGCCTCCAAGAAAACGGCCTCGTCGTCCCGTTTTGACAAGTGTACATTCGGCGTCCAGAAAGCAGAGTTCCTGGGTCACGAGGTATCTCCGACAGGCGTCCGCCCTCTTACATCGAAAGTGGCAGCCGTGGCAAAGTTCCCGACACCCACCTCCATCAAGGCCGTCCAGGAGTTCCTTGGGATGGTAAACTTCTACAGGCGCTTCATCCCGGGATCGCGACACCACGGCCCCCTGACGGAAGTCCTAAAAGGTCAACCAAGTCCCTGTCTTGGGGACCCAGCCAGCAGCAGGCCTTTTCCCGGACGAAGGCCGCCCTCACCAAGGCAACCGCCTTGGCACACCAGGATCCCAAGGCTCCCCTCCAGCTGACGACAGACGCCAGTAACGTTGCCTGCGGTGCTGTTCTGGAGCAAATCATCAACGGCGCCCCAGCCCATCGCCTTCTTCAGCAAGAAGTTCAATCCCGCAGAGTCCCGATACAGCACCTTCGACAGGGAACTCTGCGCGATGTACCGCGCAGTTCGGCACTTCAAGTTCCTCCTGGAGGGGACGCCCTTCACAATCTTCACAGACCACCAGCCACTGGTTCACGCTTTCACGAAGCAAGGGGACGCATGGTCTTCCAGACAGCAGCGCCACCTCTCAGCCATAGCCGAATTTACCTGTTCCGTCAGGTACCTCCCGGCAAGAAAAATCCCGTAGCAGACGCCCTCTCCAGAGTCGAGTTGAACGCAGTGCAGCTTGGTGTAGATTACCAGGACCTTGCCAGAGAACAGGCCGCTGACCCAGAAACCCCAGCATACCGCACCGCCATCACATCCCTCAAGTGGCGGACGTGACCCTCGCCCCGGAGGCCCCAGTCTGCTCTGTGACATCAGCACAGGCCAGCCCCGCCCTTGGTTCCAGCCTCACGCCGCCGCCAGGTATTTGACATCATCCACGGCCTCTCACACCCTCCGGCAGGACCACGCCAAACTGCTTTCAAAAAGTTCGTCTGGCACGGGGTGCAAAAGGACGCCACAGCCTGGGCAAAACAGTGCCTGCAGTGCCAGACCAGTAAAGTGGGTCGTCACACGCAGTCGGGGGTAGGCGAGTTCCCACAGCCAGGCGCCGCCGCCACATCCACATCGGCGTCGCCGGGCCCTTCCCCATCAGGCGGATCCAGATACCTCCTCACGGTGGTAGACCGTTCAACGAGGTGGCCCGAAGCCACGCCCATGCAAGAAGCCACCGCCAGCGCGGCGCGCCGAGGCCCTGCTCTCCAGTTGGGTTAGCCGCCGGGCCCCGGACCACATCACAACCGACAGGGGCCCGCTTTCCTCTCCGAGCTGTGGTCTGCCCTGGCTCAACTGCTGGGAACCACGCACCACACCACCACAGCGTACAACCCAGCGGCCAACGGCCTGGTTGAACGGTTCCACAGGTCCTTAAAGTCATCCCTCATGGCCCGCTGCACCGCCGAGGACTGGAAACATCAGCTGCCGTGGGTCCTCCTCGGGTTGAGGACCGCCCCCAGAGCCGACGGCACCCCATCCGCAGCTGAACAAACCTATGGGGAACCCCTCGTGGTGCCGGGAGAGCTCGTGACGGATGATCGCCACTCCCCATCTCTGCAGAGGCTCCGCGACGTGGCCGGCAAGTTCGCCCCTTGCAGGCGCTCATACATCGACAGAGCAACCACCTTCGTGCCGCCACAGCTGTCATCCGCCACCCACGTCTTCGTCAGAGTCGACGCCGTCCGTCCACCACTAACTAAGCCCTACAGGGGACCCTTCCGCGTGCTGGAACGGAACAGCAAGGCGTTCCGGCTGGCACTTCCAGGCAGGAACGACTGGGTTTCCATAGACCGGCTAAAGCCCGCCTTCCTGTCGGAGAGTCCCGGCAGCGTCGCAGCACCCCTTCCGCCCAAACGCACTCCAGCACGCCCTCACCACCGCAGGCGCGGCCGCCCCAGGAAGGACCGCCCAAACAGCAGCCTCACAGGCGGGAGGCCCTCAGTTATCCTCAAGGAGCCGCGGCACCCTTCAGCGTCCCACCAGGTACAGGGATTAATCAGGCGTCCCCTCGTCTTGGGGGGGGAGTATTTGTAAAGTCACCAATTCGGCGCCAGGATAGTGTTTCGGCGGCGCCATTAATTAAGTCTCCGCTGAGCTTGTTTTCTTTGGTGACTTCCCGTTTTCTTCAAGCTAAATTAGTCACGCCTAAAACGTGCCAGGTCACGCATTTTAATCATTTTTACTTTATGGTATTTATACGAATGTCACACATTGTGTATCACATGTTTCTTCATTCACAGGCATCAAGACTGTATCTATATTGTGTCTCTGTATGTTTCGTATTGTAATTCGTACTCGTTCACTGCATATTATTGTTTATTGTTTCGACCTCAGGTCACAGTCAATTCCATTGTCTCTCACGGCCCGGCGTCAGTCGGCCGCAATATAAGCCGCCTGGATCTGTAATAAATCAGCAGTAACCTTTACCTGCTCGTTTCTTTGACACCTTACAACCCCAACTTATCCTAGAGTGAGGATTTTGGCTACCTGGACGTCCTTTCAAGTAAGTCACCCATAAGAATTGTTTGCAGTTTTATGAACTAATAAGGTAATTCATATTATTAGATGACAGCCACATGCTAATGATTTCCAAGAGATCAGTATATAGTGGATTATTTATTAGGATTGTGCCAGCATGCTGCGTGCGCCAGATCTGAGGGGATCAGTAGGCGAAGCTAGTTACCAGAGCCTACTGATGCAAATAATTTTTTTTAGAAGACATTTAATTGTCTGGTGAAATTCACGATATCTTTGATGGGCATCGGAAGATAATGGAGGCAAACATATAGCTATTAAACCATAATTACCACTTAACATCGAGTTCACTAGACCTTGGGGATAACTTACAGCATACTCAAAGGGAATTAAATTATAACTGATAAGAGCATCCGGCCCAGCCAGGATTCAAACCACATAGATAATGGTTGAGTCAGCCGACTATCAATGTTATCTATAGATTCAGTATATATATATATATATATATATATATATATATATATATATATATATATATATATATATATATGATATTTTTACAGTAATCCTACAGCTTAGGGGTCCAAATTCACTGCTCCCTTGTGTGTGTGTTTGTTTAAGTTTACTTTCCTATTTTCAGCTTCTTCTTTCGACAGATCTGCAAACAGAAGTACACTTGCTAAAAAATTAGCAGTTTATCTGCTTACAGAAGCAGAGACTGTAAAAAAAAATCAAGGGAGTAAAGCTCTGCACCTCACGCGAATAGTGTGTTTGTGGAGTGATCTCTTAGGAACCAGGGGCCAGGTAGGAACCTGGCACAGACTCTTGCTCTTCAGCAGTCATTTTTTTATAAATCTGAAAAAATGAGCAGTTTATCTGCTTGCAGAAGCAGAGATTTACTATTTTCTCAAAATTCTATGGGTCCGTACCCCTTTAGACATTTTTTTAATTTATTTACGTTCACCTTTATCCCTTTGTGTGTGTGTTTTTTTTTTTTACAATTTTTGCTTCTGTAAGCAGATAAACTGCTAACTTGTTCATTGTTTCCCATGATTCAATAAATATTTGATAATTGTGTGTGCTGATCTCGACTTTACGTAATGCAGTGAATTTGGACCCCTAAACTGTACGATTACCATTTTTACTTTAATACAAATTCTACATATTTGAATTTTTTGCTTTGTAATTAAGTATAATCAATATGCATAACATGAAAATGATACTAAAATCAGTCGCAGAATTACCGTTACGGAGATACACAGGTATGCGAACAGTGCAGAAAGTTGACTGGTTCCTTTGTTCTAAGTTTCACCAATTAAATGGAACTTTGGAATTAATACAGTGCTTAAAAAAGAAAGAGGCTTCAGTTCTTAGTCATGGTTCCTTACCTTTAGGTGCAATGCGTGACTTTTGTTCTCCGGATTATTTTGGTTAAGATTATTTTTTTAAATATTCTTTGAACTTTTCCAACTTTAATTTGAATAACAATTCATTGCTTAAAGATGATGTAACCCCATATAACCATTAATCATGGAGGGCCTTAGTGGGAAATACAAAAGAGTGAAATGCAAGAATATATTCTAAAACATCCCCATGATACTTGTACAAAATGTGATTCTGATTAAGGTGAGGTTTATAAGACTTTTTTTCAAAGTGACACCAGCACTGGGTAAGGACCTGCAGACCTAGGGTCCAGGTTGGGTTAGGTCGCAAAATGTTAATATTAGGTTAGGTGCCGGGTTCCAGGGGTGTGAAGCTCCCCTACCCCTTTCTCCGGCCAGGTAATTACCTGGAGCATTAGGTTAGGCTAGCTTAGGAGTGGTTAGGTAAAGACGCAACCCTGTTAGGACCCTGGGTTAGGTTAGATTAACTACTTCCTTGTATTTCTCTCATTTTGTGTATTCCCCCAGCCAAAAACTTACCCACTGTGGTCTCCCATAATTGTAGGATAGTGGGGTTGGGGGGGGGGATCCAATATCTCTTAAACTACTAAGTTGCTAGCGAAAAGAACGTTCGAAGCAAACATATGGCACTCATATTTTTCGGTATCTGTTGCATCTTGACTTCGCCACTGCACATGTATCCATGCCCTTACGTATATTAATGCTTGTGGTGAAATGTTTCTGTTGGAGATTTTTTTATTATTCTTTATCGCTACGTACGTTAAGATATATCGTATATTCATAGAGACTGTCACAGAAGCTTGTCCTTGTGATTACAGTTATGTGCAGTCAAATTCGAAAGGCTTCCGACACCCAATACTTAGTAGACTTTTTTTATTATTATTATTTCATATACAGCGTGCTACGCGAGCGATTGTCGTCAGTTGTTTGGCAATGCCTGTACAAACATTTTTAATGTGTCGTATTATTTTCATCACTTTGTAGTGGTTATACTGTATATCTTTGGTGGTATTGTCCTATTTTCAGTGCTTGACATCTGATCTGTCATAGATGTTTATCAGATAATACTCTTATGTTCCTCATTGTATTTAGCGTTTGCATTTCTAGACTGATTCAGCTTCCAACGTCAAGGTTTTTTTTTTTTTTAGGGTTATTGTTGTCTCATTAACATACTTTTAATGCTTTTCAGCTTTCCTGTTCTTTTGTCATGTTCCCTGTTTTGTTCATATCTTGAGCGTTTTTTTTTATAACGAGGTAAAAGTACGTATCATTTGCAAAAATAATTACACCACTTAATTTTTTTTTCATAATTCATGATAATTCAGTAGTGATTGTACTTGTACTTTTTACAGGCTCGCAGTAATAAACTTTTACTATAAATGAGGTCGTTCTAAGGACGATACCTTGTGGTACTCCTCGTGGACAAGATTTTGAAGTATATTTATAATTTTCGATTCATTCGGATACTTCGAAAGTTCTACACGTTAGACAGCTTTGGAAATTGGAATCATTCTTGAGCATCTCCTACAACAATTACAAATTTATAATCTTTTTTCGTGAGGTCAAAGTGAAACTTTTCCGTTTCTTGTGCTGTGATTAAACGGGTATCCTGTCCTAAGACCCTAACGAAAAACAATTCTGGTCCTTTGCCATTAAAATTCCTAACTTCTGGGCAAATTTCCGTCAGTTCTTGATAGGGATCTAGCCAATGTCTTTAAACCTTGGATCCAGTAAGAACTCGTCTTTCCAGTGAAAAGGCCGTCAGTTTTTGGCTCTCATTGTTAGTTGACTGTTCGGTCAATAATTTCAGTGCTCTTGATTCTCCTAACCTAACCCTTTGTAATCCTATACTCTCCTCAGTGTTATCTGCAGGTAAAGTTCGTGATTTATTAAGATATACAAGGTATCAAGCACTGATTGTTTTCCAAAATGATATTTTAATGAGTTTGCCAACGAACTGGTTCACGTGCCTTGCTTTATATATTTATTTATTTATTATTGATTTTATTTATTTAATAAGTTAATTAATTTATTTATTTATTGTCTAACTGTTAAATTGTGCTCTTGACATTCCTTCCAGGAACATAGTCAGATTCCAAAAAAGATGATAAGTTCCTTTGAAGGAAAATCCTGTTCCTTTAACATATATTATTTTGAAACATTACTCAAATCTAACTTTCTTCAGAGTTCTTGGACTCTTTCGCATCACTCTTGATATTTCCAAGGCTTCTAACAGTCTAGCACAAGCCTGTTAGCCAGAGTTGCTGCGTATGACTTACACCTTCCGTTTGCAAACTTAATTCAAGTTTTTTTTGTTTTATTTTTTTAGTTGCTGACCTGTCACGATAAGCTCCATTTATCTCTTCTGGTTGTATTCCCCAGGGTTCCGTTCTTTCACCACTTGCTACACAAGTGACCGTTTTCCGTCTGCCTCCTTATTTTTACCCACTTCGCCTCCCAGCCCACAAATGTTTTACATTCATATTCAGTCGAACTTTTCCACACCTATCAAATCTCGCTTTATTGAGTGTCTGTCTACTGGGATCCCATGAATTAGCAGAAGTTTAGCTTCTCCAAGACAAAATCACTGCCCAATCCTATCTTCGCTCCCATCCAACTTTATTAATCTGTTTGATGGAAAGTTAAGCATTCTTTAGTTTAACCAGGCCACTGAGATGATTAACAGCTCTCCTATAGGGCTGGCCCTAAGGATTAGATTTATTTTACGTGGCTAAGAACCAATTGGTTACCTAGCAACGGGACCTACAGCCTATTGTGGAATCCAAGCCACATTATAACGAGAAATGAATTTCTATCACCAGACATAAATTTCTCTAATTCTTCATTGGCCTGTCGGAGAATCGAACGCGGGCCCAGCAGAGTGCTAGCCGAGAACGATACCAACCCGTCCAATGAGGAACTAATTGAGAAATGAACCCCTCTAATATCCATGTTACTTAGAAAATGCCAGGCAGTGAACACCGAGTTCATTTTGCTAAATTTACTTCAAACAAATCAGATATTCCGTTTAGATGCGTTAAATCCTTTTCTTAGTTTGGTTAAAGAAACTGCTTTGGCCTTAGCTGTTTTCCTTTGGTGTATTCTTATATTTTGGGTGCTTCCACCCCACCCAACTCTCGTTAGTATTGATTTAAAGACTTTTTTTTAATTATAAGCAACATTCATTTTCCCACAGTCAAGGCTACTCCATTAGCTCTCATATATACAGTATAATTGCCATTTCAGTTATGGTTCCGTTGAGTTTGGGAGAGAGTCCGTTCTCCTGCTTCCCGAGAGGGTTAAGTTAAGTATACCTTAGTTTTACCAGACCACTGAGCTGATTAACAGCTCTGGCCCCATTACCTGCATCAGGCATATTTCTCCTACGTATCTTCTTTTCAGCTTAATCCCTAGCCAGGGGCACTGCTTTTAATGAGCCTTTAAAGGTTTTCAAACTTGTCTTCTGCCCTCTCGAATGCTCTCTCTATATCTCTTAGGCTTTCCTCTCCTTCGTGTCCCCTGATTTCCACCGTTTGGTTCCACCACCATTCACTGACGTTATTATTCACTGACGTTGTTCATCTGTCGAACGATCTTCTAATACCCTTTCTTCAGATTGGCTTCCAAGGTCGGGCTCATTTAGCTTGAACCACTTAATTTTTTGGATATTGCATTTTCCCCTCAGCTACTTTAATTCTCAGTAGCAAGTTCACAGCTACCAACCGATGTTGGGCAGCTACACGGTTGCTAGGGATGACTTAGTCGTTCTTCACTTCCACCAGGTCTCATCTTAACAAGACGTAGTGTACTGAACTAGATGTTGCTGCGCTCTTTTAACAAAGAATGTGTTTGCTATTTCCATGTCAAATGATACCGCAAAGTTAATTATCCTTTCCCCCTTCTTTATTTTGGTCTCGTAGCCATGTCCTCTATGGAAGGGACTTAGCAGCGTTACTTCGATCGATGTGCCTGTTTAGGTCCCCTCCAGAAACTATCATTCTCCTCCTCATGTCGTACGATTTAAGGACCATGCACACTCATAATATTAAGTCTGCATTCCCCCGTACATAGCTTTATCCTCATGATTCTTTCGTTTTTTTCATGTACCTAGTTCCTTTGCTTTATCATCCTACCAACGAGTCCCTTTAAAGGTTGTCTTAGATCAAAAGCCCGCGCCAGGACAATGCTGCTTTAATCTAAAACGAACGATTAGTGAATCTCCTGCACACACAACAAATTTTCCTTAGACCTGCAATCGCAAGTCCCCTCCTTGTCATTATGCTTAAGTTTACCGTCCCAAGTGTCAAAGGTTGAGCTTTCTTCTTCAGCTGCGCCAGATTTTGGTGCGGTAGCCCTTGCATGGCCACAGATTTGGGGCGATTAGCCTAGTCTGTGGTCGCTTTCGGGCGACGTCCTAGCATTGGAGCACTCAGATGGCAGATGTTTTACGAACTGATGCCCTTCTGATCCCACCTTCTACATTTCCTACGTGAAAATGAGTGATCCTCGTTTGCACAGTTTGGTAAATATTTTTGTTTCCCACTGCGGCAAAATCTACTTGTTCTTTTACCCTGGCCCTTATACGGCGACCTTTTAGTGTGATGTGTGGAGACGACAGGTTGGTGAAAAGTGTACACGATTCGGTAGTGTTTAAATTCAAATGGAGAGGGAGGCCTAGACATTCTTCGGATGAGAGATCTGTCTAGGTGTATGAAATAGCTGAGCTTATGGAAGTTTTATGGAAGGTGTGAATGAAATTAATGCGTGTTGTATATGTGAATTTATTTAACCCGTTAAGTTGTAGTGGGTCCCCTGTAGATACCATTTTATTCCATTATATGGGAGCCGTTGTAGTCAAGTCAACTTGTTCTTTTAAGGACTATTTTTTGATAGCTCTCTGTCCTTGAATTATTTTTGGCTTTATCATTCTACTGAAGTATGTCAAGAATAGATGAAAATACCGGGCACTTAGGTAATTTTTCAGTACTGAAAAATGTAATCAGATTTTAATTCTCATACTTTGTGGGAGTTCTAAATTGTTAATTGCATTTATATTCTCTGTCTTTGTGTTCATATCTGAACCATTTTTGCAAAAGTTTTAAAGATGTAATGAAAACAAACTGAAAAAGTATAAAGAATATAAAAGCATGAGCTCAATGAGGCCTGGTTGCAGAATTTTCATCTTTACAGACAAAAACAAATAATGTGAAGAAAGAAGGCCATTCATTCATGTTTGTGGCAGTTGAGCACTGGTAGGCATAGGTGCCTTATTTATGGACATAAAACAGCCAATGTATTTCTTATGACTAACATCAGGCTTAAAATTAACAAAAAAATAGTCTCTAATTTTATAATTAAAGCTTAGTACAAGGAAAAATAATGTAGATTAGCCCAACAACTTGCATAAATATAAGCAGTAAATGTGATAAGGAACCTGAATGTGATATTACGATACGATATAAATTGAGCTATTGTCTCACGCCAGCACTTATGGAGGGAAAGTCACTGTTTGAAATGACGGTCGAGTTTTCCCTGACGGTGGAAGTTTCGCTTAATTCTGTCCCCAGCTCTTCGTCGTCTATGTAATACTGCTCGCTCCTCATCGAGTCTCGTCCGTTCTTCTTGCGCTCTTTCTTCTTCCTCTTGGCTTTTGATATGGTGGCGTTTCTTCTGTCCTCGACGTCCTGGAGTGTCTCTGGCAAAGGGGTGTTTCGCGTCTCCGGTAGCAGTGGGACTAGGAGTCCCCCGAGTATACCTGACGATCCGAACGTTACTCCAACGGCCCAAGAACTGTGCTGCGACTGTGAATTAAGAGCAGACACAAATAAATTAATTTAGAAAGTAAGGTAAAGCTGAACTTTAATTAAAGGCTTACGCATTACACAAACAACAGCTATACAGAATCCAGTTCTGAAAATATTGCCACACTCAATCGTATTGAAATGGATGCCAAGGAAAGAGTAAAATTGGAGTTTTAAATAATGTATCACTGCGATAGCCACCCCCACCCCCAAAGTGGGAAGGGTTGTAGCCCTGTAGAATGTAGATGGACACAGATGCTATCTAGTGAGTTCTTTATTGCCACTCTCCTAAAAGGATTATTCTAATTTCGTGCTGCTCGGTTTACGTAACTCCAGGATCTAGCAGCTCACATATTTGCTGACTTTTTTTTTTTTTTGCTGTTCTTCTGTTATGTTCTTCTGTCCATTTGCTCTTATTCGTTATTTTCTGTTCTTTGGAAGTTTATTTTGTAAGATTGTGGCCTTTCAGATTTTGAATGTTAGCTCGTTTTTTAATGAAATAACATGGTTCCTCGCTGTTTGAGTGACTTCCAACTCATTTTGCTCTTCACTGGATTCGGGTTCAGTGACTAGTTTATTGCTCTTTAAAACGGCTGTCTGACTGACATCCGAATAAAACTATCTTGGACCTGATTCTACTACTTAATTGCAAGTTGGAATTCTCAAACAAATTCTTCCGCTTTTTCATGTAAACTTAATAGAATTCATCATCGCTCAAGAATCAATAGCATGGTGATACCGATTTTGAAAAATTGAAAATGCTTGTGTCCGAATGTTGCACCGAGTGGCTTGATTTGTATGCGTATCTCCGAGTGATGTTAATGTTGTGGCGTATCCGTGTAAGTGGGTACAGGCACGGTCTAGACCTAGAGCGTGGGCACAGGTTATGTAAAAAAAATGTGACAAAGATATGTAACGGACTCGACCCACCGTTTGTCGATTTATACTGGTCCACTCAAAAGGATGATAAGATAGATATGCAAAAACTTAATATTCACCCCAAAGAATATTGATTTTAATGGGTGGGTTTACTGAATGAAAAAATAAGATCTCCAGCCGGTGAATTTATGATGTGTGAGGCGAAATGTCTTGGAACTTCTAAAAGCATATATATTAACAAATTTAGTGGTGACCTTTGGAACTTTCGAGATTTCAGACGAGTGCACGAGAGGAATTTGTCACTAAAAGTAAATTATTTTGAGCCGTACTCAGTGTTGCACCGTAATAGTAATTTAAAATCTCAACACTAGCAGACTTTAAAGATTTACGTTTTATGTCGCTTGACTTTAAAGTTTTACATTTTATGTCGCTTTAGGTTCTTTGCAGCGTGCCTTCGACCCTAGCTGCAACCCATTTCGTTTCTTTTACTGTACCTCCTCTCATGTTCTCTTTCTTACATCTCTCCTAACAGGTGATTCATAGTTCAACTTCGAGGTTTTCCTCCTGTTACACCTTTCAGACCTTTTACTGTCAATTTCAGTTTCGGTGCTGAATGACCTCATAGGTCCCAATGCTTGGCCTGTGGCCTAAATTCTATATTCAGCTCAGTTCAATTCAGAGTGCCATCTCTGAAGAATATGTTAAGTCCCTCTAAAGTCTTCATTCATCTCTGCGTGACTGTGATTATCATGGTGCGATGTAAATTATCTTGTATTTTGTTAAAAACAATGACAGATAATTGGAATTCCTACTTACTAAAACGTCGGTGATGAGCGGCGCACAGGAAAACCCGATGCTCCCCATGACTGTCACGAAGGCGAAACCTCTCGCTCGAGCCTCCGTTGGAAAAAGTTCGGGTGCATACATGTAATTAACCTGGAAAGGATTCGGCAAAGTTATTTGCATTCTGAATGACAGGTTTTTCGTAAAATAAAGCATGCGACATTCAAAGGACGGTAGTGCTTTTCATGTAATTAACTCTCTAACTATAAAACTCGGAGAAGAGAGACAATTAAAACAGTATTTCTCCTGAAGAGCGAATTAAAATATATAGATTTTACACTATTTAAAATCCATAACTGATAGAACGCTTATTCTGATTGTGAAGCCGAAGAGCTACTTGTTGAAAATATTCTTACACTTGAGGAAAACTCACGCCAAAAAGACTGGATTTCAGGAAGGGCCGTTCCATATTAGGGATTCCTGTTCGTAATTAATAAGGCTCATCGCCTTCTGTTTTCTGTGATGAATTCCAGATGACATCAAGAGACTTCGTGATTTGGAGAGTCGTGATATCTCCCCCCCTCTACCTCTCATTACATTTCCTTCTGTTGGATCTCGTTTATGATGATAAGAGATAATTTTTTCACATAGCCCCTAACACCCCTGACATTAGAACTCGCTGTCGACCCTACGAGGTCAGTATTCAAGTACTAAGGCAACCCTCAGATATGATTTCCTTTAGTTGCCTGACCCAGTCATCTTGAAATGAGAATCTCTTTCAAAAATTAAAATGAAAAATACAGTGAATCTGGTGCGCACTATTCAGTGCGCATCTTGAACGTCATGCCACTACTGGACAGTCCAACAAACTCTTACTGGTATCTGAACGTCCACTTAAGTTTTTCAAGACGCTTTAGAAAGGGTACTGCTAGCAGGAACTTGGTTTTTTTATGCTCTGTGTAAAGTGGAGATCAGATTGTCTAACGGTGACCTTGTAGAGGTTAAAGATGAATTAAAAGGCGCTAGTAAATTAAGCCTTAATCCACCTAAATAAAGAAAGACCCTTCAACTTTTCAACTGTGACATCTTAAGGTAATATATACTCCGAGGAGTCGGTAGACGGTCATTGCATAGTACTTGTTTCATATGAAAATAGTACTTTTTGGCTCTTCGCGAGACAATGAGTGCCTCATATTCTCCTTCCGACATGTATATATAAATTCATAAGTCATCACAGTAAGGGTTGCAAATGTTAAAATTTACTTTTTTGCACGATAGAAGTTAATAAAGCTGAACCACAAACCTGATATGATCCGGCAACCAGCAGGAATCCTACCATCACCAGGACCCATTTGGCCCAGTAATATTCTGTGGAAGAAAGAAGCCATTAATCGAGGCAATAATACCGTACTTTTCCCCATAACTCGATACATTTAGCAAAAATTCTTGATAGAAGATCTAGGTTTCTTGTAAGGATTTATGCACCCGTATCTACAGTTATCATTTTTCGAAACTTTGAATAGTGCACACAAAGACTAAGTAATGTATGATCTTATTTTCCCTGAGGTTTATTTGTGTAGTTTTGGGAACTTCCAAATTCGATTATCAGGTCCTGAAAACGGGGTAAAGCCATACAGAGACTTGAATTATAGACCTTGACATTCACCAATGTGAATTGACGCATATGAAGGCTAAGATAGATAATGTTAAGAAAATTAAAACAAAATATAATGCTTAATGAAAGCTGGAGTAGTGACATGTGTAAAAAGATGATGAAAAGGAAGACACATGTGAGAAATAAATATTTATTTAGGAACAGAATTTAACAAATTAAAGTGGATGCTAAATTTTTATGACATACAAAAAGATTGACACTGTTGAGAAGAGCTGTTTTTTCAAGTAAGAGCTGATGGGCGGAGAAAAGTGGAAGCATGTAGACATGGTAACATGGTTGGCGGAGGTGAAAAATCTTTGATGGTTTGGTCATGTGGAGTGAATGGGCGGTGATAGGTTGAGGAAAAAGAGTATATGACTTGGGAATGTTAGGAGTGAGAGGAGTAGAAGAACTAGAAAGCTCTGGATAGATGGAATTTAAGAGGAATTCGAAAGAAAAGGCCTTAATTTAATATATCCAGGAAGCGTAAGATAATGTGTCAGTGAGCCTTCTGTTGGGTGTGTGAAGTGACTACTTAGAAATTCATTTCTCGCTATAATGTGGTTCGGATTCCACAATAAACTGTAGGTCCCGTTGCTAAGTAACCAATTGGTTCTTAGCCACGTAAAATAAGTCTAATCCTTCGGGCCAGCCCTCTCTAGGAGAGCTGTTAATCAGCTCAGTGGTCTGGTAAAACTAAGGTATACTTAACTTAACTGTCTTGTAAGTTTTCTGCACACGGGATTCACCCACAGTTCACTTAAAATTTGGGTAGTAACCAGTGTCTTTTTTTTTTTTTTTTTTTTTTTTTGAGCCATCTCAGGTTAGTGAAAACTGCTTAATATTTAACATAATTATATAACTTACTGAAGGGAACAAGCAATTCCAGGAGGAGCAGCAGTCCCCCCAGGGCCAGCCCCGCCCACACCATGATCCTTCTTCCTATTTTCGTCGTGAGAGGCGTGATGATCAATATGGCTGATCCTTCCATTACGCCAGACAGCGCCAGGTACAGGAAAGGGTCTGTGCTGTCGAAAGAAAGCAAAATATCAAGTGTCCTGTTTACAGGATGGAGGTTGAAAATGAATTAGATATAAATTTTACATTAAGAAAATTATGAATTTAAGGCTACTAGCACGGTCTGATTAAATTTTATATGTTAATTACTCTGACTCGAAGGTTACTAGAAAAACGCTTGTCTTGTCTTTGTCGAAGGATTAATATTCGTTTCGAAAAACAGAATTGCCTTATGCGAAATGGAGAACGAAGGATTTGTTCAAAACAACCTTAGGATGATTTCCACAATTGTTGTTCAGTATGAACTCAGATTGTCTTGTAATCTTGGTTCATCTCCAGTGTTTTACCTTTCCTGTATTCTACAAGGCATGTCTTCATTCAGATACTTTTGTCTTAAGATCTGTTTTGCCCTTTACAAGCTGTTTCAAACCAGTCTTGTAGCTAAAATGCGGAGTGGGGAATGTATTGTAGCATCTTGATAAGTCAGTTTGACGTACAAATTCAGTATTGCTCCTAACGCTCCAGGGTCGTCATTTATTGTAAAATTCAGTGTTGATTCACAGTTTTCTCCGAACTGATCCATTGCGGACTGATTTTTTCAACTGATCCTGCAATGGTCTGAAATTGCGTGATTTTTGTTGAATTCAGCATATAAATTGGAATGGGAAGTCACACAAATGCTCCATTCTGGCCCAGTGACTTTCATGATTAAATTACATGTTTGGTTAAGAGGGTCATGTAACAGTTTATATGTGAAGTTAGCGCCACTGCCCTTTCTATCTAATTAAAATCCGCAACCCATTAGTGACCGTCTCTCTCTCTCTCTCTCTCTCTCTCTCTCTCTCTCTCTCTCTCTCTCTCTCTCTCTCTCCAACAGGAAGAGCTCAGACGAACACCCAGTCTCTGAATGGAAGAACAGAGTCTCCGTGTGTGTTTAAGATGAACAATGGCCACTGAGCAAATCATGTCTGGGATCTGGATATAGCGAACTTGAGGCCATTGTTTACGAAAATCCTTCTTCTGCTCCTATATGCTAATCCTCTTATGAAAAGAAAAGAAGAGTCATCTCTCTCTCTCTCTCTCTCTCTCTCTCTCTCTCTCTCTCTCTCTCTCTCTCTCTCTCTCTCTCTATGTGTGTGTGTGTGTGTTTTTTGAGTTAGGTATCAACCTGAACATCATTAACCGTAAAGGCAGCATATCTAGGAACCAGTGTCTCATAACGGCTACTCTTCAAAAGATATACCTTGAGAGCAAAGCCGGCTCTACGCATGCGAGAGGGCAGTGCCATCAGTGCACCCCACGCGGTGCACAGTAGGCATTACTTAAGGTTCTTTGCAGCGTCCCTTCGGCCCCGAGCTGCAACCCTATTCTTTCCTTTTACTGTACCTCCGCTCATATCTTCATTCCATCTTACTTGTCACCCTCTCCTAACAGTTGTTTCATAGAGCACCTGTGAGGTTTTCCTCCTGTTAACAATTTTAAAAACTTTTTACCCTCAGTTTCCCTTTCAGCGCTCAGTGACCTTATAGGTCCCAGCGCTTAGCCTTTGGCCTACATTTTATATTCCATTCCATTTCAAAGCAGGCTCTACCATTACCAGGGCTATTTACTGAGGAACTTGTCATTGCTTGTACATTTAGAATGCAATTATAGTCATGTGTAAGAATGCAATTATAATCATACGTAAGAATGCAACTATAATCATGTATAAGAATCCAATTATAATCATGTATAAGAATGCAATTATAATCATGTGTAAAAATGCAATTATAATCATGTGTAAGAATGCAATTATAATCATGTGTAAGAATACAATTATAATCATGTGTAAGAATACAATTATAATCATGTGTAAGAATGCAATTATAATCATGTGTAAAAATGCAATTATAATCATGTGTAAGAATCCAATTATAATCATGTGTAAGAATGCAATTATAATCACGTGCTCATCTCAGATCCGTTACAACTGTCCCGCCTCGCGTGATCTGGGCTAATTCCCGTTGCACGTTGCTATTGATTGAGTTAACCAGAATGCGCGTGACACTATTGTTACAGTGACAGCCGTCTCGTTGCGTGGCGCTGCGATCACGATTTCTGCATTCGTTTCGCGAACTGATCTTCGCATAATGCCAGCAAAACCTTAGTACGATGTTTCTTACTGGGTTATCATAGAAAAGTAGGACCGACTTTAATTGCTCACTGCATTAGCAATGATTTTCTTTGAACAGTCTTCGACACACGCATTTGCATATATATATATATATATATATATATATATATATATATATATATATATATATATATATATATATATATATATATATATATATATAGATTTCTCCTAGATAGTGACCCCAAAGGGTTTCCGGGAGTCGTTATCTAGGACTAATATTTCTTGGGGGTCATTATCTTTATGATATTTACAGTCTTTTGTTTGTTGCAGTAATCCCCAACGGGCTTGTGCTAAACACGCCACAAAGGTGGATACATAACAGGTTATAACCCTTGGGGCACTAGGAAAGATTATATATATATATATATATATATATATATATATATATATATATATATATACACAATTTTTTCACAAACATACGCTTACGTCTTTGTAATGGATTATGCGTCTACGACTGATGTTCTAGATAACCAATATCGTAAAGAAGTCTTGGGAGATGTATACATCATTATTTTGCCCTGCTCGGTTACCTGGTGAAGTTGTTGGCATTGATGACCACTCCCAGGTAGAGGCAGCTCTGCAGGAACCAGATGACAGGAGTCACCAGGATAATGATTCGCATGGCGGGAGAGCGCAGGTAGGAGCACACCTGTCTCAGGGCCTCCCGGATGGGGGGTGATGAGGGAAACCCTCTCCTCGGCGCTCTCGGCCTCGTCGTCAATCGTCTGTGGAAGATGGAGACGGGGAATGAGTAGGCCTATCTCATGAATTATGGGCTGAAGGAAGTGATTAAGAACGTCAATAAATAGGGGAGGGGATAAACGTCTGAGCCAAACGTCTGAGGACTTGAGTAGACCTATCTCATGAATTATACGCTGAAGGAAGTGATTAAGAACGTCAGTAAATAGGAGGGGGGGGGTAAACTTTTGAGTCAAGCGTCTGAGGACTTGAGTAGACCTATCTCATGAATTATAGGCTGAATGAAGTGATTAAGAACGTAAACAAATACGAGAGAGGATAAACTTTTAAGTCAAAGGTCTGAGGACTTGAATTATGGGCTGAAGGAAGTGATTGAGAACGTAACAAATAGGAAATGGGATAAACTTCTGAGCCAAATGTCAGAGGGTTGGAGTAGGCCTATTCCGTGATTTATGGACTGAAGGAAGTGATTAAGAACGTAAACAAATACAAGGATTTTTTTTAATGTGTGCCTCGTGAGAGCCTAGTTTGTTGGACACCCCCTCCCATCCTGTGAGAGGTGTAGCATTAGTAAAGATACATATGCAGGACGCCCAAAAGGGTTGAGTCACATAGTGGAACGACCCCTGTCATAAGTACTCGGGGCGATAAACTTCTTAGCCTAGCATCTGAGGACCTGAAATGAAGCTGTTTGGGTATTCATCAAAGGGCGAAAATATTTTGTAAACAAAGTTGATATACTATACCTCGTTTCGGTTGGTTTGGGGAGTCCAAAGGTCCATATCAGGCCTTATTCCACTTATAGGCTGTCTTTTGGCAAGAGCTTGTGCTGGCACAAGGCCAGCTTCATCTAAACAAATCATTCATCCCTGAACATCACACGAAACCTCATATTAATTTTGAATTGCATAGCTGAGTGACCGCTTGTAATTGATTTATAGATTGCAGTTTCCCTAACGTCACAGAAAAAAGGCCACAAACACTGCGGCACTCAGTGAATGCCACGCAGTGGTATTTTGGTCAGTGAAATTAAAGAATGCTATATTGGGTGAGCGACCAATAGTAGTATCATGCAATAACACTTTGACCACACTGCTGGGTTTGGTCAGTGCTTAGATGGGTGACCATTAATGGTTGCCTGATACCGTAACAAGGGTCATGGGCCTATCAACAGCAAAGGTCATGGGCGTACCAGCCTCAATGAGGCCTAAGAATTCAACGGGTTACGTCACAGGTTGGGTCGCAAAATCAATCGATAAGCCCTACTACCGTGGTGAGCGTTTTTAAATGTCAGATCAGTCACTGAATTGCGAAGAGAATGTGTCGACCTTGAGAGTATTTCAGGAGCCTCTTAATCGCTGGCATTTTCCAGTTTTAATCCATTTGAAGAGGTCTTGCAACGATGGCGGACTGGTTCAGTATCTTCCTTACAAATCTTTGCAAAAAGTTATCAAGAAAATAGTTCACTTGTTACCGCTATCTAAGGCTAACGAGCCTTTTGCTGTAAAACGTAATATAGTATTAACATTTGCGTACGTTGCCAAAGACTATGAATTTATAGATAAACAAAAGGCGAAGACTTGTGGAATAAACTCCTTTTTTCAGGTTGAAGTTGGAGCCTTCGGTTCGTACGAACTCTTTCATCATTAGCTTAATAACCAAGGCGGTTGGCCAATGGCCGGTCTCTCTCTCTCTCTCTCTCTCTCTCTCTCTCGACCCATTTTTTGCGTTGTCAAACCCAGCGATCCTCCTCCTTCTTCTGCTAGCAGCGGGGAGTCTCTTGCTAAAGAGATCCAGACTCAATCTTCTCAATTGAAGAAATGGTTGAGGGTTCTTCAGACAGTGATACTCTATAGACCTTTCTTCTTCTTTGGTTTGCCGGTCTTATATAATATAGTATATATATACACAGACACGCACATACACACATGTATATATACATATATATATATAAAGATAAATATATATATATATATGAATATATAAATGTATATATATATATATATATATATACATATATATATGTATATATATGTATATATATATATAATTTATGTGTGTGTATATATATATATATATATATATATATATATATATATATATATATATATATATATAGTAGTTGATAATGTACACACATTTTTACTGGATGAGACAACGGGCTCACCATTTCTTTGTGATTTTGCTAGCAAACCTTTTATTTGTGAAAAGAGAACAAAACAGGGATTAAAAGAAAATACAAGTATTATGAAATGCAAAGGACAATGACGAGCAGAAACAGATATGTGTACGAATATCTTGAATAACTTATATATTCAATGTCATATACCGAGACACGACTGTTGACTTTTCATGTAGGCGAAAACGAGGGACTTCTGAGAGAACGATCGTACTAACAGTAATTTGAAGCTAAACTGAGACTGGCTGTCTTTATGGTGCTCGAAAAATAATGTTATATAAGCCACTTACAAAGGCTTCGAATGTACAAACCGCCCCCAACCTCCACTTTCATTGTATTTAAGAGGCAATGACCCCTCATTTAATGAAATGGGATTTAATTCTTCAAGAATATGGGATAGGGCAACGTGACGTCATTGCGGCGATAAAAAACTTCAAGATATATAGTATTTACCCGGTAGGGGGGTAGCGCAGTTAGTGTACTTCATGCGGTGCACTGGAGGCATGACTTGAAAATCTTTGCGGCGTCCCTTCGGCCCCTAGCTGCAACCCCTTTCATTTCTTTTACTGTACCTTCGTTCACATTCTCTTTCTTCCTTCTTATTTTCCTCAACCCTCTCCTAACAATTGAATCGTAGTGGTGCAACCGCAAGGTTTTCCTCCTGTTACACCTTTCAAACCTTTTTGCTGTCAATTTCCGTTTAAGCGCTACATTCTGTTCTGTTCGTCTGATGCAATGAATGGTAACCAAGTACTATATCGGAGATGTGACTCTGCTGCTACTTTCGTCATTGTATGTGCAATGGTCGTTCGAGGGTGTTACATCATAGTTCATTTAAAAAAACATCAGTTTATCGAAAGAAGAGTTTCGGGTAAGTGCCATTAAATTTCACAACGAATTTTGTTCTCGAGGCATCTTGACGTTTTCGCCAGGCTAGATATGAATGTGTGGTTTGGCATGATAAATTCGAATGTCATTTATATTTTGTAGAAGAAAGTTTCTCTGCGTAAAAGTGACCTTATTCAGCATATTAAAAAAAATTGCAGGCATGACTAACAATAACTTAGCCAGACAGGAAAACATAGATTGTAAAAAAATAAGAAAAACTAATCTAGTTGTCAAAGCGTTATCATTTTCAGTGGCTGAATGACGATGCTATGAATGATATTACTTTAAATTCCGGGGTTTCTTGATGACAGAAACGCTACATGGGGATTAGAAAATATGCGGTAATTCATTTAATTCAGAAAAACTGCGAATCTCTGAGCCAAAATTTTTCCAATTATTTTTCTCCCGAATCATTAATGATAACCAGGTATTGATTTTTTACACCATTCATTCTTCTTCTCAGTAGTAATTATGATTGTTAATTAAGAAGAACTTGGAATGTAATGAAAATTACAACAGATTTTATCTTGAATAATATTGGTAAACGTAAGAAATCAACCATATGGGGAATAGAACTTTTATTATTTATCTTTCATTTCTATTTTCATTTCCACTTGAAAGATATTCAGTCATTGCCATTCATTAAATATGAAACATCTTTCGTGGGTCAGCCACCCGTGTTCAGTCGGCGTCAATAACCTAGATGTTGTAACGCCAGTTTTAATAGCCACAAATCGGGTTCAGAGCAATTTTCTCTCAGTGTAACAAACCCATCTTTTTGGAGTAAAGAAAGCAGAATCAATGAATGGCACAGAAATAGCTGCTGAAAAGCTCGAATGCATTCACAAGCGCGCCTCTCGACTTACTTGTATCAATTTATCGATGGTGATATTCAACGGAGTGGACAACCGAACGTTGTTGACCCTCAGAGCCTTCTGCAGTATGGAAGAGGCCTCGTCCGCGTGGCCCTTCTGCAGCAGCCAGCGAGGGGATTCGTCTGTGATGCTGTGCAGATCGATAGAAATCTATTAACACTTCGAAAGAACAAAGCGTAAGTGGATCATTATGAATACAATTTGTTATAATTCAGATAAGTTGTTCCACACTGAAACAAAGGATTATGGCAGTGGGTAAAAGCTGCAGTAACTCATGAAAGATTCTGAAAATTGTTGGAAAAGGAGAAAACGAAGCAGAAGAATAAATAAAGAATAGATGGTTTATTATGAACACATTTTGTCATAATTCAGATAAGTCGTTTTGCACTGAAATAAGATTGTGGCATTGAGTAGAAGCCACAGTGACTCATGAAAGACTCTGAAAATTATTCGGAAAGGATAACACGAAACAAGAAAAATAAAGAATTAATGGTTTATAATGAATACGTTTTGTTATAATTCATGTAAGTTGTTCTGTACTCAAACAAAGGAGTAAAAGCTACAGTAACTCATGAAAAGATTTTGAAAATTGTTGGAAAAGAATAAAGCAAAACAGATGAATAAGTGATGAATAGATGGTTCATTATGAACACATTTTATTATAAACTGATAAACTTCTGAAATAAAGGATTATTCTAGTTAGGAAAAGCTACAGCGACTAATGAATATATTTTTGAAAATTATTGGAAAATGACAAAGCGAAACCGATGGATAAAAACTTGAAATGTGTTGAAATGCATCAGCAGATCTCACAAGGACAAAGGAAGTAAGATGAGGACCGGCGAGGCGCAGGCCAGCAAGAGATATTTCCACGTCCTGATGAAGTATCCGAGGAGAGCCATCCCCATGGTACTGGCTGAGAAGGGTAGGCCCAGGAGCATCCCCACTCGGCTGCGCAGTTTGGCTGGCGTGGATTCCAGAACTGTTGGGGTGAAAGAGGAGTAGGATGAATCCCTTATTTGTGATCATTAAGACACTCAAGGCAGCTACCTTTTGCCATGTGAAGGCTAACGGGTGAATAACCTAATGGGCTTGACTGGGCCAAGTTTAAAAAAATGGAGTGAAAAAGATCGGCCTATATGGCCAGGTGTAGAGACAGAACTGAAGGAAAGGATTTTATGGTAGGCGCCATTCAGCCATACATCGAATAAAGAAAAATGCAAAAATTATCGATGAACAAATTAGGATACCTGAATAGCTTGACCATCAAGTCCACAACTTGAGAGTATAAGAGTTCCATGTCTGATTGCTCAGGTTTAGCAACTTATCAGACTTGATTGATATAAAAAAGCCACTAGCATAAATTTTGCCATAAAGTGATTAAGTTTGTGAGAGTCAATTTCTGTTGGTTATTCTTAAGACAAATACAACAGTGATTCATGTAATTTGGTTTTCTTGACTTAGACTCTATTCCTCATCTGTTTCCTGTGGGTCTAAGAGTTGTACTGAAGACCTACCACGGATCTAAAACACTACAGATTTGAAACTCAAAGTAGAGTTGCAACAGAGATTTAATTGTAATTTTATTTCCTCACCTAAACTCCAGGCTGGAACAAGCATCCCCATGACTGTACATCCAGCAACCAAGCGGAGGATCATGACGACAGCGTACAAAGGTGTGAAAAACATCCCCGCGACCACAAGGATGTTCACTATACAACCAATCTGCACAGCCCTCTTGCGGCCCCATCTGCGCGATTGAAAATATATTGTGGATGTAGGCAACAATTGTAGTTGTTCTACTTTTCTGCTGTTGTGGCACTGCATAAATGGGTACATTGCTACGTTAAAATATTGGAAAGCAGTTTAAAATGGAGTCTTGAAGTGTTCAGATCAGTCTGGCGTGCTCAAAGTTACAAGTGAGTAATATCTAAACTTCATGTGTTATTTCAACAATATAATGAACAGGACAAAGAACCAACTAATTAAGAAATGTATAAGAAGAAATGGTAACAAAAAAGTCGTGAAAGCTAATTATTATGCAAAATTTAGAATCAAAAGACAGCTAAATGAAAACTAAGCCACAAGGAAGTCCTTCTCTGATTGATGGTGAGATCAGTCAGTGTGCGAAAGAAAAGACTCGACAGTATCTCTTGTCTCTACCTGTCTCCTACGTATCCCCCGACGAGACTCCCAAGAATGCCCCCGAGAGTGAAGAGGGTCTGGAATATTGGTCTCAAGGCAGCGCGCTCACACACGAGGTCCCACTGCAAAAGGGGGTTAGACTAGCCGAAAAATATGGATCTCCATCTCTGCCAACAATGAGAGCTACAACATACTCTGTAAGTGAGGTCCGTCAAGGGTTAGTCACGCAGGGAAACCTCATTTGAAAGGAAATGGTTCTACTGCTCAAAGGCTCTAACATCTTGACACTACACTTTGACAACAACAATTGGAGGGAATATTCAGATGAACAGAAATGGCTTTTACTTACCCAATATATCCTCATACCTGAGATATGATTGTGGATGTGAAGGTGGACCTATCGTACTCCACAACTGGACACGAAAGGATATTCGTTATATGCTGAGCTGGATACAAATTTGTTACATTAATTTCAAGTGGCTCTGTTGTAGAGGTGTTGGATGGAGACAAGCACTCACTGTTGTAATAGGCTGAACTTCCCTCCATACTGATGTTACTGCTAATTTAAAATAATACAGGTATTAGAGGTACTATTTAGTAGTACAGTATCAAATCAGAACTATTTTTGATGGCAGAAATATGATTAAAATAAATACTGCTTTGAACCCTTAACTAGAGATAAAAGTCAACAAGTCAGTCACATGAACTTCATAAGAGTTTTTACTATACAGTTCACCATATTTCAGTAAGGAAAAGGCTACTTTCAGTGTTGTGAAAATATTTTATTCACTGTAGCGATCAGGACTCCATATTTTTTTCTGCCTTGAAGTGTAACTTTCAGAATCATTTGAACAAATTGGCCATCTTTGTCTCACAAACATTGAACAGAAACTGACATGCATTGCATTTTTAGTACTTTACCTTTCAGTACCTGGATCTAATCTATAATGGGGTTGGGAAATGCTTAAAGGGCCTGACTATAGACAGTGAATCCTACCATTTTACATCTGCCTAATTATTAACTACTCTTCTTTGGAACATTTTTAGCTGATATTTTAAGACACAAAACCAGAGGGTTCGAGTCAAATCTATACATAAAATAGACCAAAGATAAAGGTCAGTTTTATGGTTAAAACCCCCTGTTTTACCATGCACTGTATGTCAGACTGGTGATTCGGACAACCACATGCACACTTACTCTTCTGCTAAGAGGGAACTTGGGCATACTAAGACTTCAAGGGTTAGTGAAGGTGCATGCTTATGTTACACACAGGAAAACCGTATTTACTGGTAACTCAAAAATGCGAAGAGGAATGCGTGTAGATCTAGTTGGTCTTAGTCTTAACCGAAAGAGCTCAAGTTATGAATAAATGCAGAAAATGAGAACCCTTTTTTTACTCGAGATGTCTCCATCTTGCTGAGTCCCGATTCAGTTCTGTTTTTAGATCACTTATATTCTTTCTGTTTCAAAAGAAGGTATTGATTCAATATACCTCTACAAGGAGTATCCTTCTTAATTAAGTGTAAACGCAAATTTGGAGTCGCAGCTATTGAACAGAAGTCGAGAGAGACATTTCCTTTCTGTGCATCTTAAAATTTCTTTTTGAAAACTTCACAAGACAAAAAAATCAGGAAGAATGAGAGAAAAAAGTCTTCATTTTAATTATTGTCATTTGAAAATAACTAGTTGCGCTTGTGGGATTTATATTCTTAGGCTTGGTTTGGATATACTAGCATACTCAAGTCAGTGTCCAGAACTTTCTCAAGTCTTCCAGTGCTGCGGTGACCTTAGAACCGTAGAAAGTGCATTCTCTTATGTTGATTTGATTTATGAAAATTTGGCTATAAAGTCCAGCACTGGAACTTTCATCCATTCAGCTCTCAAGACAGTGAAAAGAGGGAGTTGGGGTGATTGGACAGCAAGAAGAAAGAAAGGAAGTGGGAATATAGGTGAAACCAGACTAAAAAGTTGGTGTATCGAGGGACCAAAGGGGCGCTGCAAACGACCTTTACTAATGCTAGCAGTGCACCACATCGGGTGCATCAGCGGTTTTTTTACTTATGTATTTTTCTCTTAATAACCCTCATTTTAAAGCACATTCCCTTACTGTGTATGTTGCATAATGTCAGATTTTTGTTGATAAGAGTTACACTTTCTCTTGACCCTCTTCTGATTCAGGTTAGTCATTCAAACTTTGCTGTACTCATACACAGTATAAACTATTCGCTGCACAGAGTGCATTGTTCACAAATGATTACATACTTATGTGATCTTTTTTTAAAACTATTAGGCCTTTTGACAAAGCTTTGGCCCCTTAGGAATTGGTAAGTGTCAAGTTTTTGCCATTTTAGACACTGGTTTGATGAGACCTAATTGCCATTCATTGCTAGGAGTGGGATTCGTGTCATCCTTCGTTCCTGCCTTTTGTCATTACTTATGTGTCTCAGGTTGATTTGGGAGTACTGGCCCTCTCAGTCTCTTTAAATTATACAAACTATTAGGTAAACAGATGGTGGTTCCGTAACCTTATCGATGTTCTTCATTGAGATAAGATGAACCAATCCAGTGTGCATTCAGGATGTGACCAGGGTGAAACACCTAAATCTCCTGAGATATTCCCTTTGTCACTGAGAACAAAATATCCACAAACGTTTTTATTTCACTGTAGCTCTCAAATATAGCTCTTCCAAGGACGACCCTTCACGTACAGTGACGACCAACGAAAATGATATTGTTATAACCCTTTCAAACCAAGATTCACATTGAATGCCGATCATCAGTTGATGTAGTAATACTGAAGTCTTAGTTCAACTGCTAATTGTCAGTACTTTCAAGGGATACGGGAACGATTTTATCAGTTTGATGTAGCATGAATCACTATCTTACAGTGCACAAGGTCATGCACCATCAACAATCAAACTACAAGTAATGCTAGTGATAATAACAAGGCACTGGTAGTTTTAACGTCGAGGTATGTAGTAACAACCCCTTAGTTCTCTTGGTTTTTTCCGAGGGTAGACGTACAAAAATGTGAGAGCTAGTGATTACAGAGACCTAATTTAGGGGGCATTTGGGCTTTGATATTAAAGTTTAGTGTGTTAGAAGTCATTGTAGAAAAGGTACAAATGAATGCGGAAGTTAAGGTCAGTATCAAGAAATAAACAAAACAGTAGTCCATTCTCGGAAAGGTGAGGCATCTCCGTACACCTTCTGACTGGACTTGACCGGACATAGTATCCTAGTTTAGAAAAAGCAGGGACTTAGGAGCTTATATAAATATATATGTATGTATATATATATATATATATATATATATATATATATATATATATATATATATATATATATATATATATCAAGTATTTGGGAGTGAATAGAACAGATGATGTCAGAATGGGTGAAGAGGTGAGTCGCAGAATAGTTAACCTGGTATAGAGATGTGCTAACGTGTCTGCCACATCTACACTCTGTCCTAACTTCGATCAAGATTTTATGAACCAAATCTGAGAAAAGTGGCAACATCTAACACGTATTACATGTTCATTGTCATTTTGGTTTGACTATAGTCTAAGCAGCATAAAAATGATAGGGTAAGAGATGTCTGGAGACATAGAAATGGTAACACAATTAGAGTAGGTGTAAAGATGGATCAGAGTATTTTGAGATGGTTTGGCCACGAGGACAGTTTGCACTAGTACAGATTGGTAAAGAGCATACAGTTCTAGTTGTATGGGGAAGGAGTTGGTCAGGTGGTAGAAAAGAGTTATAGTAAAGGAAAGGGGTATTATCCAGTAAGTGCAAGAATGTGTACAAGACTGGGATGAATGGTGCAGTGTGTGTAGGATGATTCAGTGTTCTGCTGATGAACCTTCTGTGCGGTGTATGAAGAGACTAATGTTGTAGACTAATGTTGTAGAAGTCTAGCTGCACAGGGGTTCTTCCACAATTCAGCATTTAAGGTATGGATACGGAAGTGATGGTTGCATTGTTTTTCCTCAGGAACCAACCCTTTTAAGGGCAACTTTTTAATCTAAACACAAGTCTATTACATTCTCACGAAACGTAAAATCACAACAAATGAACGCTCAAGAAGTTAACTGTTAAGAGCTGGAAACCCTAATACTATACAGCCATCTAACATATAAGATCTAAGACTACTTAATTCTAACCTTAGATTTACAGTGTAATCTAGTTTATTTGACATCTTCAGGACCTCTTAATGTCATCATTCATGCAATAATACACAGACAGTCTAGGTCACGCCTAAGATAAGTTTGACAGACGACAAAAGACTACTGAATTCTAACCCTAAATTTACGAAATACTCTAGTTAAGTTGACACCTTCAGGACCTCTTCATGTCACCATTCATGCAGTAAACACAGATTGAGTCTAAGTCACACCTAAGATAAGTTTGACAAACCTGGTTTGAGAGCCTGAAAAAAGGGGGGAAGAGCTTTCATTATCACGTGTCATTTCTTTGGTGACAGGGACTTGAACTACATCCAGCCGTTCTGGGCTTGTAACGCTCACACATTCTTCTTTGTTCCTCCTAATGGCTACGATTGCAATGTTCACAGTTTATCAAATAAATTTTCTGTCACTCATTTAGACCTATGATTTCAAGCCATCATTCATTATACTCAAAGGAGGAAGTGAATGGTACTAATATCAGAATGGCAAACCACTTGCAGTTAACAGTATTGTCTGAAAACTTGAGATGGTAGGTTCATTGCAAAAGTTTGACAGTCCTAAATGGTCTCCTGCCATGATTCTTTCAATCTGCACAGTAATCTGCAGGGTCCATCTACCCTGGTGGATTTCACTGCAACTGACGCTCATATGGTGACTCTCCCAGGACCAATTTTAGATTAAGAGCATCTGTAAGTACTGACAATCTGAAACAGACCATCAGATACCTTGCATGAGTTCTAAGCTAACTTTGGTAAGCAACTGATGCTACTGAATTTTCTTTACCTCTAATTCTAAGTACTGTACTACTTCTACGGTATTTCGAAACCCATAGGAGCTTCATAACTCAGTCATGCTGCATTACCTTAATTCTTTATCATCTGCTTCACCCATCCACATACTGCCATCTCAAGTTATTTTTATGAAGCTCAGTATATTGACCTACATTCACAAATGAAATTCCCCATGGTTGACAATTTCTCATGTTCAAAAAACAAAACCCTTATATTTAGTGCTGTGGACAATCAGTACTCAGTTATTCGACCAACATAACACACTAGACATTTTGTTTGCAACCTTACTCAAGGTTATCAATAAACCATATGTCTGCCAGCCTTGTTCAAGATTGTACTTAAGAGTAAGTCATGCTGACTCAGCATTTATCTTTTATATTTTATCGAACATCTTTTCAATGGTAGTCTTATTTTGTGTTAAGAGAATGCAAATAAAAGCAGTGAGCAGTGTGGTGTTGTCTCAGTCACCAATCTCAAAGCAAACTATCCCAAAGATGTAATCTTTTAGAATGCCACATCCATCGCTGGGTTCCCAAACTGGAAAGTGAAACAGTTGAATAATTTGACCCATAATAAAAAGTACTCTCGCTCACCCTGTGGACTTCTCAGGTCTCGTTGTGGCCAGTTACTTTAGACAACTCAGCTCTGTTACAGGTTTTAGAAGTCTAGTCAGGAGGCCTTTGGGGCTCATGTGTGGGTATCCATCTAAATACTGATCAGACCCAATGAAGCTTAACTTAGCTTGGCATTCTTTGGTGGTTAACCATCCATGTATTGATCGGACCTTAATGTGCTGAACCTTACTGATCGTTGGTTTAATCGTTTCATGATGTTAAATCGTGTGATAAATTTAAATGACTCAAAATACAGATACGCAAATGCAAAAATACAATTGTAAGCAAATTTTAGACAACTACGATTAATAAATGTTCTAATCACACTCAGTGGTCACCAGCAGCATTAAATTTATCCTAATAACCTTAATTTATTCTCGCAGAATAATGCCATATACTACCACCGAAATCCTAACCCATCCCAGACGCCAAACTGCTCATTCCGCTTCTCCAGATGATTTCCTCACTCAGCAAGAATGCCCATTTATTCTGCTGCCCAAAGATGCCTCAATTGGCCCCAGTTGACTTTCGGACTACCTCGATCAAACCATTCAACCATTAGAAAATATGTATGTCTACTTTTACAAATATTCTTGCTTCTATTAACTTAATTCAATTTATCTCTCTTGCTGTTCATATGTTATTTTCTCTGTTTTCTATTCGCATACTGGCGGTCTATTCTGCAAGGAACTTACTTTTAGTCGTGTTTCAGGTAAAGGTTTGCCAACTGTGACTGATGATCTAAATTTTTGAAATTTCCTATGAACACCTGTTTTTATAGCCCAGTATACACAAGGTGCCTTTTGATCATCCTTTATTTTTCGAACAAAAATAGATTAATATAATATATTAACAAAATTAATATAATGCATTTTAATGCGGCATAAGTAACGCCCTTTTTAATTTATATCTTATAATGTATATTTTTCTTTATCATTTTCTTTAATTAGTTTGCTAAATCTTCATTTTTCAGATATTTTATACAACCATGAGATTAACAAAGGAACAGAGAGTAAAAGCAATTCAATTGTTATCAAAACAATAAAAATGGTGCTGAAACCGCAAGATTGTTATCAGCTGAATTTAACATCCCAAGTGCAAAGCCGAAATATCATTTGTATTGAACATTATTAAACCGAATAAGCATTATATTAATTTTGTTAATATATTATATTAATCAAAAAATAAAGGATAATCAAAAGGCTTTAATTTTGTTCCATAAACAAAGGGCATTACTTATTATATATATATATATATATATATATATATATATATATATATATATATATATATATATGTGTGTGTGTGTGTGTGTGTGTGTGAAGGATGTACAGCAAATGTGTGCTTGAAAGGACATTTTGTGTGATATGAAATACTTCTATCCTTGATGTTTAAATCAAGCATTATCTTACCACTGAATCCACTACTCCTTCATTGTAGCTTTGATCGTAAGAGAAATATCTAAAAGACAAAAAAACAAAGCTGACTCCTTTTGGGAGTAAATTATGAAAAAGGTGTTAGTATATATACTGGAAGGCAAGTGCGTTGCAGAAAATCATCATGAAAAGGGACAAAAAGCTGGCGCGTTAAGATGTGCTTTCAACTGTACCTGTTTATATATTCTGCGGGGTCTGCAAAACACCGGAAAGGCAAAGGTGCACTCAGGAGAGGTGACCCGAGGAGCTGTACAGAGAACTGAGACATCGCTGCAAAGGAGAGAGAAGTTGGGATTAACACAAACAAATTTGAGCCGTTTTAAAGGCAGGTCCTGGCTGCTACTGCTACTACTGATATTCTCCGTCGATCTTCGGTTACTGGAGCCGTTACAAAGGCAAACCCCGACTACTACTACTACTATTACTGTTATTCAGTCGCCTCTGAAGGCAATGGAGGCTCTTACTACAAGTCACTTATAAAGACTGTTTATTCTATTCTGTTATGTGTTGATGATATGTTCGTGTATTCCCAATGTCCCTCTCGTGGACGAAATTTTATTATTTTCTTTTTTTTTTGCGTTAAGTTCTGACCGACCGTTTAATTTCATTTACCCTACATATAGCATTTCTCACATTAACCCTCACCAGTGTTTTAAAGGCATAGGCGCATAGCTGTTAGTTCTGGAGTTCGTAAGAGACCTCTCTGTCTCACTATAGAAACCGTAGCTTGTTTTGCTGCTGCTACTATCCTGTTTTACAAACTAAAGAAAAATTGTTTTCATTTCTGGTGTCATTAGAATTAAGACATTTGTAAAGTTACTGGACATTTGTCATTAGTTCAAAAACTGAAGTAATATCAGTCAGAGGAAAATTGCTAGTGTAAACAAACCTGTAACAAGAAGCAAACCTGTAACAATTAATCATTTATTTAAGTGTTTAATTGATTAATTAAAATCATTTATTTAATAGTGTTTAATAGGGAGAGTAATGTACAAATATAAAGGCTATAATATGTAAATGTTACAGTAATAGGGCCATCACCTTAAGGGCGGTACAGTCTAAATAATTGTAACATTCATTCATTAATATACAGACATAAAATCTATGCAAATATACCATTAAAGCAGAATTTAGCAGCTGGAGCTAAGAGCACTTATTTCCATTTACCAAATTTCAGTGATTTCATAGAACAGCAAAAGGCTGTGATGTTTATGTATTCACCAACCCCATAGGGGGCTAATGCCGTCAGTACACCCCATATGGTGCACTGTAGGCATTACTTAAGGTTCTTTGCAGCATCCCTTCGGCTTCTAGCTGCAACCCATTTCGTTTCTTTCACTGTACCACCGTCCATATTCTCTTTCTCCTATCTTACTTTCCATCCTCTTCTAACCAATTTTTAATAGTGCAACTGCGAGGCTTTCCTCCTGTTACACCTTTTACACCTTTTTACTGGCAATTTCCGTTTCAGAGCTGAATGACCTCATAAGTCCTAGCGCTTAGCCTCTGGCCTAAATTGTACATTCCATTCCATTCTTATATTCACCAAACGTATGACCATAATAAATCCATTTATAATAACTGCCTAAATATTCATAATACGTACATACGTGACCATTTGTTTCTCTATTCAGTACGCCAATTCAAACATTATTTTAAAATTTTAGTTTATTATCTCAGATGCATTCATGTATAAATACCTAGTAATTTGTAAAATACATAATTGACTGCTTACATTACCCAAGTAATTTTAATTTTCTGTAAAGGAAAACTATTGAGATGGCTTTGTCTGTCCGTCCGCACTTTTTCTGTTCGGACTTTTTAAGTCCGCACTTTTTCTGCCTGCCCTCAGATCTTAAAAACTACCGAGGCTGGAGGGCTGCAATTTGGTATGTTGATAATCCACCCTCCAATCATCAAACTTCCTTTTACTGTATCTCCTTTCAAATTCTCTTTCTTCCATCTTACTTTCCACCCTACAGTTGTTTCACAGTGCAACTGAGAGGTTTTCCTCCTGTTACACCTTGCAGACCTTTTTACTTTCAATTTCCCTTTCAGCGCTGAATAACCTCATAGATCCCAGTGCTTGGTCTTTGGCCAAGAGCTTATATTCCTTCTTATATTCCATTCGTCACTCCAAAAGGAATTGCTGGAAACTGGGAGGCTAATTCCCTCTTGAGCCACAGTCACCTAACTGTTAGGTAACAGATTCATTGGTTACGTCAACAGAGGCGCAGTGGGTGTTAACATATTGCAGCCAATTAAGAAAGATAAACGATTTTGACTTCCCTAATCAAATAACTGATGAAAGTCCTTGTCAGTGGGCTATAAATATCAGAATCTTTCTTTGCGTCATGAGTTATGCAAACGAATCGCTATTGATTACGACTGAAGTATGACCTACAAACCTTTGCCTGACTTTCACTACTGCTAACTTATTTATATATACATTGATATTTTTGTTGGTTCATCGTTATCCGTTTGTTATTTTTGTTGTCTTCGACCTCTTACTCGCTTTTCACAGTCGACGTTCTGTTCTGTGTAAACTTTCTTTGCAAGGTAACGCAAGGCCTTTTAAATCTAATCTAAAAAGCAGGTTTATACACGTTAGCTAATGGTAGTAATAGCAAAGTATTCGGAAAAAAATTCATTCATTATATTTCCTGTAGCTAAAGAGCTTTCGGGAATCAAGCAGGTTTTCAGAGCAGAGAACTCCACCATGGAACAGTGTGGTCAATGACACATTGATTTATGAGTGACTTTGATGTCTTTACTAACTGTGGGTGTGTAGCACTCTGGGGCAATTTTATATACACATACGCACATACATACATATATACATATAAAATATATATACACGTGTCACTAGTTATGCATACATATATTTATAATATATATACACGTGTCACTAGTTTTAACTTCCAGTTATCAGTCCACAGATAACCCACTGATATCGGATTCACTTTACCTTGAGAATAATTTACACCCAAAGAGGATTGGTTCCAAAGGAAAAGAAAGACATTTGGTCGCAACTACATTCATTATTCAGCTGTTGAATCGTGGATGATGCCTTGTTCAGAAACTTCTACAACATAAGCCACTTCATACCCCTATTACACCTACATAGAAGTTCAACAGAAGTACCACAGATCTCCCTGATCATATTACACCTGTCACATCACTCTTGCGTGTATTATCGTTCTTCCTGGAAGTTAATGCCCTTCTTGTCTAGTACCGCTTAAACCTCACAAAAGACTAAATCATCTCCAAATGCCTGATCCATCCTTTCACTTTAGTAAGCCTATTTACCTCTTCCTCCTACCTCCACATGTCCTTTCAGTTCTTCTCTTATTCCACATATACTATTCAGAAAGTTCACCAGATGAACTCCAAACATTTTTGTATTTCATTTGCATTCAACATCCACAATTCACATCCATTTAGCTTGAATGAACAATCCAAGTATCTTCCTAATCTTTTGCACAAACCCGGCTACCTTCCTTCCTTCGCCTATTTTGTGATTAGCCATCATCCGTTATTTATACTGCCAAATACCTATAAGAATCAATTGCTTCCATTTTCCGCTGTTCATATTAAAATTCATTGCTGGTTCCCGTTTACCTTTATTTCCTTAATCTTGCTGACATTTGCTCTCAAATTTCTCACTTTGTAATAACTTTCATACTCTTATGCTAGTTTCTACTAAAGTTTCTCTACACAATCAGCACAGTATCAGCATCAAACATCAACCATTTTGCACTCCTTTCACGACTCATTTTCATATCCCACGACTTTCCACGTACATCTACCATTCATAAAATTATTGAACAGGCACGGTGACATGACACATTCTTGCCTCAGACCGCCTTTACATATTCTGACTCACGCTTTGATTTTACCGTAAAAAGTCTTCTTCGCACTCAACTCCACAAGCTTTTTATTCTAGGTTCACACATGCCATAGGCAGCTTTTCCTTCTTTCAAACTTCTCGCCTAACTGTTGCATAACCATCATTTGGCCTACAAGGATCTCTTCTTTCTCTAGATGTACACTGTTCTTTTCTATCAATCCTTCTGTCATCTGTCTTACTTTTGCAATCAGAATCCTACTAAACACCTTCCCTGATATACTAAGTTATATTATAGCGTTCTCTATTACATTTACTCTTAGACAATTTAACAATTATTCCTCGCGCCAACTGCAATGGAGTCTTTACCTCATCCAAACATACCTTACACAGCCTGTTCAGCCACTTAGTTACATATATAAATATGTGTATGTGTGTTATAGCTCACTGGTGGAACACTGGGTACATATTTACAACATTTGTTGTTCAATTTTGACCTGCCGCCCCACATTTTAGCAAGCTGTGAGTTGGTACCAGTATTAACTGAGGTCGAGATAAAGGCAAGGGGCCAGCTAGCTACCTCATTCCTAAATGCGTGATGAGAACCAGAATGTTTTATCCTTTTGGCACTACCCTTTCCAAAAGAGCAAAGGATTATAGTGAAAAAATACATACTACTTGCACACACACACACACACACACATATATATATATATATATATATATATATATATATATATATATATATATATATATATATATATATATATGTATATATATATATACACACACACACACACTAGCTGACCAACCTGGCATTGCCTGGGAAAACTCTGCATGACAACAGAGTAACTCTCTCTCTCTCTCTCTCTCTCTCTCTCTCTCTCTCTCTCTCTCTCTCTCTCTCTCTCTCTCTCTCTGTTAAGATAGTTGCTTCAGTTACATTGCCCAGCATTTTTGACATTTTATATTTCACCCCTTCTCACCCCACATTCCTATCGAGGCTGAACTTGGACTTAAAGGGCATCGGGAGTTTATTCATCTCAGCGACCTCAAAAACTATGGATTAGACACTAATAACCGTCGTTTTCAGTTATTTTTACGTATCACCCCCTACTCACCCCGACCTCTTTGGTGCCCTTTGGTGCTAGTGATGTCTTAACCACACAGTATTCTTTTCTAGATAGCAAGTCATATGTATACCAAGTTTGGTTGAAATTGCTCAATGCGATTCAGAGTTATGCTCAAACACACACACACATCATCCATTCATATATATATATATATATATATATATATATATATATATATATATATATATATATATATATATATATATGTGTGTGTGTGTGTGTGTGTGTGTGTGTGTGTGTGTGTGTGTGTGTGTGTGTGTGTAAACTTGGCTGTTTTTGCTGCATATATATTTCATCTAGTACAAAGCTGTCGTGAAACTGGAACACGCTATTCTGGGAAGGGATTTCGGGACCTGAGTAAAAATGGAGCAGGTGTTTCGAGAACGATGTGACAGACAAACCCGCACGGAAACGCCCTCGGGAAATAAAAGAAAAAGAGAAGGACTGAAGCGGGCTATAAAATCAGTGTTTTCCGCTTCTCGATCAGTTGGGGACTAATTTAGGGCTAACTTTCGGGTGAGAGTTCTGACGTCACACTACGTGACGTGAAGTGCCGGGGCTGTAAGTTAAGAATGAATGTTAGCGAGCAGACTCTAAGCAACGTGTCCGAGGGTTCGAAAAATGAAAAAGAAAAAGAAGAAAAAGAAACGGTACTACCTGGCATGCGAGAGGAATTTATTGATTGTGGGGCGTAATGGACACACCTCCCACACCCAGCAGCTCTCCCTCCCCCACAAAAAAGATCCGCGTACACATCCATCGTCCGTGAGCAGCAGCTCTTCTTAAAATAAGAAGTGTCGAAAGAAGACGACAGAGAGAGAGAGCAAAGAAAGCAGAAAGAAGCAGCAACGTTGCGGACTGACGCTCCAGTGTATGGACCACAGCAAATCCACACAGCTGTCCGGACGCTTAAAGAGGATGGCACTCTGTGTGTGGGTGTGTGCGTGTGTGTGTGGCAGATCTGGGCCGCCCCGGACCCCGGGAGCTCTTGATCACAGGCCCCTGTCATTTGTCCGTGTCTCCGGAATAAACACAGAATCGAAGGGATGACAAGAAACTGCAGATTGTTGAGAACTTCTGGAGAGCACGATCATTTAATTCAATTTTTCCCAGTATTTTCTGTTTAATAGGCAAATTAAAATCATTCATTTATTTAAATGTAAGACCTCATAATATGATGTTTATACTCAAGTAAATACTCAAGTAAACATTGTAATTTATTCAGCATTAACACAGAAGCGAAGGGATGACAAGAAAAGGCAGGTTGTTGAGAACTGTATTAAACAGAAATAAAAAAAATAATAATTCATTTCTTAAAATATAAGAGCTCACATCATCATGTTTATACTCAAGTAAACATTTTACTTTCTGAATCATGTATCTTTCAAATCACATTCTCATTTGTTGCCGAGTGGGCAAGGTCACTGCCTGTCGTTGTTTCTGAACCAGACCATAGTTTGAATCCTGGCCGACAAAGAAGCAATCATCAGTTAAAATTCACTTAGGTGTAAGTTACTCCCAAGGTATAGTGAATTCTGTGTTGAACGATATTTGTGGCTTAATATTTAATTTTGTGAGTATAAAAAGTTACTCGTGAATAAGCGAAAAAAAATATATATATGTATAAAAAATTATATGTATATACAGTATATATATAAATGTAAATATAATTGTATATATATATATATATATATATTATATATATAATATATATATATATATATATATATATTTATATGTAAATATAATTGTATATATATATATATATATATATATATATATATATATATTTTATATATATATATATATATATATATATATATATATATATATATATATATATATATATATATATATATATATATATATATATATATATATATATATATATATATATATATATATATATATATAAAGGATACACATGAAATAAAAGTAGTGTACACATGGCCTGTATTAACACGAAGAAGCAATCTTACATAATTAATACTGTATTGTAGGCAAATAGTTGAATTTCCTGAAAACAGTTTATTTAAGCATAATTACTGTCGTAAAAAGACTTCCACCGTGTGGCGACAGCACACATGGATTATACCAGTATTATAATGCATATTATCCTCTGCTTTGTTTAAATAAGCACACTAAGTTTATCATCCAAATCTCCCTTGACCTGCTTACACACACATAGTATATATATATATATATATATATATATATATATATATATATATATATATATATATATATATATATATATATATATATATGTATATATACCATGTGTATGTAAGCATGTATATATATTTATTTGTATATATATATATTATATATATATATTTATTTGTATATATATATATTATATATATATATATATATATATATTATGTATATATAATATAATATAAGCGAATCCCACAGGAAAATGACAGGCAGAAGTTCAGTACCAAGCGCTTGCACGTTTATTAACGCATCGTCTAGGCACAATTTTACTGTGGGATTCGCTTATACACTAAAGTCACGTGCATCTACTGTGATTTTTAATCGATTTTTTAATCGTAATATATATATATATATATATATATATAAATATAAAATATATATAATATATACATACATACATGAAATATAAAAAACACCAATGTATTTGTAAAAATAATTATGTAGCTAATAGTTTAAGTCCATCCTTCTATGCGTATGTGTGTATATATGTATATGTGTATATATATATATATAAAATATATATATATATATATATATATATATATATATATACAGTATATATATATATATATATATATATATATATATATATATATATATATATATATATATATATATATATATATATATATATATATATATATATATATATATATATATATATATATATATATATATATTATATAGCTTCTTTCGTTCGTCCTTCTGTGAGCTTGATCACTAAGCTTAAATGAGACATAGAACAATGGTGAGAAAAGACAACAAAATAAATTCAAAATGAAACCGATTAAAAAAAAGGTAAGAACCAGCAAACTACTAAAGTTGCTGAGTCATATTTCTTTCAAGAATTCCAATTGATCGGCATTCTATCCCGCCTTGAAGATCGCTTAGAATTCTGGCAAGAAATATGACTCAATAACCATATTAGCATAGTTCGCTTGTTTGAACCTCGTTTATCAACTTCATTTTCTTTATATTTTGTTGTTCTCCCTCACTGTTGTTGTATGTCTCATTTTAGTACAGGGATCAAACCCATAGAGGGATGAACGAAGGCTGCAAGCTTTGTATATGTTTTTACAAATACATTCCGTTTTGCTAATCAAGTATATTACTGTACATTATATATATATATATATATATATATATATATATATATATATATATATATATATATATATATATATATATACATATATATATATATATATATATATATATATAATATATATATATATATATATATATATATGTATGTATATATAATATATAAATATATACTGTGTACATATATACATATTATGTATGCATCTTATATGTATATGTATATATATATATATATGGATATATATATATGTGTATGTGTGCATAAATAGGTAAGTGGTACAATTGTTAGACTGATCGTCCCACCACTGACGAAAGGTTAAGAATTCTGTTTCCTAGTGAATTTTCTAGTGAACTTTAGCACTTTATAATACCCCATCGAACATTTGGTAACTTTCAGAATGAGTGAATTAGCTGGTAGTTATTCGACTGCAGTTAACTACAACCAAGGTAGAAAATGGAATGGTTTTGCAACCTCATCCCGAAAGCTTAAGGAGCTGGAAGACCTGCACATATATTTACTGCATATATATATATATATATATATATATATATATATATATATATATATATATATATATATATATATAATATATACATATACATATATATATATACATATATATATATATATATATATATATATATATATATATATATATATATATATATATATATATATATATATAGTGTGTGTATGTGTGGTAACTTACCCTAGTGACTGTGACACTCGTTTCATCAGCGTGTGTGATGCAGTACGAAAAATTCAAAACATTTGAAATGTCATGAGGCCTTTAATTATTTTACTTAGAGATTTTGTTTGCAGTGGAAATCGGTTGTTAAATATGTAAACTAGCATGTAATTATGCTGTTCGAGTAACTAAGGTGTTGGTAAAGAATATAGATGCACATCAACTTACTATATATATATATATATATATATATATATATATATATATATATATATATATATATATATATATATATATATATATATATATATATATATATATATATTATATATATAATTATATATATATATATATATTATATATATAATATATATGTATGCATATATATATATATATATATATATATATATATATATATATATATATATATATATATATATATATATATATATTATATGCATGAGCTAGGTCCCCAGTTCAGAATTTCGTTTGGGTTTATGCATTCATTTAACACTCATTGATATACCTACATAAGAGTGCATACACAGGCGCATAAACACATAACACACACACATACACACATATCTATATATAAATTATATATATATATATATATATATATATATATAAATTATATATATATATATATATAAATTATATATATATATATATATTATATATATATATATATATAGGTATGTATGTATACATGTATATACATATATTGTATGTGTAAGCCATGTATATCTCTGCTTCCTCGTCTATAATAGATGAGATTCCTTTTCAGTCATGCACCAAATCCTACTCACCGAGAACAGTCACTAAAAGCGAAGGAATCTGCCACTTGCCGAATCCTACGGCAGTCAAGAGGTTGTCAAATCCATCCTGGCTGGACATGGCCCCCGTCTCCTTTTGTTTATATCGGGGCGGGATGTGGTCAATAGTATCCCTCGATCAGCTGATGTGACCCTAGAGAAACACGTGCTGTGGCCTATCGTATATTGCACTGGAAGTTCGGCAGGAGGCTGCTTGCTTTCGTATTGTCGTGGGCCACTGTGGTGGTTGCTTCGTGTGTATGTGTGTTTGCGTGTGTGTGTGTGTATGTGTACAAGCGAACACAGCCGCAGTAAGGGCCGTGTGGTTTCAGTCCTAAGAATAATGAAGGACTGAGGAAGGTGTATCCAGCCCGGACTGCACTGCAGTACTACCAGGCTACCTTCTCTTCTATTCCTGAGAAGGGACAGACACACACTCTGAAAGAGAGGAACACCACGAGAGAGAGAGAGAGAGAGAGAGAGAGAGAGAGAGAGAGAGAGAGAGAGAGAGAGAGAGAGAGCATCGATTTGCTAATAGTGACCAGGACAGAGAAATGTCTACCGTGTTAAGGGCACTTCGCAATATGCCATTATTTTATTACCGTCGAGCTGAAGGAGCCGAAGATGATCGTTTCGGATTGGGGCCTGACGTCACATAATCAGTTTTTCTCTGGGATATTTTTTTTTATTCTGCCATTCAGCCGAATTATGTATGTGTATATCCTTGAGAAAATATTACATGATGGCTCGTTGCATACATGTGTCGCTACTGATGTACAGTCCCTCTTCAAAGGAAAAATCGCCAAGTACCTTTTGCTGGAAAGAGTCCAAAGTCTAAATTCTGCTAAGAAATTAATGAGAGAGAGAGAGAGAGAGAGAGAGAGAGAGAGAGAGAGAGAGAGAGAGAGAGAGAGAGAGAGAGAGAGAGAGACTCGCAAACAAACCGTGAATGCATGAACCATTCAAAAGGCTTGGAATCTAGTTTTTCTCCAGAGTGAGGCGGGGGATTTTTATGAAAACTCTCATGGTACATCATCTTCAAGTGTCCTAGATGTTACTGTTTGTATTACATGCCAGCGGCATGGTTTTTTCATGGATAACTCGAGTTTTTTTATCAGAGAAGACGACAAATATACACGCATTCTTCTTATAATCCGGAAATAACATGGGATACTTTTTTTTATATGGTAAGGATGAGTAAACCGTATTTACATATTATCATATAAATTACTAACATGCAATGGCGTATAGTCAAGAAACTTATGTGGTGATTATTTAAAATTCCGACCATTCAGTTTGTTTAGAAAACTGAAATAAAGGTGAATTAAACATCAATATAGACCACTTATGTACCGATGGAACGATAATGGAACAATAAACCTTCAAAACGTAAATGAGGGCATTACTGACAAATTAGCCAGAATATGAGAAATTTACGCAATGGGTTAAAGTCTGTTTGTGTGTGCGTGTGTGTACTGTTCCTAATGTGACTGACGTTAAATATCCACAGATGATATCATTGTAGCCAAGGGTGGGTGTGCTGGACATGACTTCCGCCAATCCCGATTAGCGTAGCGGTATCAGCTGCGGATATTTACCTTTAATAATTTACGATTAATAAAAAATTGTATCAGCTGTTTTCAGAACATTCGCCCATAATTCCCTTGAATATCTAACCTCTGGTGCAACTTTAATAATCAAATTAATAATCTTCTGATGGAATATTTTGGTCAGTTGGATTTCCACCAGAATTTAATGAAAAAAAAATTAGTTTCTTTTACTATAAGGACTGCGATGAACTGTTATTCAATTTATCGTAAATGATCGTGTAGTTGATGAACGTTCAGTATTACATTAGGCGTAGGGCAACTGGTCAATAGGAACTAACAGAGGAAACACATCATGGCAAAAGATGGCAACCCACAGTTAAGAAAGCCTAGCCAGTCCTATCAGGATGTTCTGTCATATGATTATCAGTTTATTTCTCTGAGGTTGCAACCTTTAAAGTAGACTGAATGACTGTCTCTCTCTCTCTCTCTCTCTCTCTCTCTCTCTCTCTCTCTCTCTCTCTCTCTCTCTCTCTCATCATCATCATCATCATCATCATCATCTTTGCGTAATATTCCAATACTCAAGAGGCTACTAGAGCAATATCTAGCACCTTGAACACAGAATGTCACCGTTAGGCATCTGATTTGAGTTATTTGAAATTGACGAGCAAAAAACTAGCACAAGTCGATCCTGGTTTGGAGGAAATGAATTCTTGAGTGATTCTTACTTTTTTCTACGAATCTCGGCACGTCATCATAAAAGATGTACATTTCCATACAGATTGCTGTAACTCAATAGTCGACGACATTCTGAATGAGTTCTACTCTTGACATGTCATGTATCTCTCTCTCTCTCTCTCTCTCTCTCTCTCTCTCTCTCTCTCTCTCTCTCTCTCTATGTATGCATATATATGTATATATGTGTGTGTGTGTTTGTATGTGTGTGTGATATAATATATATATATATATATATATATATATATATATATATATATATATATATATATATATATATATATAATATATGTATATATATATATAATATATGTATATATATATATATATATATATATATATATATATATATAATATATGTATATATACATATATATATTCACACACACACATATATATATATATATATATATATATATATATATATATATATATATATATATATATATATATATATATATATATATAATATGTGTGTGAGTTACAGATAAAAGGTTTTAACTTGCAACCTCTTAGAGGCATTTTTATATCAATATGTAAGTGGGCAGTGAAATACTGTTCTTATTGCAGGAGATTTATTCATATGTTTATAGTATTTGCATTAGGCATCTAAGCAACAATCTAAGCAACATAATAAGCGGTCATCGTAGTCATTACTTTCTCCAGTGCTGTAGAGAAACTATTCGTGGTGTGTATTCGGCGGGTAGAGAGAACAGAACTTAAGATGTTGAAGACTGAGTCTGGATCTACTGTTCGGTCGGATTATTTAGGAAGACGGAAGGATTATAATTGTTGACTTTTTCTGAGTTTCTGTGTTATTCCAATCAAAAGTGAATTGCAATTTTCATAGTCTATTTTTTTTTCATGGTAGGGTTAAAAGTGTACTTACTGTATTAAGCCTGTCTGTTCATTTGCGCTACAGTTGTACCAGTTGACTATACCTTTCGGATACCTTAACTGTAGTATTGTGTGATGCCTTTAATTTAGTATCACCGATTAGAAATAACAACTTGCAGCACACAATTATGCCAAATTTGTAAAAATTCAATGCAGTTGATGTATTCCATTTTTAGTGTAATTTTGTGGCTATAGTTCAGTATTTGCAGTGTAATCGACTGATGTCGTGGGGTATTAATAGTTTGGTACTAATAAAACATTGCCTGCCTAGTAAACTATTGTCGAATATCCTAACGGATAACCTCCACTCAGTATATTGGGAGATGTCGGTTTTATCACTCAACACATTAATTTAAAAAAGGAAGATTGGATGGTAACATTTTTCCCGCAGAAACATTTTAAAAACCAGAAGAAATGCCGTGACGGGGTGTTGACACATGGGGAGAAAGCTCTATGAACCTTGGATTAGAATTAGACAAATGGCTGATACAAAAAGCAGTATAGTATAAGTACAATCAATAGCCGAAATAGGTCTTCAGGTCTAACCACATTTTGAACGACACATGCATCCTTTGTCGGAGAAACAGAGATATGTCTATAAAATGAATGGTTTCATACACTGTGTGGACGTCGCTAACGAACAATATGCCACAATAAAAAGAAAGCGTGCATTTCAGGGCATCTGGGCTATCCTATAAAAATGCCTTCAGGAAGTTTCGTTCTTACTGTTTATGAGCACCAGGCCTAGCTGGCCCACCTGATAGTACAGTACCCGGATTTTGGCACCGAGCTGAGACAGGGTGCAAGCACCAACTGCCTTACGGATTGACACCTTTTTAGGTAAATGACAGATCACATAAAAAATAATAAAGATAAATGTGGCCACGTTCAACATGGGCACCAGAAATCGTTGGCAGCGGTGTGATGGCTACGATTAAGGAATTGATTGCTTTTCCACCTTGGCTTCAACTCGGGACATCTGGTGAAGGGTCATTGGCCTAATTCAGCAAGGAACTGCTCGGTACAGGGGGCGTGCTATCATTTGGTATGTTTAGCTATAAATCTTCTATAGATTTAGTCAAATTAATAGATAAACAAATTTTAGAATTGTCTCGATTTCTGGGCATATATGGTGCTAAGACTCCCTGTTTACGAATACTGAGGTTCATCTAAATATATGAAATAGAAATGTAAGAACCCCTAAACCAAATTGGAAAGATGCAACAACTAGAAAAATAATTTATAATGAAATAGAATGTTAGTCGTGAAATAGAATCTTAGTTCTTTAGAATAATTGTGCAAATGCTTGGTTTAAAAAAAACACACTGACTGTGGTTAATGCGTATATTTATTCATGAAGAGCAACTAAAATTGTTAGAAGAAGAGAGGTCCTGATCTTAAAGCCAAATACAGAAAAGATTAACTGGAGAATAGTTGGTATTAAACTGGTTCTATAAGATTTAAATAAAAATAATGCAATATAAGCATCATAGTAAGTTATGTACCAACGAATGGACTCCCTGTAGAAATAGAAGATTAGTGTTATAAAAGAAATCTAAGATATTATTGATGTAATTCCAGAAAGATATATGAGAGTTTTAGTTGGTGATATGAATGCAAAAGTTGTTGGGACAATGGACGTAATGGGAAAAGGGTGACTGCAAGCAAAAACGGGATAAAATTTAGTAGGTTCTATGTAGCAAATAATCTCGGAAGTGGATGTAAACTTTTTCAACATTAGGACATTCATAAAATACCTAGGTGTCTCTTGATTGCAATCTTAGAAACCAGTGAGATCACATATCCATTAATCGAACGAAAGGACGCCGAGAAATGTCAAGAGCTACGGAGCATCTAGGTTTAATACAAGACAGCTTCTTAAAGATGAACATCGAGGGTCTTTTTGCTTTTCTGAAAGTCAAATAGATTTGCGGATTTATAAACCATATATAAGGAAGCGCAGACAATCGATAATGATTGGACCGACATAAGGAATGTATATCAATCTGAAAGAAAATAATTCCTGGATATCAGATGAGACTTGGGATGCAATAAAGAAAAGACAAAAGCAAAAGTTAAATATAGGCCAATTTCAGTGAGCTGGTTGAAATCAAAGCAGTGATGGATATTTTAACAAACAAGATAAAACAAGAGCTTTATACCAATCTGTGTCAAACGCTGCAGGAAGAAACACAAGAAGCCCAGGATAAAGAATGTATAATTGAAAGTTTGATAATATTCAATTTACCAATAAGTATGGCTGGCTAAACTGAAGAAAAATGTAAGAGAGACGAGGACGTTGCAAAGAGGTTTTCAGAGATTAATTAGTTTTGAATGGAAGGGAAAGGAAATGAGGTGGTAAGCTAGGTAGAATAGCGCACGACGGTGTCCAAACACAAAACCTAGGCCATTGCTGGTAGAACTACACAAAGGAAAAGAAAAATGAAATATGATTAAAAATGAATGAGAAAATGAAAGTTTAGACAATTTCTTATTTTCTAGTAAGTAAGAATATTAGGAGAAGATTTACTTATATGCATTAGTCATGCCTAGAAGATCAAGAAGGATTAACAACCTAAACTTAAACAAGCACATTCACTGGAAAACTAGAACCAAACTGTGAGCGAGCATGGGAGCCGTTTCAAGTAATAATACTTACACTACTACTACAAGTCATTAGAGGATCACCTGGCTGCCGATAGGTCAGTAACTTTCCTACATATTCAAACATTTTATCCTTTTTATTGCCGAATGCTATTAACATGTCTGATGCATATTTAGACCAGCAAATAAACATAATAGATGCTGTAACATTTGTGGTGACTAACTAATCTTGAAGACCGATCGCTGCTACTTCACCGAAATCGTAGTAGGCTAATTATGGTAGCCTGGGCCAGCGACACAGGCCAAACCCATTTTCGGCAGGAAGCATTATGGGTAGTTTTTCTTTGGGGGTTATCGCGTAAGGCATCAAGAGTTTCTGTATTGGCCTCCTTGATGGAGCGAATGCAGAGGAGGAGGTCAGGGCTACTGTAGGCATTTCAGAGGGAATAGGCTGTAAGCTACCCAGCTTACCTTCACCTAACCTGACCATGGACGCTTTGGCGTAACCTGTGTATCTCGTGTTTGGTGTATTTCTAACCTCTATACTATTCTTGTTGCAAACCATGGTAAATCTAAGTAGTAGCTCCGCGGCAGCAATTTCCTTCTAATTTGACTTTTTGTACAGTTTTTTGGTTGCTAATTATGGATTTATCTTCAATTTTTGTCGCACAAATGTAATGAACCTGTAATTAACCCCTGAAGTCCATCCAACAAGGGGTTTCCATATGCTATCTTCACAAGACAGCATGGGTACATCTGTTTGGAACGGTTCATATCCCGTCTGGCAAGTGCAGTAACTTGTTAACGTATGGGTAACCCCCGGGCCATTGCTAAACACGGCGAAGGGACATTCCATCCCCGATGCCAGTACTAAACACGGCAAAATGCATTCAACTCCATCCTGTTGCCGAGTGGCTCCCTGTTGCTTTTCCCCTCCAGAGGGCACCTCCCAACGTAAACATGTCCATTCCATTTCTGTGTTCTCCCCCACCCAAAACCCCGAATTCCCACAGTCTCCCTTTGATGTTGAGTAGAGCTGGGGGCAAATAACACTTGGCCGACAACAAACAAACTCACTGCCAGTATCAGAAGCCCTAAAAGTATAGAAAAAAACCAGTTTCCAAGATAAAAACAGGCATGAAGCTGGTACTTAGAATTACCCAAACCATTTTTTTAATGAGTAGTTTCAGGACGATGTGAGCAGGATCTAACACTACCTCTGAGTGTTTGAGGGGGGGCCCAGGGGTAGGCAAAGCTCCCTACCCAGGTTAAGTCAGTTCACGGTGTCCTTAGTCAGGTTTGGAAGGTAAGGTCGGGTTAGGTCAGGACATGGCATCCTAGTAAATGTCATTGTTTTGCCAGCCCCTATATATAACAGTTATGTGAAGCCCCAATGGACTTTTTAACCCACAAGGTGCTATATGTTGCTAGAATCAATGATTTATATGTTGCTTAAGGACGACAATATTATTGACATTTTATTATCAAAGACTGCTGTGAATTTAGTCTTATCCCCTTAGCTTTGCTTGAGTGATGTCAGCAGTATCGCCAACCATTCAGCTCACTCTTGGACATAAAAGATGCCAGATTTCTCTTAATCATAAGTATAAAAATAACAAAACTATAAACCTTCCGTCAAGCCGGGGGCCGCCGGACTTTGTATCCTGAAGTTGAGCAACATTTGAAGAGTTTTATAAATTTTTGTTTTTGTAAGTTTTGGAGTTAATGGCTTCTTTTGATAATACTTATTTATTTTCATCAAATAGTGATTTTGAGATAGATCACTCCGAGGAGAGTAACGATAGTAGTTTTTTTTTTTAGGTTAATCTGGATATGATTGTTAAAATACATGCACTTACATGCCCATTCAACTAATTAATAATTTTTTTTTACTTTTTTCAGGTGTTTCTTGAATAGCTAAGGAGTAATATTGTCAATGATAAATTTGTAATTGTATCAGAAAATATTGTATGAAGCATTCGAAAAATGAAAAGTGGTTTTTGAAAATATTTTTTAATCCAAATAATATTTTTTCAAATATAAATTTTTAAAAGTCTCTTATAATTTGCTATTGATTATTAGGGGATAAGTTAAAACATGAGTGAGAAAATATTGGTTCTGTTACTGATGTTGCAAATGCATAATATTGCCGTCTTCCCTAAGTGGCATCCCCCTAGCATCTTGTTGGTCAACTGGGACCAGGGAACCAAAAATGAGTGAATTGCCCCAACAGGAATGGTGTGAAATGCATAAACCACAAGTGATGCAGTTGGACAGTGCATGCTTCTTACCAGTTTCTAGCATAGGCTATCACAAAAGACATTAATGTATAGAGAATGATATATTACAAGACCAATTACATGGTTGTATCGTTACCTTAATACCCTATCCTAATCTAGGCACTTTTCTCTTCTCCCTTGGACCACCCAAGGTAACTCTAATACCTGAGAACTGCATTTCTTTTCTTTCATTGCAGATTGTATTTACTTCAGAGAATCCCAAAACTAGAGCTAAATCAAACGTGGTGAACTGTGGAAGTGGCTTAAGGGGGGTTCTACTACTGTAGGTGCAAGAATAAGTTGAAAATGTTTTAAACAAGAAAAAAGTATTGAAAATGTATCTACTATTGTTAACAACTTTCCTTGGCTCTGCCGAAATGCTAATTCCAGGATTTATTCAGTTTGTAAGTTTTTCATTTTGTGTATTCTTATTCAGCTAACTGCTTAGCCTGGCATAGCCTACACAAATTATATTAGTTTGTCAGATCATTTAAGTATAAAAGTGTTTGGATAAGGTAGTGGAGTAAATATAAAGTAGGCGGCCGAATGAAGATATCGATTATTTATATAATAATTCCTTAACTCAAGGATATATGAAAGAGCATATATAATTTAGTACAGATGAGATAAGAAATTGACCAAGGTAACGGAAATTCAGCTGTCTGTTGTTGATGTTTTTGTTTTTGTACTAAACATGGCTCCCTACGGAAATTTGGCCATGTATAGTACCAGCACCTCAGGGATGCAAATAGAAACAAAGCTAAGGTTGCAAATTTCTCATTATCCAGGTAAATTTCTCAAATTATCTCACCTCTCCTGTACAGTATTACATACACCCATTTCTATATTGTTTAGTCATAAAGTTTTATTAATCAACAATATCTCATGCAGCCTCTCCTTTATATTTACTGATGAGGAGACACCAAAATGCTTTTTCAGTAATTGTTATATTGCAATACATTCCCTGAACACCTGAATTAGCCCTGGTCACTGACCAGCTTGAACTACAGTATATCCCCATTTGTGGGTAATTAACTGTCAGCGTTACCAACGCTACAGGAAAAATCTTGTCAAATGAGTTACTTGAGGTACCGTTGACAACGCTGCTGCAAATACCAGCCGACAGAGGCCAACATCCCCAATTGTTATTTGTTCACCGTGCTGTGTGGGTGTGTCCCACGTCAGGCGAACTTTTGGTCATTTACCCCGACCCCCAATTAAAGAATTTGGACATCAGATTATGATTTTGGACTGTTTTCAACACCTTTTCTCCTGGATTTATACTTTACTGACTGGATTTGGAACTTCTCTCACGGTTTTAACTTTGGATCGGTACTTTGGAAGACGTCACCGTCTGCTAGCGCCGCTGTTTCCATTTCGTCTACATCTTCGACGACCAAGCCTTCTACTAGTAACTGGAGATACTGCCGCTCATCGGTCCTGCACATCTTGCAAGCGTAGGATGAGTACCCTCAAACACGATCGACATTTTGTTTGTATTTTATGCAGGAAGGTTCAGTGTAGTATCAGTCAGAGATGTGACGAGTATAGGTCTTTGTCAGGAGATCAGATGGAGGATTATTTGAAACACAGAAAATCCTTTGCCTCAAAGAGTAAGCGTAAGTCAGGATCAGCTGTAGGGTTACAATCAGTAGATAAGGAAGTGTTAGATTCTGAGGTATTCAAGAAGTTAGAGGACAGTTTATCATGCAGTATGTCTAGCCTATTTCTAGCCTGATGATTAAGTTAACAGAGAATAGAGATAGTGATAGTAGTAGCATAGTTGATTCTAATCATTCTTTTTAGCCCCGGTTAGGTTCCAGAACCAGCCCAACGGGTGGCGGGGCCATGGGAAAATAGGTTGTTGGCAGAGTTTCCCCCTTCCCAGGTGTAAGTTCTGATGAAGTTAGGTAAGACACAGATGAGTAGGGAAAATAGGTTAGGAAGGGTTTCAGGAAGAGAAGTGGAAGGACAGTCTTCTTCGTCTTGGATCCATCTTCGGTTTTATTTCCTGCTTCAGGTTCTTTACAACAGAAGGTTTCTAAGTCCATGGTTCGTTGTTCAGATGTGGTTTCGGGTTTGTCGGGTTCTGTAGTGTTGGAGAATGTTCCTTCGTCTTCAAAGGTTCCTTTTCCTTCGTTGGATGAGTTTGGTTCATCTTGTGGTGGTGGTAATTCTGGTGATAGGGTTTTCAATTTGGCTCAGTATAATGCAGAATTGTTGAGTTTGTCACTGGGTTATAGATTACTAGTTAGGCAATGTTTTCAATTTTGGGTTTTCCAATATTCAAGATCATGTCGTGAAGAATTTTCATGAGTTTGCTAGTGATGTCTGTCAAAATTATCAAGGGGGAACAGAGCCGGTCTAGTTTCTTTCTCCAAAAAAAAAAAAAAAAACTATGGCCTCTTCTGTTGCTTCTGAGTTTTCCTTTTTCCCTGATTTCTTGTAAGCCTTCTTCCAGTGTCTTTACACAATCTTCTTTATCAGGTCACTCTTCGGAGTCTTCTCTCGCTCACCCTGTTGTCTTTGCCATTAGGTCAGCAGAGCAAAGATTTTCATTGGTTCAATCCTGTAATGTTGGAGTTTTCAGTGGCTCCCTCTCGCTCTTCAGGGTTGAGGTAAGGTGTGCCTTTGGCAGGGCTGTTTTCTTTAGCTCCTTACACGGGTCCTGTAGTTTTCTCAGGCTTCTGGTCTAGATGCTTCACAGATGGTGCGTAGTCTTGCGCAACTCCGTATTTTCATCCTTTACTGGGTTTAAAACGTAATGTGTCCTCCGCGGTTCTTGCGGATGCTACAGCATTTGGCGTATCGTCTGCATCATTGTTGAGTGTATCAGTACTGACGGTGTCCTCAGCCTCTCATTTTCACTAGAGTAAGTGGTAGTTTTCCTTCTTCGGTCCCCATTGGTTCCACAGCTCGTGGCTTGTCCTGAGAAACACCTTTGAGTACTGGATCAGTTGATATGTTCTCCACCTGTCCAACATCGGCGGTAGGTGCTCTGGTGGTTATTCCGAGTGTGGCTGCTTTCTTTTTCTCTCCTTCTTCTACTTCTTTCTCAACTTTTCCTGCGGCTGTTTCTGTTCCTCCTTCTAAGGTGTTCAATGTGGGTTCGGCTTTGGTTCCGGGTCATCAGGGAGTTCTTCCTCCCTCTCCCTTAATCAGTGTGACTTCAGCTCTGGATACCTGCCCTGGTGCGGCATTGGTTCATCTGGCGTTGGGTGGATCGGGTGTTGGCCTCTCCGCTCGCAGGGGTGGGCGTTTATCACCCAGGTGTGGTCGGCTGAGGTGTTGCGTCATTGTCGCTGGGTGGTGCAGGGTTTGCACAGTCAAGTGTGTCTGACTCAAGAGTTTTGTCATCAGCTTTAGTTGGTGCAGGGTTTGTGCAACCAGGTTATGGTTGGCTCAGGTATGATGGGGTCAGGTATGTCAGGTGTTGGTCTCGCACATCCTGGTGTAGCGAGTTCCAGGTTGTCGGGTGTAGCTCTTGTGGGTGGTCAGTCTGTCTCTTTTCCTGTCCCGGTTTGGTCGGACCAGTCTAATAGAGAATGCTCTTTTGAAGAAGAGGAGCCGGTACCAGATATAGGTTTTTTCTCCAGTGAATGGAAACTAGTATAAGCAGATGGTGGACTTTATTCATTCTCTCTGTTCGCAGTCCAGGCTCTTGAGGAACCTACACAACCAAACCAAGCAATGTTGGAATCGTTGTATGCAACTAAACCAGTAGTCTCCCAAACATCAAGTAAACCAGTCTGGTTGGCTGAGTTGGGCGGGTGTTGAGGGAGGTGGACTCTAGGTTAGCTTCTCTTATCGGGTCGGGTAGACAGGATTCAACCTTGCGTCATAATCGGAAGGGGTTCTATAGGGTAGCGGGTAACCCTTCTGCCGGTGTCAGAGTTCCTTTCAACGAATCTGTTGAGGCTCTTCTCTCTCGGGTTCCTTTGTCGAATCATTTGGTAGCAGTTACATCGCGTGAGGCTTGTATTTTGGAGGACACTTTTCACAGTCAGTCTGAGGCCTTTGTCCCACTCTTTGTGGATGTTGTCTGGATTGATGGGTTTCTCAAACAAGTTGAATATACTCCCTCCGATCCTGTACTGTTTGACAACCTCATCACTTCGGTTTCAATGGGGTTAGCATACCAGGCTAACATTTCGGCTGGCTGTACAATGGTCTTTGGCAAGAAGAGGAGGGACTTCTTTTTAAATAATCTTCCACCTCACTATCCAGACATACATAAGAGGGTTCTGTTGGGGGCGCCTTTTTGCACTCTGCAACAGTCTTTTTAGAGAGGAGGATGTCTCCTCCATGGTCAATTTCGTGTTGTTGTTGTCAGCAGTAGCATCACAGAAGGCTACGATTTGTTTTGTTGCTCAACTCATGTCTCCGGTGTCGGGTGATGTGGCCAGTATGAGAATGTTGTTGCTATCTAGCCATGTCTCCGCCTCCTCTTTAGAAAAAGTTATGTTTTACCAGACCACTGAGCTGATTAACAGAATGTTGAAGGATCTAGACTTATTTTACGGCCAATTGGTTACTTGCCTCCTCTTTAGAATCCGAGAGTCTAATCTTCACCAAGAGTTGCCTGGTCCCAACATAATCTATAATCTTTCAGGGATGAGGATGCTCTCTCTTCCTTTGAGGTTTTTTTTTTTCCCAACCCTGGAGAGGATCCAGTCGGTCCTTCAGGAAGTAGAGGTGTTCTTGTCCGACAGGGAACAGCTGGTACCAGTTTAGAGACACCCCTTAGGGAGAATGTCTTCGCTCTCTTTTTAATTCTAGGGTCTCGTCTCCGGATGCGTTTCTCTTCAGGTATGTCTCAGGAGTCACTGGAACTTCCACAATGAGAACATAGTTATAGTCTGGAGCGATTCTTGCCTGTCGGATCTTCTGTGGTGTTCAGAAGTGCATCTGACACCCGGAAGGTCTATCGACTCCTCTCTTCCCGACGTTCACCTGTACTCAGATGCCTCAGGTCAAGGCTGGGGAGCAACCTTGGAGGAAACCAGGCTACAGGCCTCTGGAGGGATCGGGAATGAGAGGAGTCAATAAATCTTTGGGAATTCAGGGCTGTAAAGGAAGCCCTCAGGTGTTTTTTCAGCCTTAGTGCGCAACAGAGCAGTGGCTCTGTTTTGCGACAACGTAACTCCGTGTCGTATCTGAAGAACTTGAGGAGATCAAGAACTGTATACTGTAACACGTAGAGTCCTGAGATGGTGTGAAAAATGGAGTTTCTCTTCTTCCCCAACTTGTATCGGGAGTCTCAACGTACTGGCCGACTCGTTAAGTCGCTCTCGTCAGGTATTGGGGGGGGGAGAGTGGACCTTGGCTCAGGAAGTAGTATGTCAGGTTCTCCGGAAGTGGCCAGCATCTGTGGACTTTTTCATGACAAGATTAAACCACCGTCTTCTGGTTTATTTCTCACCAGTGGTGGACCCCATGTCGATAGTCACCATTGTGATGTTACAAAATTGGAATCATATGCAGGTGTATGCTTTCCACCATTTGGTCTCATTCATCAGGTAGTCAGGAAATTGCGGGAGAGTGTCAAGACATCTGTGACTCTAATAGCTCCTTGCTGGCCCTACGCCCTTGGTTTCCGGAACTCGTAAGCTCCTTACGGAAATTTCAATGTTCCTTCCCATGCAGAAGATCTTCTCAGACAACCGCTTTTTCACCATTATCATCCAAACCCTTGCGTGCTGAACCTAGTTGCAGGCGACTGCCGAGCGAGCAGCTAGACAGTCCGGACTCTGTAAAGCTGTGTCTAGACAGCTTTCTTTCAGCTTGAGAAAGTCAACCCATAAGCTTTACCAGGTCAGCCGGACAATGTATATAAGTTGGTGTCGTAAGGAAGGTCATTCCATCTCTAGACCTTCCATAGCCAAAATAGCTGATTTTCTTTTATTCCTTCAGAAAGTCAAGTTTCTTTCCTATTCACCGGTTGCTGGCTACCGCTCAACGCTTAGCATTACATTTAGTTTCCATCTTCCCAAAAATTTCTAGTAGTAAAATCATCCATGATTTATTACGTTCCTTTAAGACGTCCTGTCTTGCTGACTCGGGTTCATCCGTGGGATTTGTTGGAAGTTCTAACGTTAAGACAACTGATTAAGAATTTTTTTTTTTTTCGTATGGCTTTAACTACAGCTAGAAAGGTGGGCAGGCTTCAGGCAGTTTCTAGGCTATTTCCTAGGATGGAAATGACATGTATTTGTCTCTTCCGGAATTCGTGGCGAAGTCGGAGTCAGAGGTTAACCTTCTACCTCATTCATTTAGGGTTCTTTATCGGCAAGAGTTCGTTACCGGTGATCCAGCAGAGATGTCCTTATGTCAGGTGCGGCATTAAAAGTCTATTTATCAAAGGTTGAGAAACTCTGTCCGCGTACACTTCTCGTCTCTCCGCGGAATCCTTCCTGTCCGCTGTCAAAGAATGTGATTAGTTACTTTCTGAGGGAGATGATTTCCCAGGCTTCTCAGGTTTCTTCTTCGTCATCTTCAAGCTCTGTACTACCCCTAGCACACAGTATTCGGAGTATGGCCACTTCATCTTCCTTTCTAAGGGATTGTTCAGTGTCTTCTATTCTGAAGGCAGCTACTTGGAAGTCTGTCTCAATGTTTACTTCCTTTTACTTAAGAGATGTTCAATTCGCCTCATCAGAGGGTTATTCTCTTAGTTTGTGTGTGTTGGCTAACTCTATTATCTAGGGTGCGTCCATTTAGCTGAGGTGGTATTCTCTTAACGTGGAGGTTCTTAGGTTAACCAGATAGAGGATTTCCTTTTAGTCTTTAGAATCTTAGGCAGCTGTAATAGTATAATCACATGAACTTAAGTTTAGTACATTTTTAAGTATCTTAGTCTGATAATTTCCCTACGAGAGTCCAAGGGGGTTCTCTAGTAGGCTAGGCTCTTTCGTCGGTGCTGAGATACCTCTTTGCTCGTCGATTGTCTGGCCTTATCCGAAGGATCAGCGGCTCAGTACACTGCTTCTTTCCTCTCCATACATGAGAGGCTCTGAATAGCCACATGGGAGGTTCATCGTACTCCTCCATACGTGAGAGACTCTGAATAGCCACATGGGAGGTTCATCGTACTCCTTCATACATGAGAGTTTCTGAAGAGCCGCATGGGAGGTCGATGGACCGAGACAGTACTGACCTGACTGACGATCAAAGTACTCTCCAGCATCTCTCTTCACCGAAAGCATTGATTGATATGGTGAGAGTATGAATAAACAGATATCCTATGCAGAGCAGATCAGTGAGCTACCATCTCTGCAGTTGTGAAAAGGGGGCGTGCTGCAACCTAGATGGGTCTCCCTCCAGCATGTCTCTTCACTGAAAGCATTGATTGATATGGTGACATACATATACACATACATTTACCAATAGTAGGTTGAATTAGATTGATCCCACCACAGTTAAAATTTTGTTAATTGGGCTAATTCAGGTGTTCAGGGAGTGCATTGCAATATGAAGTTTTCATAATAAAACTAATATTGTAATACTTACCTGAACACCTGAATGATTCCCACCCTCCTCCCCACTTCAATTTTTGATAGTGAGTGACTCAGTTGGGGATGTCGGACTCTGTCGGCCGGTATTTGCAGCAGCTTTGTCAACAGTACCCCAGATAACTCATTTGACAAGATTTTTCCTGTAGCGTTGGTAACGCTGACAGTTAATTGCCCACTTTGTGGGTAAAATTATGGGGATATAGTTCGGGCTGGTCAGTGACCAGGGATAATTCAGGTGTTCAGGTAAGTATTACAATATTAGTTTTATTATGAAAACTTCATGTTTATGAAATATGTTCTATAACCTTACAAGCTTTTGTCTTTGCTTGTGTTGGTTGGTTAAATAGATTTCTTAATGTTGACTGTCATGCTAGAAGAGTTTGTTAATTAGCAAATGAGGCAGAAAGATGGTAGTGTTATTATACTCATTCTTCAAGTTGCCTTTGCCTCCTCACTCTGTCTTCAGTGAGAACAGCTCTTTTAGGTTTGGTGTTGCATACTTCATCACATCCATGTTTTTTTTGTGTTTTTTTCTTCATTGCTGTTTCACATGCTGCAGCTTGTTCTTAGGAAATAGAAACCATTGCTGTTATCATTGGTCAGTCCACCCAAAAGACTTCCAACCCTTTCATTGACCAGTGTTACTAGTGAAAGACACCACCCTGTTGGAGAAGCTTTATAGCAATGCAGCAAGTTTTTATTGTTAATTGATTTCTGCTCATCTTTTTCCAGTGGATGTAGCCACGGCAAAGGTGATCAGTTTTTAACTTATCATTAAATAGATTGTGCTAGTTCATTTTTGTCTTTGGTAAAATAAAATGCTCCCTCCCAAAATAAGATAGTTAAAGTTTAGTGTTTATAGTGCTTCCTTCTATGGGTAATGTCAGCACTCTTCATTGTCAGTTAAAGTTTGGTGTTTATATTTCTTCCATCTATGGATAATTGTCAGCACTCTTGGATGCACAGTTATATCTTTTGTTTACACTTATATTGTTTGGGTTCTAGCGTTATTCAAGAACCTCCACAGAGATCTTGTAGCATTGCTAATTTTTTGCATTTATTTTTTTAAAAGCTTTTAGTTCATCGTCTCAGGGAAGTGGATGGGATATGCTGTGGTTTTGTTTTTGACTTTGTTACAACAGTCAACTCTTAGGCGATAAAACAGTACAAGTACTGTATTGCACTTCATTCAGTAGAGCATTAAATGATATTCATATGGTGTAAAACAAATGTCTTGTAGCTGCATGGTATGCTCTTCAGATCTGAATTATTTTTATTATTGGTAGGCAAATCTCATAATCACATGAGTTAATAATGGTGAAAAAATACGTACTGATGTGATTGTAAAAATTTATATGTATATGGACAAATGTATGTACAACAAGAGCTTTTGGGAACCTGCCTTGATTCTCCTTCTAAGGAGAGTCAAGCAGGTTCTCCAAAGCTCTTGTTATATATACAGTATATTTTTAAATGTATATTTACACTTACATCAGCGTGGATTTTTTACCAACCAGACCACTGAGCTAGATTATTTAGCTCTCAAAAGGCTGGCCTGAAGGATTTATCTTTATTAATGATGCAATATTAATTTGATGTAATAAATTACAGCTTAAAATGTTTATAGTTTGGTTAATTGAGAATGATGGACAGTCTGACAAAATTGCTTTAATTGATTTGTTTAAAAATTTATATCATTATTGATCACTTTATATTCTTTGCATGTTGGGACTAGATCATGTGGGCTACTCATCAAATTATCCATGGGTCAGATAAGAGTGACCAGTTCTAAGATGAGTCAAAGTTACTTGTGTGTGTTGCTTCATTTTGATATGAATTTCTATGTTCCAACATCAGGCTTGGTCTGTTTTAATTTGTTAAGGATCATTACTGAATATTATATATTCTGCCATTTGTTGGTTAAAGTGGGTTTTAGAGATTCTGAATAATCGCTAATAGGAATACAGTATCTACTTGTGATTTTGTTAGAGTTGTTACAGCACTGGCTGCTTTACCAGCTTTGTACATGGGCAGGAATCAGCAATTTTTTTTTTTTTACATTTTCAGCATCTTCATATATAATTTGTGAAGGGAAGGTTTAATTTGTCATATAGGGGTACTTTTGGAATAAAGTTTTGATGGACTTCTACAGCACGTCTAGCATCACTGAAAATTTCAAATATCTGTCGTGGCATATCTAATCATTTTTTAATGGGTAGTCCTATTGCACATAATTGCTTCTGTGCCAGTTTGAATTGAAATAGTATTGTGGACAAGTTCTCGTTTTCTTATTGTTGTGCCTTATCAGTCTCATCATTACTAGTGCTATGCTACAGTTATTCTTGACTATCACAGCTTTAATAAAATCGCTAGCATAGCACTGAGTATGGAAAGAGTACCATTTGAATATAATCTTGATGAAGATGATAAGCCAATATGATTGACCAGTAAATATTTGTAATATGTCATACCAGCTTGCCATTTTCTTTATGATCGAATGTTTCAAAAAAAAAAATCCTCCTGACAATCTTGGTCTGCTGTACCCTAGCTGTCTTTATACTCTTGTGATACTGTAAAGCTTAAGAGGCAAAGCCTGTAGCAGGGTAGTGCCATCATTGCACCTCATACGGTGCATTGTAGGCCTTACTTAAGGTTCTTTGCAGCCTCCCTTCAGCCCATAGCTGCAACCCCTTTAATTATTATATTACTGCACCTCCATTCATAATATCTCTCTCTTTTCTTACTTTCCACCCTCTCCTAACAGTTGTTTCATAGTGCAACAGCAAGAATTTCCTCCTGTTACACCTTTCAAACCTTTTTACTGTCAATTTCAGTTTCAGTGCTGAATGACCTCATAGGTCCCAGCACTAGGCCTTTGGCCTAAATTCTGTACTATGTTCTTTAGAGACAAAGGTCCTCAAACTGGAATTATCTGTGCTCATCTTGCCAACCAATGTGTATGACAGTTGGTCTCTGGACAGTATTGCTTTCTTTTCATGGGATGTACAGTAATACATAAATTAACCAATTGCTTATGATTGACATGGAAGTCAGTGTAATACTTTATGAAATTCAGCATTTTAAGCATTTTTTGTTTCTACTCAGCACTAAAAATGAACTATGTTTTGCAAATCATGGTCTGTATGCTGTAGAATACAGAAATATGTTTTTGTTATACAGTATGTTTTATTCCATTTCATTCTGCAAAGTACATACTGTAGAACATTACTGTTTGTGCTGCCTTTCAATTCGTTTTGAAATAAATTATTGAAAACTTATTGTAGTACTGTGCACTGAAGTAGTCCACTTAATGCATTTATTGCTAGTTTTTAATTTGATGTTATTTATATTTAGCTGCTGAAAGTGGTTGGCGGTGAAAGTGTGGCTGAACAGAAAATTAAGCAAGAAATGACAAAAATGAGGCAGCAACTCCAAACCATCAGCATGGTAGACCAATTTGCTTCGTATGCCAAAGTTCAACGCAAGATTAATTTGCTGAATCAGCATTACAAAGATAAAGGTATGTATTTCAGATTACTATTGTTTAGACTCTACTACTTAGAATTATATAGGGGTATGTTGTTTTTGTGGATTAGAAACACTGCAGTGAAACTGAAGAAAAATGTTTTCTTACACAGATACCAGCTCATATATTTTTACTTAGATTGAAATCTGTATCCAAATGGCTGATTGGTTTCCTTTTCAATGGGTACATGCATAGGTGAACAGCTTCATTCATGTGTGAGTCTGTTGCGTATTGAGCATCCATTTGTTCTATTCCTGTAATGGTCACTCACCCTTACCTATTTTCTTGTTCTTGGTTTATCAGTTGTCATGAGTGTTTTTAAGCAATTTTCTAGTCCTGTGATATTTGTGTTACTAATATTGTTTGCTCATTATTTTATGCTATTATAACAGCATGAATAAGTTCAGGAACATGTATGTCCTATAGTTATCCTTGGTGCTGATGGAACTTAAAAATTTTATGCTTTCCCTTGCCATTTATTCTAATATATGCTCATAAATTTTTGGTAATGGTATTCTGTGGACTTCAGCCACAGAATACATAGAACCTACCTAGCTGTTAGAACAGAAAACTTACCACAGTACAAACAAAGACTTTCTCTCTGTGATCATAGATTAAAAAATATATTCCCCTTTGGCCTGTATTGAAAGCACCAAGTTTTACAATTGTGAACTGTTGTAATTTGTGATCATTCTTATGCCTGTTAGAAAGCTTTGCCTCAGGGAAAGTACATTTTGTTCATGAGACTTACCTGTCAGATATATATATAGCTGTATTCTCGAATCCGACAGAATTTTAAAACTCGCGGCACACGCAGTGTGGCCAGGTGGTTTAGCAGTACCCATTCCCGCGCTGGGAGGCTAGTGGTCGAGAACCATTCCCATTTTCTATTCAGATTTTCTCTGTCGGGTACTGTCAACATCTGTTTTCAGTACCTCCATCTTTGGATTTTGTTTCCACTTAAGTATTCTCTTTGACTTTTGGTTTTGACTTTGGATTGTGGATTGGCATACGCTTTTGTGGACTGTTTTAGTTTGCTCTTGATTGCTCTCTTTGGATTGATGTCTGGATCTGGATTCTGCTAGCTTTAGAGAGTTTGTTGTGTGAATGAGTGTAAGGTGAGGCTACCGAAAGCTTCGGTAGACCCTCACTCTGTTTGTAAAGGTGTAGGGGGCATGTTTGCTTGATTAATGATCGCTGCAAGGAGTGTGAGACTTTGTCCGGATGCAAGCTGGAAGGTTTATAATGATTCCTATGTTCGCAGGATTGGAGCACTGACAGGATCTAGGAGGTCCTCCTCCAGGAGTGTTTGTAGAGTCAGGTACTAATTCCTCTCCTGATAACCCAATTGTGAACATAGTTTCACCCTATCCCTGTGGTTTTGCCTTGGGCCCTGAGGTTGTGTCTGCGGAGGTATGGCCCCTGGCCAGTGTAGGAGACACCATCCGTGCTCTGGAATCCAAAAGTGACATTAAACTTCAAGTGCAGTGAAGTGCTGGTAGTCCCTAGTGTTGTGGAGGGGGGCGTCCCAGATCGGCCCATAACGCTTCCTAGGCCTGGACCTCTGCCCGGACTCCCGGGACTCAGGGAGAGCCCAGGTCGAGAAAGCCGTGGGGGTTGCGGGGGCTTCCGATCCGTCCCGCCGGCAGGACCTGTTGTCACTTCCCAGGCTGCCAAGGACTGGCATGCGTATCGCCAGGACTGCTTCTCGATCCTCCCGGGCGTCTTTCGGCGCGAGGGTTGGATCTCTCGGAAGGACTCGCCGCTGAAGAGAAGCTTCAGAGAAGGGGCGCTTCACGATCCTCTTTCTCAGGCATTGTTCACCGTCATCGAGGTGTTTGGCCGTTTTCCGCCACAGAAGAGAGGTTGGGGCGTCTTCAGAGGGCCGTTTTAGCCCCAGTCGCTTTCAGGAGAGGCATTTAGTTCCCGTGAGGAGAGGAAGAGGCGATCCCCTAAGCTCGTCTTCTCACCAGGATCGCTCTTCTCCCGAGAAAGCGACCTACTCCCTTCAAGAAAATCCTGCTGGATATGCAAGTCAATTGGCTTCTCTCCTTGCAGAGAGGAAGCAGAGCAGCGTCGTCGACGCCAAGGACTCGAGCTGCCTATCAGAGGTCAGAAAGTCCCCCTCCTGCGCCTTTTAAATGCGTCTCCGTCACCTGCTGCATAAGCCTACCGTTCTCACCTTTCGCTGGATGGCCATCGTAACGTTCGGTCTGCAGCGTGACGCTCCGCGCTCAGCTATCTGGGCAGCCTCAGTAGCTGCTCGTCAGGGCTCCTCTCGCTACCATGCAGGGCCTCGGCTGGGCTCGTCAGGACGCCTCTTTGGTTGCTCGCCGTGACGCTCCAGAGCAATCAAAGACTGCGGGGAAGAGAAGATCCCTCCTGCGTGTTGGGCCGCAAGGCCTTCGTTCTCCCAAGGTCTTGGGAGACTCTCTGGTTTCTCCCATTGTAGAGGGAGAAGTCTCTGGCGAGTCGGAGCCTGCAGACCTTGAACAACCTCCTGCTTCTTCGTCTACCGACTACCAGGTGTTGGCCGGTCTTCTTAGAGACAGTGGTGACAAGTTCAAACCATGGCTCCTCTCTCTCCTCGCCGCGTTAACCCAGTCCAAGGCGAGGGAGAGTGCCGGGGTTTGTTAAAATGACCTAAGTCTCTTGCTGAAGAAGGCCTTCAAGAAGGTTAACACCTGGATGGAGGAAAGAGGCATGAGCAAAGACTTCTTTTGCCCTGCCTCGTCAAGCTTTCCAAAAGCGGCAAGGCAGGTATGTGGTCTGAACCGGAGAAGGGCGTCGGCTCAAGAGTTCCTTCGTCGTCCCAGGGAGATTTCGCCAGCAGTCGGCGCACCTGAAGGTCCTCTGTTTGCAGCCAAGGTGTCATGGACTATGTCACAAAGTGGACCATCATTTGAAGGGACTATTCCTGTACCATGGAAGTCTTCAATTTCTTGGACGTGGTGTTTGGGGCTTTGGATGTCAAGCTTAGAATCCCGACTCGATCAGCCTGAGGAGCTGTCAGCGTGTTGAACTGCATGGATGAGCTGTCGGGGATGGCTCAGAGAGACTGGCTTCCCCACTTTTATCTGGGCCTCTTGAAGAAGAGGGCCTTGTACTGCTAACTACTTCTAAGTCAGTTTCTCCGTCACAGAGGCAGAATTGCTGTTAAGCCCCTTTGTCGAGCCATCTCTTCCCCAGTCTTTAATCAAGGACCTCACTGCTAGCTTGAAGGAAGGCCCTCCAAGACCTCTTGGCCTACTCGTTAAGGCGCCCAGCAGTCCCGCCGACGTCGTCGTGGGTCCGACCTCCAGAAAGAAGAAGCCCTTTAGTGGAGGAGCTTCTTCCTCGAATCGTCTACGAGGAAGGAGTTTTTCCAGAGGCCAGGCCCCAGCATCAAAACCTAGGGGCAGAAGTGATTTACAGCGCGCCTCCAGACACGGTGGGAGCAGGCTTCTTTTGTTTGCGGGAGCCTGGAGAGCAGAGGCGGACCTGGTCTCGAAGTTCGAGAGGATACAGATCCCTTTCTCGGCGCGCCACCCCTTTGCATGTCGCCCAGGATCTGTCGCCCTCCCCACCATCCAAGAGAAGCAACAGATCTGTTAGGAGCATAGACAAATGCTCGAAAAAAGAGCTGTGGAGCAAGTCCTGGAGCTAGACTCCCCAGGATTCTACAACCGACTGTTCTAGGTTCCGAAGCAGTCGGGAGGATGGAGACCAGTCCTAGATGTCAGCAGACTGAACCGATTCGTAGTGAAGGAAAAGTTCCACGATGGAGACGTCCCAATCTGTTCTAGGAGCATTAAGACCAAGAGATTGGATGGTCTCTCTGGACTTACAGGACGCTTACTTTCACGTCCCCATACATCCCCAGTCGAGGAAGTACCTGAGGTTTGTACTAGGGGGAAGAGTGTTTCAATTCAGAGCTCTTTGCTTCGGGCTAAGCACAGCTCCCATGATCTTCACGATTATCATGAGAAATGTGGCGAATGGCTTCACTGGCTGGTATTATTAGAGTATCTGCTTTACCTGGACGATGGCTCATCAGAAAGCCTCTTCACAGTCAAAAGTGTCTGGAGGACCTGAAATCGACTGAGTTGGCCGAAGTTCCTAGGACTTCTAGTGAGCGAAGAAAAGTCCCATCTGATCCAGCGCGATCCATTTTGTGTATCTGGAGGAGATTCAGATGGATTCAGTGGCTTTTCGGCTTTTCCATCCCAGAGGCGTCAGCTTCAATGCTTAGAAAAGTCTCATCCTTCTGGGGAAGGAAACATGCTCGGTGAGGAATGGATGAGTCTGCTGAGGACCATTTCCTCGCTGGAAGTTTGTTTCCTGGGAAGACTTCATCTCGAACCGCTCAGTTTTCCTGGCGGAAAAACTGGATAGACAGAGGAAGGATCTAGAGGAGACCTGAAGATCTCTCCTGTTGTCAGATCACCTGGTGGTGGCTCGACCCCTCGAGGTTGAAGGGTTTCTCTCGCCTTCAGAGCCCCGACCTGGCGTTGTTTTCCGGTAGCGTCAGGGAGGATGAGGGTAACACTAGGAGGGGAGAAGTGTCAGACACACCTGGAGAGGGGAACAGGTCTGGCACATCAATCTCTCAGGAAATTAGGGGCAATCCTGCTGGCCCTGCAATTCTTCAAGCCAAGTATCAGGCCGAGTGGTACAAGTAAATTCAGACAACACCACAGCCCGGGCATACCTCAAGAAACAAGGAGGAACTCGCTCCCGGTCCCTGTTCGTCCTGGCGAAGGAAATCCTGCTTTGGGCCCATGCTCGGGGGATCACGTTCCTTACGAGATTCGTGGCAGGAGTGGAGAATATCCGTGCGGACCTTCTCAGTCGGCAGCGTCAACTTCTGCCGACCAAGTGGACCCTTCACGAGGAGGTGTGTCAGGAGCTGTGGAGGTTATGGGGACGTCCCTCGGTGTATCTCTTCGACGATCCAGGACAAAGAGGCTCCAGCTATACTGCTCTCCCGTTCTAGATCCAGGAGCTTGATAGCAGTAGATGCCTCCTCTGGGACTGGAAGGGTTTGGATCTCTATGCCTTTCCTCTCTTCAAGATTCTGGGGAGGTAATCAGGAAGTTCTCAGCATCGGAAGGGATGAGGATGACGTTGATCGCCCCCTTTTGGCCAGCGGCAGAATGGTTCACAGAGGTCTTGGCCTTCCTGGTGGAATTCCCAAGGGCTTTCCCTCAGAGAGTAGATCTGCTCAGGCAGCCCCATTTAGAAAGGTACCTAAGAATACTCCCGCTGTGAGTCTAACTTGCATTCAGACTATCACAAAGTTGGCAGGCGGGGGTTTAGGAAACAGTGGCAGGGCCTATCGCCAACGCCAGGAGACCCTCACTCCAATGTGGTGTACCAATCTAAGTGGGCCAATTTCAGGAAATGAATTGCAGAAGCAAAGGGATTTCCTCAACCCACGACCTCTGTGCACTTGAATGTAGACGTCCTGCTTCATCTCCGAGAGAAGGAAAAGCTGGCAGTCTCAACAATTAAAGGCTATAGAAGTATGCTGTTGGCAGTCTTCAGACATAGAGGTCTAGACTTAGCCGACAACAAGGATCTTCACGATCTATTGAGATCCTTTGAGACTGTTTAAAGGTGCCTCAACCCAGGGCGCCCTTCCTGGAACCTGGATGTGCGTTCTGAAATTACTAATGTCAAGTACATTCGAGCCTCTTTAGTCGGCATCTCAAGAATGTGACAAGGAAGGCTATTTTCCCCTGCTGCTCTGGCGGCGAGTTAGTGAAGTTCAAGCCATCAGCAAGCACATAGGCTTTAGAGGGCTCAATGCTGTATGCTCCCTAAGCCTATGTTTCCTGCTTGAAATAAGAAAATCCTTCAAACCCTTGGCCCAAGGTTTTGAGATCAAGGGTATGACAGAATTCTTGGGCAAGAGTCAGAGAGAGTCCTATGCCCCTGTCAGGGCGCTCTCAAATTCTACCCTGAACAGGACGAAAGAAGTCGAGGCCCGTTGGACAATCTGTGTTGTTCTGTTAGAGACTGTGACCTTACGATGTCCATAGATGCTGCCCTGGCATTCTTTTTAGAAATACAATCAAAGAGCTCATTCTACCTGCCAAGACAGCGACATGAGACTTCCTGAAAGTCAAAAGACTCTGAAGTGAGCCATTGCGACTTAGGTGGCTTTCCAGAAGAACATGTCCCTTAACGATCTTCTGGGTACCACCTTCTGGCGAAGCAATTCAGTGTTCGCTTCACATTACTTGCGGGACGTGAAGACGACTTACGAAGACTGCTCTTCGCTAGGACCATACGTTTCCGCAGACACAATGTTGGGGGCAGAGAGCAATACTCATCCTATCCTTTGAGGTTAGGAGAGTATTTTTTAATCTTGTTTTTGTGTTTTTTTGGTTGTTGGGTTGTACGGTGGGCGTCTGTCGTTAACCTATGTTAGGTTTAATGACTTAAAATAGGCTTGGTCAGGTGGTTTGAGTCGTTGCTCCTTTGCCTCTACAGTATGGTCATATGATCTAGTCCTTTGTGGTCATGCCGTGGACAGATCATCTAGAACTCACCAGCTATATAGGTCACTACCTTGCTGGACACTCTGGTAAAAGCCGACAGGCTTGGGTGACAGTAACCACGAAGTCAGCTATGCTAACAGGTAGGAACCAGAAGCGTCAATCGCCTACATTTATTTGTTTCCTAAATCCTATTCTGTCTCTTCCACCTCCAATGGTGGGATTCCAGCTATATATCTGACAGGTAAGTCTCATGAACAAATGATATTTTAATGATAAAATAAGTTTGTTCCATACTTACCTAGCCAGATATATAATCATAGTGCCCACCCACACTCCCCTCAGGAGACAGTGATACTAGAAAATCTGAATAGAAAATGGGAATGGTTCCCGATACCTGCCTCCCAGCGGCGGAATGGGCATAACCACCTGCCACACTGGGCGTATTGCCGCGAAGTTTTTGAAATTCTGTCGGATTCGGAGAATACAGCTATATATATATCTGCCAGGTAAGTATGAACAAACTTTATTTTATCATTAAAATATATTTTAGGTTAATTTACTAGATAACTAGGAATAATAAACTGCTAATTTTGTATGTTTCATTTATGTGGCCCCCACCATTTATGACCATATGAAAGGTTTACAGGTGGCACGTGATGTCAGAACTAGCTAGTTTAACCAAGTCACCGAGTTAAAAATCCTTATTCTCATAGGGCTTGACGAAACTGGATAAACTGAATGTGATGAATTCTCTGGTTGAATTTCTTTACTTCATGTGTTCCTAAAACTTGATATTCACTGCTGGTTGCTGTTGGGACAGACACATAAACCATGTTTAACTGTTGGAGTTTATCTACATTCTCTGCACACAAAGATTGGGATATGAGAGCTTGGTGAATTTTAGTTTATTGTAAAATGAGATACAGTTATCCCCATCTACTAATCAGTGAAATTTTTTCTTCAGTTTTAGATCTTCTTTGGAATTGAAAAAATTATGTAGCCTGTGCAAAAAAAAAATTCTTTAAACTTAGGAAACTTTCTTACACTGCAACAGATACTGATTGATCAATTTTGATGTGTAAAGCAACTGTTTTCTCCATAACAGATGAAGGATGTTAAATCAACTTTAAAGACACTTGGCCTAATCTATATTGAAGGGCTTAGAGTATGTTAGGGAGCTTTTAAATCTTCTGCAACCAGTTCATTACAGATTTAATGTAATGAACCACCACTCTCCATGCATCAGGACTTGGTTATTATGTGAAGTACAGTAAAGATTCAAGCAAGTGGTTCCATCAGAAGATGATTTGATCAGAGAAATTTGCATTAATGGTCTCTCCATTGCTAAAAAGAGCTAATCAACTCATTGAGACTTCTTAGTGGTATTATTTCCAACATTGCAGGAACTGTTGGCCCCTTGGACAGTAAAGAAAGGAAATGTATGCACACATTTTCACTATTTATCTTGAAGTTTTGCTTTTACTTTGTGATATGAACAGCACACAGTAGAACATATAAGATGGAAAGGAATTTATACTGGTGTTTTTAAATCTCTATCAGATGTAGGATTTAATGCTGTATCTATGAAACACGTCAAGTTTTCTTACCAAACATCACTTCTGTGTTTACAGCAGAATTGTGTGCAGTAAATTTTGGGAGTTAAAATTATAATAATGTTGCAGTTTTCAGTGGCTCAAGAAGTTCAATAGAAGCCCTTTAAAACTGTTTCCTTATGAGTTCACTCGTGGAAGAAATTTTGTTTTCATTCCACAAATTATGTGAAACTGTTGCAGATACTGAAAACATACTGGATCCCAGCTCATGTATTCATGCATGGAACCAAAGATACTTATGAAATACCCAAGACTACAACTGCTGTGATTATTCAGTTTCTCTGAAATTCTTCATCTTGAATAACATTATAAGTTTAACCAGACCACAGAGCCTAAATGCTCAACTCACATAGGATTGGCTTCCTCAGTAATACAAGGGAGTTTTCATGGATTAATGAATCCGATACAGTAGTAACTACCTAAAACAACAAACCATTATTGGATTGTGGGATTCTTTGAATGGTCCAACTTGTTTGACCCATAAATATTTGGTGAAAGCTCATGTAACCCAACCCTTGTATACAAAGAATGTAGGTCATCTCTGACAATTAAACATGTTTCAAGTTTATGTCCAGCAATGAATAGCAAGTTCAGGGAACAAATGGATTAAAGAAATTTAGTCAGAGTATTCATTTACAGTTTATCCTGTTATATAGAAGACATATTATGGCCAGACCTGTGAGAATTATGATTTTTAACATAGTGGTCTGGTAAAATGACCTAATAATGAAAATAATAATAATAATAATTGGTATAAAATAGGACCTATTTTCTCTGTGTAAATCTTGGTATATTGTTAAAAATACACTTAAAATCCTTAAGCTTTATGAGGACTACAGTCCTCATTGTCAGAGAAAAGGAAACTAGCTCAGTATTTCTACAAGGACAACTTTGTTAGGCTGCTGCTCGATTGTCTGCTTGACCATTCTGGTTAGTTGCAGTGGTGTTGCCCATATGCTGCTCAGGTGGGGAAATTAATACTTAGTGTGGGTTGTGATGGTCAAGTATTTGTCTTTCCATCAGTCTAAGGAATAAGTTTAGGTTATTAGTTTCCGTGACAAATCTGGAGAGCGTAGTTTATATAAGAACATGACTGGCATTTATATTATGTAAAGTAGGAAAAGGTCTTATCTAAAGCATTAAAAGATGTTTCCAGGTGCTGGCGGTATAATTATTTAAGACCCCCCTTCACAAGACTACAGTACTTTATTGCTTCTATATAAAAGTTTACTATCCTTAAAATTCATTCTTTTGTAGAAATACTAATGATGCATGGTTATTGCATCATTTTGGTTATTAACATTAATGGGTGTTTTATGCTCCCTGATATGTTTTTCAACATTTCATGCTGTCTCCCATGTATACCAAATTGTGATTGTTACAGTTGATGACTTGTACATTCTTTTTCCTCTTCCTTTATTATCCCAGATTTGTGGTGACTTCTGATTTACTGTGATAGGGTAACTTGATTATTCTCTCTCTCTCTCTCTCTCTCTCTCTCTCTCTCTCTCTCTCTCTCTCTCTCTCTCTCTCTCTCTCTCTCTCTCTCTCTCTCTCTCTGTTAGTCCTCATGAAACCTAGAAACAATGTAGCAAGATTTGCGCACAAGAAAAGGGTATGTTTTGTTGAACTTTATAAAATGGGATTGTCCTTTATTTTCCTCAGTTGTAATAATAATAATAATAATAATAATAATGGTAAATGTAAATAATTTTTAGTTTATATTTTATTTTTATGTTGGTTCTGACTGCATTTAACTTTCAGATAGCCAGAAACTAAGTAAATGGGGTTTTCTTGAAGCATAGAAAGCACAGCACCAAAGATCAGTATAATAGTTAGGAAGTTTGATGATGGTCTCTTTCAGTTTGCTCATTCTTGCACTGAACTATCATTACATTACTGGTAGCATTCAATGCTGATTAAATACCTAGATAACAAAATAATTGTAATTGTTCTCTTCCCCAATTTTGCAATAAAAACAAACAAACTTTTGGTTGGTACTCACTTATGAACATATTAATTTTCCCCTAACAGTGATGGAACGCTTTATTGGAGAGCAGAATATTCGCTTACGAATAACTGGAGTTCTCTGGGCAGTCGTCGCGCTATTGTGTTTATGGGTAGTTTGGGAGCACCGGTCAAATGCAGTAGTGGCTCTCCCCTATGATTTGGTATGGCCTCTGGGACCTTTGCTGGCATTCCCATCTTGCCAGAGTGGAGAGGTATGCTTATAGTTTTTGTTTTGTAGCTCAGGATTTTCTTTATAAATTATGGGATGATTTTAACAGGCATTGTTGAAGTATCTTTCTGGAGGCGTGGAAACCGAAGTGCAAATGTGGATTATTAGGATTCATCACTGTATTGTATGTTTTGAAGGCCATTATACTTATTTTGAGCTCATTGCTGTTGAAGGGAAAGCATGTACAATGTAAAGGAGCTACATTTATTTTAGCATGCGTCATATTCATAAAAAAATAATTGGGCAGAATAAAGAAAATTATCCTTACAGGTCATCTCGTTAGCTGAATAGTGGATGTTTTGTACAGAATTGTATAGTACAGTGCTTTTTCAATCCTTTTATCTTTCTTTGATAAGATATACCACTTCTCCTCTTCTCTCTCTCTTGCAAAAATAACTGTTCTTTGGGTCTGTTGAAACAGTGCTTAGTGCTGTTTTCATAACTTTCAAAGTCTGTGTTTTAGTGTACTGTTTAGAGGAAGAATAAGATATAGGATTTTCTAGGACATTTAAGTGTTGGCTGGCATTCAGATGTTTACATAAATTGCAAGCCTTGTTTTTACCCACCCTGAAGGTTAAGTTGCATTTTTAAAACTGTTGTACATTGAGAAATATATATCAACTGACTAAACACTTTTTATTGTAGTTTTGTTTTATTTATATTTTTGTGTAAAATTGTCTGTCATCTGCTAAAAAAATTCATATCACCATCTGTCATTGTGATGTCACAGCAGCGTTCCTTAAAAAACAAGCTAAAAAAGTAACATGGCTTATCGTGAACAAAACACCAGTTCATTTGATGGCATTTACTCATCATATATTGACATGGTTGCATTCTTAATTTTTGGCTAGTCTAATACTATGCTTGAGATTTTAGATTACCATAAAAAAACTTTGTTCATCCGTTAAGGTGTAGTTTTATGTTAATAACATTTTACTGTACAATATTATAAAAATATATTTAACTTTTAACACATCTATAATAGTAATCACTACATTTTAATTAATGTTTTGCCAACCATTGAAAGAATTCTTAAACTGTATAGCTACTTAGATTCCTTTTGTATATTCACTACCCTTATATTGTAAAGCTTAATTTAATTTATTTAACATTCACCATAATCCTCAATATATGATGATGGATTGATAATTAAGGGTGAAGTTAAAGTCAGTAAACCATCTTTCATTTTCAAAAGTAGGTCTTTAAGGAATAGAAATTTCTTCAGGAGTGAATAATATGCAGTAAATATTCTGTTCTGTGATAGACTACCCAAAAATCCTAGCCTAACCTTGGCTACTTTATGCAAACATACTACACAAAGTCAGTAAAACATATAGAATCCATAGAAATAAGAATAGTGTAGCACAGCAGCATAGAAGTGTTTAATGAACACTCATTTAACACTAAACATCCCCCCAAAATACAGAATTTTGCTGATGTTGGACAGAGCTCAAAAACTCAATGGGAGCTGCTTTAACTTAGGGAATGGTAAAGCTGTAGGTGTCGTGGCCAGACCAAGCTGAAGCATGACATCCTCTGTTTGAGCTGCCATGGCCAATGACAAGACAACACGGAGGAAGCTCAACACTCAGTGAATTGGCAACAGATCTGAAGGGAGTTCTCCAAATCTATAACCAAGTCACAGATGTCCAAGGAAAGAGACTATCCCAATTGGAAAACTTGAAAACACCTACATAGGAGTCAATCTTAAATAGTAAGACCACAAAACAACCGAGGCAAAAAACTCTCCATAGAAGCTAAAATCCCCACTGCCAGCACATAGAGCAAATCCAGTCCTTACCCTTCTGGAATTAAAGGGAGAGACAAAGGTAACGCCACCATTCTCAACTTATTGATGAGGCAGTCGCCAATTCAAGAAGGAAAGACCAAAAAGACCATCATTGGGTCAGAGAAACCTAAACTTGGTCTTGGGAACTGAGTACTCACCAGGTGGGCTTTTTGTCCCAACATTGGAGTGATTGAAGGCATGGAGAGATCTGGAACTGAGAGACTCCTTGCACTAGAGTCCAATAATTCGCCATCAGTGGAGATCACATAGAAAAGGTTACCCATCTAGGATCACAATGGTAGGAGGAATTGAGGCAACTTCTCAGCCAGAATCCATCTGAATCTGCAGGGAGCAAAGTGAGAAGTGGTGCAAAACTGTCTCAGGAGAAATGACAGGAAGGATAATGATGTGTCAGACTTATTCTGAAAAGCATACCCATGGATTGTCACTTGGCTGGCGGAACTTGCATGGGTAAAAGGACCGAGGAGAACACATTTCTCTGGTCAACAGAAACAATAATGACCCCTGTTGAACAGATATCCATACAGACACAACTGTTCCTAAATGAAAACGTATACTGTAGTTGAAGGACCAGTAGATGAAGTTAATGGCAAGTTTTTCTCTCAACAATCCTGGAACATGGGAAAAGCTGTAAGGATCTCAGTGACCCTAACAAAACCTCCTTAACGAGACATCTGACAGCACAGAGGCCACATTGCAACCAATGAACCATCTCCTTACGCAATAGCCAAATAAGAAATGCAGGCAAACCGACAAGACTATGGAGGAGACTCTGCACTGGGGAAAAACATGATGATGCTAAAGCAAAGATCTTCAAAAACCCAAGGCTTCACACTGATGGATTCCTGTTCTTCAAAAACCTCAAAGATAGTAAGCTACCTGGAAAGGGGCAGAGGGGATAGTGAGCTTGATCTTAAATCTCTCTTGATGGGAGAACCAACAAAGACTAGCCTTGATCTCAGTGAATAGAAAATCAGGACACACCAGGTAGTGAGGTACAAAGCCACTTCCATAGGGAGAGAGCATATGACTATTGAGAAGACAAAGAGGACCGCTTTTGGAATGGTGCCAGACCTTGAATAGTAATATTCAGAATGTACTACAGTAGGTTAGGTTCCAGAACCCCTCATGTAAGGTGACGATTCGCGTAAGTTTGGTATGGTCACTAAAAATGCTAATACATACAGTAAATGCTTTTTTGTAGAGTTTACACCCTAAATATTACAAAATCATACTCCCAAAGCACTTTAATTTCATTTAAAAGTTAGCTTAATACCGTACTGTCATCCATGTTTCATTACAGTACAGAGAGAGAGAGAGAGAGAGAGAGAGAAATTGTTCATGATTTTGACAGAGAAAGAGAGAATATTTTTGGAAAAAGAGAGAGAAAGTTATTCTAACGTTAAATATCAAAAGATGAAAATTCATGATTTATGAAGGAAAGAGAGAGAGATTTTTCAATGTCCTTCTGACCATCAGTGGGCAACGTTGTTTACCCTTCGCAGTCAGTATGTCAACATGTCAAGATAATTGACAGTTTAGGTTACACACCCTCTCTAATCATCAGAGAAAAGACTCGCAATCTATTTTATTCTTTTAAAGTTTTAAATAATTTACTATATAAATACAAAAAGTTGTAATTATAGCATGGGAAATATGAGAAAATTAATAACAAAGTAACTTCACGTTTATCTATAATACTACAGTTTACAAAACAAATAAACATACATGTTACAAATGTGTAAAAAATCTCTCTCTTACCTCAGTGATAGAGAGAGAAAGAGAGAGAGAGAGAGAGAACAAAAATACAACTCATAGTCAAAGCTAATATTAAAATACCTAGAGAGAAAGACAGGAAGAGAGAGAGAGTGTTTACATCGACAGCTGTTTTGTGATTTTGATTGATTTTGTAAAGTATGCTAGTGTCATACAGTATTTATGTAAAAAAATAAAAATAATACATTTTTTTCATGCCATTTTAACATATAAAAGCATGAAAACTTATAAATTACTTAAAAAATTAAACATAACTACTTCTGCATGGTTCCTCAAGGATTTTGCAAATGTCGCGTCTGCGAAAAAATTGCGTTTGCCAATTAGTTAGATTCTAATGAAAAGTTTGTGTGTATGTGAATCTGCGCGATTCGCAGTGTGTGAGATCGAGGTATTACTGTACTGTATATTCACTACAATCTTCCAAATGTGGGTCATTTGCATAAAGTCTTCTCTCCCTCTCACCTTGGAATTCTACAGTTTTGTCGTCATAAGCCAGAGCCACCTGCTTTGATGACATCTGATTATAGGTATGGTCGATCGGTCAGGCTCAGTGCCTTAGAAATTCTATTGGCAACCTGTTTCTTTTGACTATGCCTTGCAGCGTTCAGTTTCACTACAAGAACCAAGTTGTTGTTTATTTTATTCAGCTTCAGCACCTGCACCACTCTTGCACTATGCTTGGCAGACCGTTTCTTAGCCTTCAGTGGACTTGAATACAGCCTCACAGTCACAGTATTCACTCCAGAATTCACATGAACGACAGATCAAACATTTTTGAAGCTTCAAGAATTACAATACCTATCATCCAAGGGTTGGTATGTATTGTGATCAGTAAGATTGTATATGTATCCTTTCAGTTATGCAGTCCTACACTGTTTGTGGCAAGGGCCAGTTGCATAACTGAAGTGGCACACAAGATCAACATGGACCTGCAGCATACTAGTCTAAGTTCACTTTTTGTAATAAAAAAAAATTGTGGTCAGTGATGGCCATTATCATGAATCTCAGATCATAAAGAATGTATTTGTTCTGATGAAGTATACAAACCTTCATCTTATACTGTTTAGAGGAGTAACTTCAACTGTGGGGTTGATCATTATCAAGCAAGGTTGCAGAGGTCTGGGCTTTTCAGATATTGCAGCAGCAACCATCACCCATTCTTGCCAGATCTCTATCATCATCCTGTATCAAATGGAACAGGTTTTATAGTTCAGTGAGAGGGACACCATCCTGATTAGTACTTTTGTTCTATTGATGGCATACTTCTTGCATTTGCATTGCCAGAAGTTGTTGGGCTCTATAGTAAAACAGTTACATGCAGCCCTCTTACAAGTTCAAGAGTACTGTGGCATTAAAGCCTCTCCCACCACTTGGAGGAGTGTCCTCAGGTTAAACCAGCCTCCAAAGTTTGATCTCTCTTTAAATCTCCTTAGTCTTACCATGATGCCCTATGAGCCACTTCAAGAGTCATCCCTTCAGCAGTTAATTTTGAAAGCTGCTTTTCTGCTAGCCTTCATATCTTTGAGTTGTTTGAGTGAGCTACATGTGCTGTCAGGCAGAGCTACTCATACCAGAGGAGACCAGCAGTATACTCGGCTAACTGAGGATCTACCCATGCGTGCAATTTACTACCATGTGACTACTACTGGAATACCTTGTAAGGGGATTGAAACATCTGGGATTTCATTTTGACCAAAAAATGGCTAATTTCAAGTGCAGTAGAGTAATTGATTTGCCATGAAAAAAAGTCTTTTATTTCACCTCTTTCTGTGGATGCTGTGGGATGTTTTAAGTAATACAGAGGTGATAAGCAACTTAAGGAGTTTTTATTTGTTTGTATTATATGTCTGTATTATCTTAACATTGCAGTAATATTGTTCCTGAGGTGGTATGCATGATATTTTAGATTGTACTTCAAGTTTTTAACTTTAGAACTCGTTTTCTAGTGTGCCATGTTGCCCATTTGAAGCTGAGGCCCTATACAGGCAGTCCCCTGTTAATGGCGGGCTCGGTTAACGGCGATCCGGTTTTACGGCGCTTGTCTAGCGACAAAAATCTACATTTTTTCGTGCTGAAAATCACTGATTTCCGCTTATCGGCGCTGATACATACTTAACAGAGGTGGCGATAACCGAAAATCGGCACTTTTTGGCGCTAATAAGCCCCGAAATTCACTGAAAAAGCGCGAAAATCGCTGATTTTCGGTTAGTGGTGATTTTCGGTTATCATCACTTCCTCAGAACAGAATCCGCGCCGATAACCGAGAACTGCCTGTATTTTGTTTTGTTATCATTTTCTTAAATTTTGGATGGCTTTTTAAATAAATATTGTTGAGTTTTGAATTATTTAATGTTTATATATTTTTTATGCAAGTTTCCACCTTTCCAATTATTTTGTAATGAGCTACCTGAAAAATCAGCCCCATTGCAGATTTTGTCCAACTAGACAGAAGTCCAAGTTGATGAAGGTAAAGTCCTTCCATAAGAAAATAATTTTGAATTTGTGTTGCAAATGGAGTCGCATGGCTACTAAATGGCTATTAACATGTAGTCATTTGCTTACAGATCAGTGTAGTGGTATGGATGGGAATCATAAGGGCTGTGTGCTACAGGATAAGCAAGAGTATTGGTTCTACTGTGCAGAAAACCACAAATCTTCCTCAAGGTCAAACAGTTCCTCAAGTGGCCACAGGAACTCCAGTAGCTCCGCCACTTGACTGAGCAATAGAATAAGACCGGTGTGGGGTCATCATGAAAATTTTATACTTTGTCTGTTCTTTTCTTCTTTTTGAAAATCGGAGAAGGAAAATCTGTACTTATGCAGTCATCATTGTTGATTAGCTTTAGAAAACCATGTTTCTTATGTAGGAAAGTCACACTGAACATGTTTCCAGAACAAAAGATCCCATATACGCATCTCCCTCATCACCCTAACTTTACTGTGACTTGGTAGCGTCAGCAGCATCATGCTGAAACTCTCCCAGAATCACTGCTTGCTGCCTTTTGGAAATCCGTATTTCTTATTTCATGTTCATTCATTCCTTCCTTCATCATCATTTTTATAGGGAATCTTTTGTTTGTACAGTATTTTATTCATGTAAATAAATTTTTTTTCATATTTGTGTAGTAAGGGCTGGCATATGACACTGTCTTTTGATGGTTACTGTAAGTTTTCCTTTTTATTATTTTACCATTTATTTTCCCTTCCTGGTGTTTCTATTTTATTTTAATTTTTCATTTGATTCTAATTTCATTCAGTTTTCAAGTTTTTGTTTTTCTCCACAATTCAGCAGTACAAATAATGTTTCCTGGAATTGCAGGTATATTGCTTTCTGTTTTACTCTTCTGTTTCTTTCCACTTCACTATCCAACTTCTTTAACTCTCCTTGATCCATTTTTGCCATTCATTTAAGAACAAATCCTTTATCCCATCCTTTTTATTGTAGAAATTTTATGTAGCGACTGGTTGAACAGCATTGTGATAATACAGTACAACAGTTTAGTCCTCAGTTATATCTTGACATTAATAGTAACCTGTAAGTGCTGTATTGTATGTTTTGTAATAAGTATTATTGTCAGCATCTTAAAGGGTAAGCACATCTCTTTTATGAATTTGTAAATTCAGTTTTTACATAGATATTTTATGAAATTGAAACCAGTAAATCAAGAGGATTTAGATAGATCTTCTAACTACTATAAATTTGAATTAAAAATGTAAGAAGTGGGTTTGACAGTGTCATCTGATGGAAATATACCTCACAGTACACCTGGAAATTGATGACCTCACTCCATGATACTAAAGGCAATTGAAGTATGAAATGCTACTCTGTTCTTGAAAAATGTGCTACATTGCAACTTAAGATTTCTTTTCATAGTGTATGAGAACTGGATGTGCTGCAGCCTTCATTCATTATAACAAGTTAAAAGTAGAAACCAAGTTAAAAATACAGTAAACATTAAATTGAAGTTTTTATGAATGATTTAATATATTTGATTACATACTGTATTAAAACAGTATTAAAATGTTGAGAAAACATCCTGTATAGAGATTTACAGTAAAATTCTGTAAATACAAATTAAGTTAAGGCTGGTGAACGTAAGAAAGGAATCTGTGTAGTGAATTAAGATTGTCTTGAATGAATAGCAAAACATTCACAAAGATTCAATAACTGTAATATATTAGTCTGAGTTTGAAGGTATGGATTTTTATCAAAGATTCCTAGGCAACTGGAAATTCCAAAGATGTCACACTGACAGATGATGCAGGTATGTGCTTCTGTTGTAGATAACCATAGACTGCGTGGAATATGTTAAATGAAAAACTTGACATCAGATGTTTTGATGATGTCCATGTATTTCCTAAGGTACAACGTTCCTGAAAATGCAAAGCACCTAGGTACATTGTGCTTACCCTTTAAATTTTCAAGAATAATAATATGTTTTTGGTACACTTGAAAGATTTCCCCTTTTTTATAAACCTCAAAACCTTGCTCAGAAAGCAAGTGTTGACTCTTCTTAGTGTTTATAGTGAGCTGGTAGTGTTTTTAGTTTTTCCCTAAGTGCAAAATTATGGAACAAATAAACTTTTGCAGCTATGTGCCAGCTGTTTGTTAACTTCAGTCTCCAAATTTGGCTTTAATCCAGACAGTAATGATTTTTTTCTAGAAGGAATAGTCCTATCATTGTTTTCAGTCATTGTTTGTTTTTTATTAGCTTTGTTAAATGCATTACGGGGCTTCTTATTATGTTTTATATATTACAAATGTTGTTCTTCCATATATTCATCATTGTTTGGTAGCTTGTGGAAACTTTAGAATTTGAATACAGCTTTGCTTGCTGTAGGATAGTATTGGCTGCATGTAAGATAGGTCATATGTCATGCGGGTGTGCCACATGAAGTCTATACTCAGTCTTTTATGTGATATGTGCTTGCTCCCTTGTGTGATTACAGTCCATATTTATTGTAGTGATTTTTTATGGTTTATGAATTAAAAGATTTCTTTCTGTTAATGAAAAGAAATATATAACTTAACATTTCTTTTGTGGGTGTCATTCAAATCAAACAACATTCATTCTGCAAACTTGTATGTCCTTGCAGACCACACTGTAAAGAGTGTCAACTGGTCCTTACATGAAAAATGAAAAATTCCAAATCCGAGCAGCAGAGGGGGAATTTGTCATAGAACTGTGCAACTTTAGGATTACAGATTCCCACAGCTCCTGTAGGCATTAATTAAGGTTCTCTGCAGAGTCCCTTCAGCTCCTAGCTGCAACCCTTTCATTCCATTTACTGTGCCTCCATTCATATTCTCTTTCTTCCATCTTACTTTTTATCCATTTCTAATAGGTGTTTCATGGTTCAACTGCTAGGTTTTCCTCCTGTTAAACCTTTGAAAAAATGTTTAGTTTGTTTCCCTTTCAGCACTGAATGAGTCAGTGACCTCATAGGTCACGGCACTTGGCCTTTGGCCTAAATTTTATATTTCATTCCACAGATTCCCACAGAGTTAAATGCAGGAACAAGCATCCTCCTGGGTGATATGAGATCCCATTTTAGAAGCCATTTCTTAAACACAATGAAGCAGTGAGTAAAATGGTCCTTATATGCAAGGGAGGGATGATGGTAAAAAAAAATGAACCTTAACAGCCCTGTCAAGTTAAGAGAGAAAAAAGCTTTAATGACTGGGATTAGTGCTAGATCACATGCCAAATATGAATTTACATCATTAATAGAAATATATATTTGCCCTAAGGGAAAAAAGTTAAATGTGATTAGTAGTACAGCATGTCTGTGTACTGAAGGAAAATGTACATTCTTCTCTCATCTCTTTTTTGCGTATATCTTGTTGCGCCTATCTTAAATAATTATTCTGATAATTTTTTCTTTTATCTAGAGCAAGGGTTCCAAAATTCTTTAGCTTATCAATCCCATAATGATTCAAATTATTTGTCAACTCCCAAACATTCAAATGAAAATAATGTTATGAGAAAGAAACGTAATACATACATATTATGATAAAATTAATATGAGGAATTATATGGTTAGTAGTAGTAATTGTAGTATACTTAAAGGGAATAAGTAGTTATAAAAAGGATTTTGACAAAGGAAAAATCTATTTCTGAGGAGGCACCCGTGTCACCAACAAGAAATAATCCATTCAGCACTTATTTTAGGTAATTCCTTTGCTAGATACCAGAAAAGCTAAATGTAAAGCTGGGGTTACTACCTACCAGAGCGAGCAAAAGAAATGGAGTCGTATATGGTAAAGGGTGAGATTGTCACAATCACGGACCCTGCCCTATAAAGATTCCCAATGTCAAAAGTCCCAACGGAGAGGATGCACCTGATAGGCTTCAGCAAGGTCATTAATGTTGGGATGGAGATAAGTGAGTTATAGCCATAGGTTGCCATGCTCTTCCAGGTTTAGTCTGCCCTCTACTTGCATTTGCATGACTAAAAGTACTGTCAACTATATTTGAACTTGACTAGTGAACAAAGCTAAGGGTGTTCAACATTTTCGTTACTTCAAAACTCTGATGCTTTTCCGTCTGAACAATACACTTGGTTAGAGATCCATAGTCATGTCAATGAATTCTTCCTGCAATTGTTAGTCAATGTCTGCATTTTGTATTTCCAAGTTAGATAGTGAAAGCATCCTTTCAGACTTATGTGCATTTGCTCCAGGTCTTCAAAGTCTTTAAATTAATTTGTGTAGGCAGGGGCGCCATTTCAGATTTTTGTTGGGGGGGGCAAAGACGGTAATCAGCTGGGGGTTTTTTGATTTTGAGCTATTTTATGTGCTTTTTGAAACCACATGAGTAAGGTATTTCAGCAAAAATTATATACTCCCACTACTGTTTATTTATCTCATCACTGGTAGCTAGTAGACAGACAAGTATCAAGAAGCATAATATTTCTGAGAAATTTCATATATTTATGATTGCACATTTAAAAAGAAAACATGACTTTTGTTTTTACATTTTAATGAAAATATACTTTATAAATCAAATTATAGTGCCATCGGCTGGCAATGCCAGGCATTAATTAAAATTATGAAACAACTGCATCATTAGTGTAATGGAATTTATATTATGGTTATGAAATAAAAAGAAATAATGTTGATAATTTGAATACCATAATGAAAATAGAATAATATAAAAGTAATAATGTTGATAATTTGAGTACCAAAATCAAAATAGAATAATATAAGATTTTTTAATTACATTCCTATATAGAATTATACCAATGGGTACAGACAGTGTCTCATGCGAGCAAAATCATCCACTAGCTCTCCCAAATCAAATGACTTAACCATATGTTTTTCTATGGCCATCAACAACAAGTAAGATAGCCGGTCATCCCCAGTTGTTGTTCGCAGGTAGTTATTTACATGTTTTAACACGGAAAACACAGATAGATATAACTTAATGTGATGACACATTTGAATTTTGGTAGGAATAATGGAAAAGCAGCTGCTGTTACTTCTTGGGGCTTGGAGGGGTGAGGGGGCAAGTTGAGGCTTGGGGGGTGCAACTTGACTCTTGGGGCGTGGGGGCAGTTGCCCCCCTTAAATGACACCCCTGTATGTTTCTATGTTACCATCCAAAATGTTGTCACTCTCCCAACTGTTGTGAGTTAAAAAAAATGCTGAAAATCTCTATGTGCCAATGAAGCTCCAAACAAGCATAGTTTGTCTTGAAAGCCCAGTAGAATTGTCCAGCTGCAGATGTTTCTCTACCAATAAATAAAACCGAACATTTTTACTACTTAACTCTTCACGTAAATGATGGGTCTACATTTGGTAGAAACTCTACAGTTGATTCGTATAAGTCTACAAGTCTTTGCAAGCTCTGACCCCTAGAAAGCCACTTTACCTCAGTGTGCAAGAGTAATTGGTTAAAGGTTTCATCATTCTTTTCACAAAGCACTGCACCCAAACTAGAGTCAAGTTGAAGCCATCCCTCTGCCAGGGTAATGCAGAGATGGTTTTGTTTGCATAATGGCTGTTGCATGCTGAAACGTTTCTCATAAATTAGAAGAATATCAGCAATTTTAAGAAAATTTTTTCATATATATATATTTTTTTTTCTTCACTGCTGAACCATGGATGAACCTTCAAAGCAGTAAACTGTCACAATATTATTCACTTCTTTTTTTCTACACAGAAGGCTCATCAGCAGTATATAACCCCACTTACTCACACTGCACCATTCACCAAAAATTTTCTTGCACTCTTGTGCTTGTTTGGTATTAGGCCCTTCCTTACAACTACCTCTTCTATGTCATATATCCAGCACTTTCTAGGTCTTTCTCTCCTTTCTCCATACACTTACACCAGTGTTAAACTTCTCACCAGAAGTGACAACCTTTAGTCTTCCTTGCCTATGCTTACCATCCCAAAACACTCTGATTCATCCTCTCACCTGTGCTAACCTTTTACCACTTTTTCTAAGTAAGTCTACATTAATTTCCCTTTTAGTTGTTCTTACACCATATAGGCCACACAAACAATTTATCTTAAGAGTTTCAGCCTTTTTATTATGATAAATAGATTTTTCCTTTGTCAAAATCCCTTAATACATCCTCTGCCTCTGTTTGTCAAAGACACCTCCAATTATCTTCCAGATCTATTGCAGACACACTGCTGCCTTCCCTGCTTCACCTGTTCTGTAATTCACCTTTCTTCATTGTACCCTTACCCATTAAATTTACTCCTAAATCCTTTACAAATCAACTTCTTCCATTCCATATATAAGTTTTTTATAATCTTAATATCACCCCCATTTTGCATGTGGTAAAGGACCCTGTGAAATTTTGTTATTCATGTCTTTACTGTGCTTTCACTTTTGCAAATCTCTGCTCATTTCCAGCCTCCCATCTCATATTCCTCATGCAAATAGTCCTGGGTATTTTCAACTCTTTTGGTGCCCACAATAACCCAGCTGACATTGTTAAGCACTATTCCACCAGGGGTAGTGCAGATGTCATGTTCAAGCCATCTCCATTTCTCTTTCATCGGTATCTCATCTATGAGAAAACTTCCATAATGTCTCCTTATGATAACACTTCTTACTTTGTCCTGACATCTCATTTCTAATATTCCTATTAAAGTTGTATCCCCAAATTGACAGATATCTTAGATATACTTTCATTTTCATACCATGATTCATGTCCACATTACAGTATAAATCATACTAGACTAAAGTATAAAGTTACTTTTGTATGGAGTATCAGTCTCTTTGATTTCCAAATCTTATTCAGTCTGCCCAGTGGTTGACTGATCCTTTTTCTTCCACCAAATTTCATCTCATGAGAACCTTCACTGTATAGCATTGTTCCTAAATTTTTGAAAGACAACCTAATTCATTCTTTTTCAAGTGAGTGTTATTTCATCCTTTTGTGTATACAGTATTCTCTTCCTTATTTCTGGGTTCCAAGATTTATCTAAAGTCCCATTTCTGTAGATATGACATGCTTTCTGTTAAGCAAGCTTCGTAAATCGTATTTTTTTCATTAAAATAGCACTTTATATTGTACAGTATAATAATTGTCAAGTTTTTATCGTTACTCCAAGCTAAACATTTTCTTCCATCTCCAACCAATTTTTTTTTTTAATATGAAATCATGAGAAAGTTAAACACCATAGGTAACATAAGATTTCCATGGATCATCCAACTAATTACTGAAAATTCTCTCTACAGATCTACTTCAGCAAGTATATAGCGACTGTTGTCCATTGTGTCTAAATGTTGGACTCTTGCATGGAAATACTAATCTTTCATAAAATATATTTGCCCTATCCCTGCTCAGGAAGGTGTGATTTTGCAATTTCAATATCAGTTGTGGCTCAAGTCAACCAGGTAAAGAGGACGTATATTGAATATTGTACAGTATGTAATTTAAATAAAGGTTGTACCATGAGTCTATTTTCATGCATCTGAGTAACTAAGAAAATGGATGTTAAGTCCTGTACATCACCATAAAAATCATAGAGTTTTACAGCTCTGTATCCTTCAACAGGTATCTTAAAACATTAAGGATGTTTAATATCTACTATATGGTGAAACCCCATCTTACTGGACAGGGACAGGGCAGATATGTTGAATGAAGTATTAGGATTTCCATGCTTGAGCACAGTATTTAGAGGCAACAGAAGACAGTCATAATGGAGGACACATGGAAGAATGATGTTAATATTCGAGAATTTTAGCTGAATAATCTTGCAGTAAATACTGTAGTAGGATGATACATTTGCTGTTTACCCTTTTCTTGAATTTTACAGTAAAAAGAAAAAAAGTGGCTGGAGATGGAAGAGAAAGTTTAATGTAGAGTCATGAGAGAAAGTGACAGTTCGAATACACTATATGGTACTGTTTTAGTCAACAAAACACCACAAGAATAATGAAGGTTACCCAAAAGAATGGATCATATATCTTGGGAAGGGATATTGTTTAAATCTTAGAAAAATAGATACGGGGAGAGTACTGTATGTTCAAAGAGATGGAATAACACCAGCTGCAGAAAGGATTAATGAAGTTGTGTCTTCCAATTATTTAAGAACAATGATACCCAATCCAGGCTCTCTCGAGATGGAATTAAAAAAAAAAGATCAATCAACTAACGTGCCGTTGAACCCTGTTTGAAAATCAAACTGAAATTGAATACAAAAGTAAATCCGTAAATTAGCCTAATACAATCTGTATCACTATTAGGACATCACCGTGGGGGTTAATGTCGTCAGTGCAATTCACTTGGTGCACTGAAGGCATTACTAAAGGTTCTTTGCAACTTCCCTTCGGTCCCTAGCTGCAACCCCTTTTGTTCTTTTTACTGTACCTCCATGCATGTTCTCTTTCTTCCATCTTACTTTCCACCTCTCCTAACAATTATTTCAAGTGCAACTGCGAGGTTTTCCTCCTGCTACATGTTTAAAATCTTTTTACTTTTAATCTCCCTTTCAGCGCTAAATGACCTCGTAGGTCCTAATGCTTGGCCTTTGGCCTAAACTCTATATTCCATTCCATTTCATTCCACTATATGGACATGAATCATGTTGATTTAAGGACAATGCTTTAAGAAGATTATAAGGAGTCAGATGGCAGGATAGAGTGAAAAATGATACCATAAGGGAAATTACGGAAGTTCCGTATGTAAATGAGATAATGAAGGAGAGAGGGATTTAGAAAATGCACATTCACTTTCGCTGAAGACTTTGGAGGCGGGAAGACGGAAATAATCTTCTCATCTAGGCCTTTTATAAAACAGAGAAAGTGGCTTTCTTCCACTCTGCCACAAGAACAGTGGAGGAAGTTGTTTATTTATGTCTTCAATGGGACGGTTTGGGATCACGCAAAAAAAAATGTTAACGGATCCGTTTGGAGAACCTATCACGGAATAATAACAGATCTCTTGCTTGATAAAATCAATTGCTGTATTTCTCATTTTTTCTTTGTTAGTGAAACGTGCTGGACTTGAAAACATTCTTCTTTGTATTTTTGTATGTACTAAGGGATAGCTAATAAGTCTCTGTAATCTGAGTTGATATCTGAACTGCCTGATGCATGAAAAATTTTCCACTAATTTCGTTAGTCACAGACGTGGGAAGATATCAGAAGGTTTTTTATGGCAAATTATCTCTTTGTTTGGACTTCATTCTTTCTAAATGTTTTCCATATACACAATTCTCTGGTTTATATGTGAAAGCAGATGTGCAACAGAATCTCGGTGTTGTATTTAATGCTGACGTCGTTAATGTTTGCTGTGCAAATGACCGGTTTCACTTTCTCCTGTCTTATAATTGTACATCATTTCATCTCGAATGAGATCAGATTGTGTCATTATTAATAAAAAAAAACAACCCATCTTGTATGATGAGATTGGTTAACTGCCGCTTCAGGAAAGACGGTGTTGTTCTTCTTGACTTTTGAAATTGGATGTGAAGGATCTTTGCCTTTTCCGTTTTGCTTGTGGTATAAATCTCTCTCTCTCTCTCTCTCTCTCTCTCTCTCTCTCTCTCTCTCTCTCTCTCTCTCTCTCTTTCTAAGGGGGGTTAGTGCCGTCAGTGCACCTCACGTGGTACATTGTAGGCATTATACTTAGGTTCTTTGCAGCGTCCCTTCGGCCCCTAGCTGCAACTCCTTTCATTCCTTGTACTATACCAACTTTCATATTCTCTTTCTTCCATCTTACTTTCCACTCTCTCCTAACATTTGTTACATAGTGCAACTGCGAGGTTTTCCTCCTGTTACACCTTTCAAACGTTTTTACTGGGAATTTCCCTTCAAGTTCTGAATGACTTCATAGGTCCTAGCGGTTGGCTCTTGGCCTAAATTTCATATTCCATTCTCTCTCTCTCTCTCTCTCTCTCTCTCTCTCTCTCTCTCTCTCTCTCTCTCTCTCTCTCTGAAGATGTTTACCAGATTTTGACAAAACATCCAAGCTTTTCGTCAAGGTAATATCGTGATCTAGAGAGGCAATGCCAGTGCAAAAATAAACAATCACTTAGTATGTGCTCTCAGTCGCTGTTGTTTGAATGAGTGTGTAGTTAAGTGAACAGGCGGGTAGATTAACTTTCTCTACACAATTGGAAAGGTGTTTTTACCATTAATTTTGCGCAATTTTCTTATGGTCTGTGAAAGCTGGGTAGTTTGACCTTGGTCACACTTGTCCTAGCTATCCTACCGGACGCGGAATTTTGTTAAGGATTAGTCGATAAACCTTAATAAGGTTGATATAGTTGCCTGATTGAGTTTCCCTCAATCTACACTTCTACCGGTCGTTTTCTGAGACCTCAAGGAGAGGGAACGAGATCCTGTCAAGATTGGCTCGTTTTAGCCAAGCTTTAGAATTCTTTCCAGGCTCCCGTTTTCCCAAATTCTAGTGATTTCCCCTCTCTCCAGTGGTATGTCTGAGGTCTCCTTCGTGATGGTGCCAAATTTTCCCTTTTCCTCTTCATCTTGTTTTTCCGAGATCAAGGGATAACAAAGGACCAACATCCTTTACACAGAAATGTTCTTGAGCAAGTACAAGCATTAATCGAAAGAAGGATGCATCTTTGTAACTGCAAAGCATTTTTGTGGAGCAACATTTGACCAAGAACTGCCGAGATGTCATTCTAATACGATTTTTCTTCTTTTCCTCCGAAGAAACTCAATTTATATCCCATTACAACACAAAACTAATTTTTCTTTGAAGAATGAAATAGAGATCAGAAAACAAATGCCGATTTTGTAAATATGAAAAGCACCCGAAACGCACGCTGTTTTCAAGATTATCACATGGGTTCAAGGCACGGCCTAGAAAGATTTCTAGACCGTGGTTCAAGGCTACAGAGATTGTGTCTCTAAATGTAAGAACTGAATGAGTAAAAATTTGCGAGTATTTAGACTCGCGAAGATTGGCACTCATTTCAGTTTTCTGTGAAAGAAAACTATTGTCTGTCTGTCCGTACTTTTGTCTGTCCGCCCGCAGGTCTTAAAAACTAGTGAGACTAGAGGGCTGCAAATTGGTATGTTGATCATCAAACATACCAAATTAAAGCCCTCTAGCCTCAGTAGTTTTTATTTTATTTAAGGTACAGAAAATTCGATTCGGCGCATTTTTTACTTGTTTCTGTTATTAATAAGACTATATAACACAAATAAAAACCTGTTGATAAGTCCTATTGGTTAGGCCTACGGTTTTCACAAATTCCAACGTAACACATTAGCTTTATCAAAGGAAGAGTAACGGAAATTATGGATTTCGTGGCAAAGTAGATAAAGGCACTTGTACATATATTTAGAGAGAGAGAGAGAGAGAGAGAGAGAGAGAGAGAGAGAGAGAGAGAGAGAGAGAGAGAGAGAGAGAGACCTTACCTTACCTTTGTTCGTTCAGGGTGCCCCAGGTCCCTCAGTGTGAGGCACCTCTGATGTCTAAGAGAATTCATCTCCCGGTACATCTTCCAGTCTTGAATGCATCTGATATCTGTCGAGCTTATTCTTAAACAAATTACGCTCACTCCTGATATGTTCCTCAGATGAGCTGGTAGCGCATTGAATAGACACTAATCGATGCTGGTGCAGTTAATTATGTGCGCCTTACACTAATAATCTACTTTTCTCTTTCTGAAAAGCTCCATGATGTTTTCGGTAATTCCTTCTATATGTTTCCATGCCTGGATTATCATGTAGTTCTCTTCTCCTTTCGAGACTATATAAATTTAAGAATTGTAGTCTTTTCCAGTAGTCAAGGTAACTGTTGCTGTAAATGCAATGCAGCTAACACCGAATATCTTCATCCGATTTCTCGTTGCATGCTTTAGGCATGGTTTTCCTATTGCATCAATCAGCACCTTGTTCGTTGTCTTTGTTGGAATGTGTTGATTGATGTAGTTTTCTATAAGTCTCTTGATCACTTGGCTTTCTTTGGTATTCCTTCAATTATTTTCATTATGTTTTCTGCTGACTTGTTCCAGCTTGAAGGATGATAAATTTGCGTAAGTAAAGTTAATTAAACAACTGCTGACACAGAATTAGTCAATAATTCTTGTCAGTTATTATGTTACCTAATCCCTATCCAAAATATAGCGTCTTGAATGGTATAAAGAGAGAAATAACTGTAATAAAGATATAGAATACCTTCAGGTGCAATACCAACTGTTCTGGAAAGTGATTTTAATACCAATGACTGTGAAGATAATTTATAGCAATCTACTGTTTAGTGGTCCTCCCGTTTACGCAATTTCTTACGAAGTAGCATTTATTTCAAGACTGCGTTTTCAGACGTCATAAAAAAAAAAGCCACGTGCTAATTTCTTCGTTACAGTTACTACTCTGTGGTCTTGTGTAATGTTTAAAAGGATGCTTTTTAATCAGGGGCGCAATTAAAGCTCTTATTTCTCAAGACACTCTTCTTACGGAACCCGAGAATTTCTCTTTCTTTTATTCAAACACGACGGTAATGTCTACGTTAATCTCTTATCTAATGGCCATAATTGTTACTGAGGAAGACTGTCAAGAAGCCGGGGATCGAGAGATAGAAAGTTAATTTATTCAGCGGCATTGTTGTCGTTTTGTAACGGTAATGGGAAAGAGAGAGAAAGAAAGGGAAGAATGTCGGATTGATAACCCATCCGTGACAAGAACATGAATGAGGGAAAGTCTACCTTCCGAGAGACGGGTGGCTAAGGAAAAGCGGGACGCACTCTGCTGCGTGGATGTTTCCTCTACCGTGAAGAAGACTAATCTGGGAAGGAGGAATTGAGACTGTAAAAGGAGCAGATTCTGGGATTACTTTATTTTGCATATTTATAAGGAAATTACTCTAAGTGACGCCATTTTCAATTATGCCAGAGGTGCATTCCATAGCCCTCTAGCAATTAAATGTAATTTGGACCAAAATCTCGTTAGGTAGTTTAGGAACGAGATGGGATGGTTGTAAAAGTATCGTCATTATCCTGTGATGTAACTTTACTTCGTCACGCATACCTCCGAATGTAATACGCAAAGTTGATAAAATGATCTTTTTCGCATGTTTCGTTACAACCATTAAGCGTGGTAGGTTCTGGTGAAATGGGTTAGTATTTTGTTGCAAATAAGTGCTTTTATATATTATAATTAATTGCAACGATAATATTGTAGTCACTGGAAGTTCTTGGGCATTCGGTTTGCATTGCCTGGCGTGTCAACTTATTACATCAACTTGTTAGAATTTCTGTACATCTTCAAACTCACATATTCACAATGAAAGATTTTCCGGATGTGCCAATTTGCCTTGACAAAATTTCGTATGAGAACGCAAAATGTATAGAACGCCCTGTATACCTTTATTAAAATACGGTTCATTTCCTTAATGATTTTTTTAATGTACTTACATCATTATTTACAAACCGTATAAGCTACGAGGACATTAACTTGCTTAACAACTTGGCATATACCACAGAATGGAATGATTATATATAGGCCTATAAACAAATTAGTGTAAAAAAAAACAAAGAAGAAGCAATGAATTGGAGTGAATAGATATTAAATGATTTCACCTATAACAATAAATAGGTACTGGTGACGAATAAGCTAAAGGTAAAACACTGAAACGACGTGTGCAGCCCGAGTATGGAAGGTCACTGAGGCTGGTGCTCAGCCCAAGGTTTGGGATCGGTTGTCGTATCCCATCAGGCAAAGTCGCCATTTTTTAGGGGGTATTTATGGCAATAGTCAAGCCTGTATCTTATTTAGACCGTTTTGAATGTTCTCTTATAGTAAGACGAAGGGTGAGACTAGTATGCAGGTGGGTTGGTGTAAATTAAGCTGACTTACGCTAGCTCCAACAAGAGCATCAGTTGAAACCGCAGAGATCTGCACATCTTTGAATTTCAGTCGTGCGGCTAATAAATAATGAGATAACTGCACACAATCTCTGCCGTCTGGTTTGCCGAGTAAATTCTCATCTCTTCGCATCAACTCGGGAAATTTTATTTCAAGTAATCCTATTGTGAACATCGAGATGTTTGAATACGCACAGAAATGTGGTCTTACTAGTGGGAAAAGCAGTATGCCGTTATTGAAAACATGGAAAATATTAAAAATATGATAATTATTCAGAAAAGAATGGATTCTATCCAGCCCTCATTTTGTTTTGTTTAGTATCGATTTTTAATTCATACATACATACATACATACATACATACATACATACATACGTATGTATGTATGTATGTTTACGTAAGGATGGTAAGGTGTGAAAGGGAGTGGACCTCTTGACTTTCCAACTAACAGAAACAGAAGAAAGTCGTTGAATGAATATCCTTTCCAAGAACTAGCCATAAATGTAAGGCAATTAAAAATCAGGAAACAATAAAAAGTACTGAGAGATAGGGGAGCATTATAGATACGTGAAGAATTGTTATACATCGCTCCAGTAAATATGTTCTCGAACCATCCGTTTCTTTTTTTTTGCAAAGTGTGTAATTTTTAGTTTTCCGTCCGCCCTCAGATCTTAAAAACTACTGGGGCTAGAGAGCTACAAATTGGTATGTTGATCATCCACCCTCCAATCATCAAACATACCAAATTGCAGCCCTCTATCCTCAGTAATTTTTAGTTTATTTAAGGTTAAAGTTAGCCATGATCGTGCGTCTGGCACCACTGTAGGTGCTAACAACACGTCAGGTCACCACCGGGCTGAGGCTGAAAGTTTCATGGGCCGTGGCTTAGAGTTTCATACAGCATTATACGCTGTACAGTTCCTTGTTGGGAGAGTCGGTAGAGATGTCGCCTAGCACTCGCTAGGCCAGAGTTCGAGTCTCTGGCTGGCTAATGAAGAATTAGAGGAATTTATTTCTGGTGATAGAAATTCATTTCTCGCTATAATGTGGTTCGGATGCCACAATAAGCTGTAGGTCCCTTGCTAGGTAACCAATTGGTTCTTAGCCACGTAAAATAAGTCTAATCCTTCGGGCCAGCCCTAGGAGAGCTGTTAAACAGCTCAGTGGTCTGGTTAAACTAAGATATACTCTAACTTATATGCTGTACAGAAAAGTCGATGGCGCCGAAGAATCTTCGGTGCATTCTTTACTTGTTTTTCTCTGCACTCTTTCGTAAGTTCATGCCAAAGGGAAATTTCAGCTGTCGTCTTGAGTGCCTGTGGTACTGGAGTTAGCGCCTATGCTGATATAAGCAGTGAATTGGTTGCCTGTTAGTTAGACAACTGCTGTGGGTCTTGGTGAACAAAGGTTAGGGCCAGCGACCTTACCCCATAGTAACTTGCTGAAAACTGGAGGGCTTATATATATATATATATATATATATATATATATATATATATATATATATATATATATATATATATATATATATATATATATATATATATATATATATATATATTGTATATATACATATCTACATTAATATATAATTTATTTTCATTATGTTCAGTGTATTAATGTGTTCGTTTATTATTTTCATTGGTTTTTAACTCACCTTGTCTAAGTTTTCTCTCTTTACACATATGGGGATTGCACCTTTTGGAAGTTTGCTCGGCAAGTCAATTACCTTTGGCTTGTTCTTCATAGAATAATAATAATAATAATAATAATAATAATAATAATAATGCTATCGTGTTGCTCTTGTTACATATAGATTATATAAACCGCAGTCTGATTTAAATAGCTCCTTCAGTGAGTGCACTTTTGTACGTGGAGCACAGTTCAGAATAAGACCCTTAATTTTCTGGTCGAAGAATTTCACCAGATAAAATCGCGTGGTGCGCACAGCGTCTCATCTATAATCAATGAAATACTCATGATAACCTCACACGGTGGGGTGACATACTTTGTTTTTGCTCATGTTGATTTAGCTGGTCTTGTGCCAGTACGGGCTCTTGCTTAAATGCAGCCCTCAAAAAGTCGACGTTACAGTGAAATTTGTGGGGCAGGGTACGTTCCAGAGGACCACTCGTGTCGCTTGCAATATCCTCTTTACTAGAGCAAATAAATGAATTTGGTCACTTTGCCTCGACCTGAGCTTTAGCTTTTACTTTTATTGTTGTTTTTACTAAATGAATACAAAGGTCATAACCTTGCATAGCAAAATTCGTTGAAATAAAATGAACTTGTGGAAAAAACGACCCCATTTGTACAATAACCGAATAGTACGTTCAAGAGACTCAAAAGCTTCACTTGTTTCTTTACCGAAAGAGGTTCAATTCGCTTGGGATGATTAAAAAAAAATGAAGATTCCGGAAATGTTTTAGCATAGCCGGAGATGTCTCGCGCGCGCGTGCGCGCGAGAGAGAGAGAGAGAGTTACTCGTTAAGTATCACCGTCACTGGCGACAGTCACTTCGTGGACTGCGTCGTGGAAAGTTGAAAGTCTGTCATCCCGTGACTATAGTACTTACTGCCTCTGGCCCAGTTCTGTGCATTGTAGAATCTTGATATATGGAAAAAAATTGTGTTCTCGACAGATTTCTTAAAGTATATTACACCGTGAAAAATACCGTGGCCATCATTTAGACGTACTTTAAATGGAACTGTTTTAAAAACGGCCTTTCCGATAAAGTCAAGAAACTTAAAGTACTGCCGAGGATCTTTAGTAAGTATTGTTGTCACTTGTTAGTATTTAAGTTACATCACGTTTTAGTTGCCAATTTCATTAGTATTATAAGATTTGTAACTGCACATATCTTATTCTTGGATTCTGTACAACCATGCCGTAGTGCGACAGAAGATTGTTATGGACTAAAACAATGCTGTTTGAATTAAAACGATATAGGCCTAGTCTTGGAATTTTTTTATCAGAAATTCATAGGCAGACATTGCAAATAAGTTATTCAACTTTCAAGTGAGAGAAAGAAAAAAGAATAGTGATAGAAATATTTCCAGAGCCAGAAGAATACAATACTGTTGTACTGTCTAATAGCGAATTTATGACTGTGCCACGGTCTAGACTCTAGAACTTGGGCTGTTCTTAAACAGATGTCATGTTCGAAGGTTTGTGATGAGTCATTCATGCCTTCCTAGTTTCTTGATCAACTTTTCAAAAAAATGAAGCCGATCAAAGACGATTTCACGCTTTAAGCATCACCGTTAATTATCGATTCATTTGGTATGCATGGGACAATTCTGTTGCGATATAATGTAACGAACTCTGTAAAATGTTCGTAATTAATACTGATATTGCCGTCGTTTGCGATAATTTCGTTGTTTAACTTAGTTATGCTTTCTTTACAAAAACTCTGAGTCATTTAATGAAAGCCTTCAATTGTTAATTGGTCTGGTACTACACCCATCATTTACTTGGGAATAACTGTCGAGGTAAATATGCATTTTAATTTGGTCCAATTATCTGCACGTCCTTTCGCCAAATCGGTACAGTTATAGGGAAGTAGCTTACTTGCATTTACGAATGGATTTCACTTCGTAATGAAGAATCCCTTGTTTTGACATTTATATGAATGAATTTTTTATAACATTTTCAAGTATATTTTTTTATTCCATGAAAATATGCCAATGCACTTAAAAAGGTCATCGTAGCTTTGAGGCAAGTTAGTCATGATTGTGAAGTGCCTTGTCACAGTGAATGAACGAGAAAGGTGCGGAAATAAGCGCAGATATATATATTATATATATATAATACACACACACACACACACACACACACACACACACACACACACACACACACACACACATATATATATATATATATATATATATATATATATATATATATATATATATATATATATATATATGGAGACCGATGGAAAGGAGAGACTTTGGAAGTGTTCAGTTGACTAAGTTGCAAAAGCTGTAGACTGAGGTGCCCAAATCCCCAGGAAGAGCATATGAATGTTAGATGAGGGAGCCACAGAACATGCCATGGAAGCTGGATGGTGGTTTAGAAACATGAAGGTGCTTTGAGTTGTTCTTGTTGTAGATTAAACTGACCTTGTGCCAACTCGGGCTCACGCTCATGGAGCACTCCATAATGGTTGGGAAGATGTGCAACAAGGTTTATCATTAATGCAACCGTTAGAGGGCGAATGAGGTAGCTTTAAAATGAAAAAAGAAGTCTTTACAATGTTTGTAATGAAATTTAGCAGGGTTGCTTGAGCAATGATTAGGCAGTATTTATTATTTTCAAACTCTCTCTCTCTCTCTCTCTCTCTCTCTCTCTCTCTCTCTCTCTCTCTCTCTCTCTCTCTCTCTCTCAGCATTTTCGTGACTCGAGTGCTCGAATGGTTGTATTTTAGCGTAAAATATTATGTATGTCAGAAACCTGATGTTTTTTGACGGTAAGAAATTTTCTTGTAAAAACTGCAGCACCTGTATAGGCATTTCTCTGTTATAGTGAGACCTCAATCTTCCGTGCTGCTGAAGAGACAAAATGTGGCCCATTTTATGGGTCTTTGATTTTCCTTGAAGCTGTTATTCGAGCACATTTCGGGGCATCTTAAGATATCATGCCACAGAAAACCTTTTAGTTATTTATGCTTATCTAAGCTCGCTCAAGTTCGATTAGGCTTTTTCTAACTAACTAGTACTAACGTGCAATAGCCTATAGTACCACCTATATTGGGTGCAAGAACTGAATCCTCAAGTTGAAAAATCCTGAGATTATTGTAAATGTTTTAATTAAGAAATTATGGCTATTTCTTACTTGAAAGCATTTTAAATTTAACGTTTAAGACGACTGCTTTTGACATTAACGTTTAACCTCAGTGAAATGGGTCTTGAGAAAATAATGCAGTTAAGTCAGTAATGAAAACCTAATTCGTATTCTCTTTTGAAGCAGAATGAAAAAAATAGTTTGGGAAAACTGCCAAACTTTGAAAAATAAAGAAAACAGAAGATCGCTACTCGAATATTTCATAAACAGTAATGGTTTTATGTCAGTATTTCGTCTTTCGGCTTCATCTTATTGGCATGAGATACATCATCAGTATACATTGTTCTAAACAGTTCAGACTTCGTCATATGAAGCAATGTGAACTTCTTATTTCAAATATATCACAGAGGAAATGAACCGTAAGCTGCTTCGTTCGGTTCACGGGTCAGAATTTTGAATGCGTTTTTGGGAAGCAAGGCAGCGTCACCCCGATATTGTTATGTGATGTGTCACGTGATATCAAGTGCCGATAAAGCAATTCTGCCGTTACGGTGTCTGTAACAGAATGTAGTTAACTGTAACCCCAGAGTATTTTTGCACAAACGTTTTTACGATTATATGAATAAGTTTCCTGGCATCTTTAAACTGCAACTACGATGACAACGGCGTCATTTTCCATGGTGTGGGTTTCGTCGGCCTAGCGAGGCGCATTTAAAATCCCGCTCCATAGTTAGTACCATAGGACCAGACAACAAACTGTTGAGGTTAAAAATTGTGAACAAATCTTATTTTTCTGGAAATGGAAGAAATTTTCCCAAAATAAGGTCACAGCTGTTGGTTTTGTCAATAACGAATGATCGCTTGGAGAATTGTCATTGTCGGCGGCAGTACGACAGATGCCTGCAAGGCATGACTGGTTTTCGACATTTAACAAATAGCCGTTATATTGAAAGACTGTCCGTTTCTCTCTTTATCTACCTGCTGTAGAATAGAGTAATATTCGCCTTTGTTTGTCAAGAGGTGTGTGGAAAATATATACTTCATACTTTTTATGTTTGAGAAAGTAAATTAGAGAACCATGGCTTTATGTCAATGATCACAAGCAACGTCATAAAAGGATCACAATTTTAGGGACCATAAAGTTTGTGAGTTCCATTGCTAGAGTTACAGGCTCACCCTTACGGTTTGTTTGTAAGGAATGGAAATTTAATTCTTATAAAATTATTGGTAGGATAGGTACATAAGACAAGACTAAAGAGAACTGACGAAAAGTAAAATTCGGAAGGCAAAAAGGTCGGGCCGAAAGGTTGCTGCAAAGAAATTTTTTGTTTTAAGTGTTTTTTCTTACTGTCTAAAGAAAACGTTCCTTCTCTCTCTCTAAAATCATTCAGACTTGGGAGGAATATTTTGTTGAAAAGACCAATCATGTCGAAGACCTCAGTCAGGTGTGTGTGTGTGTGTGTGTGTGTTCTTCAGACACGTGAGGATTATAGAACTTGACGTGAAGAGTTCACATAAGATTTGATAAAACAATCCAAAGTATATGCAAGTTAAGTTTTTGCAAAAGTACTGAAAAAGTATAGTGCCTGTTTAAAAGCTATATTAAGCCATGTTAGTGCCCTCGGAATATTAAAAAATCAACCAACAAGTATTGCGTAAACAACCATTGGATTGCACAATGGCCATTATCTTCTGTTAAAACTTGAAACATTCTCATGGTTAAGCTTTATTTGAATTGCAATATGCCAATTTGGAGGCCCAAACCTTCATCCATAGCCTCCCGTCTTTAAAAAGCTCTTTTTATTCACCCTTTCCTTGCTCTGCGCCTCATGGCTGGCTTCAAGCTACACCATAAGTATAAATGAGAATAGGGCGAGGTTTAGGGAATTTTTGGTAAGCAATCGTCACCAGTTGTAAATGACTACTTTATAAAGCTCTCTAAGTGAATTTCTCTTGAGCCTAAGTTTTTTTATATTAGGAGGAAACGTAAACAAAGGTTTTGTGAATTTTTTTTTTTTTTTTCCACCCTTTCGGTCAATTCAACGCGGTATCGTCGTGTTTATGGTAGGTTCTTTGGTAATCAGGACCGACAAAGCAAAATACGATATGTATGTTAGGCAAGGAAAGGGACAGTCGAAAGAAGGAATATGTAGTGTTAGGGAGAGGGTCGTTCTTTGCGTATGCGATACTATAATATATATCAAAGTGGTTTGTGTATACAGAGACGCCAAGAACATGGTGGTTTCATCTAGGCTAATAGACCTAAGCAAGACAAACTATGGAGGAGAGGACAAAAATGTTTTGTAAGTTTTGTCAAGGCTCAGAACAGGTGCTGGAGTTTTGAGCACACGGTTTTATCCTGGGTTGGGAAAACTGTTAATATACGAGGTAAGGGATCTCAGAATGAAGAACTTACGCCGTAAGACATGGAATTAAATAAATGAAAAACAATTATCTTTCGTTCTGTGTGTGTAGGGAAATATGAAGCTTACTGTATAGCCTGTCTCTCTCTCTCTCTTAGGTTGTGGGAGAACTTGGCAATGTCTGATGGATGGAAGGGGAAATACCATTGCTGACATAGCCTTAGAATGGCTGAATAAATAAAAATAATAGCAGTTTAAGTCTTGAATCTTGGAAATATATATATATATTTTCTTACACATTTTTATGCAAGAGTAACAGAAGTCTGTCGCGTGTGGAACAGATATCAAACAAGTTAACAAGCGTGGAGCGGTTACCATGCACTCCCTGTGATGTATTAAAAAAACGTCATTGAACTGTCACTAGTGAAGCTTGGGATATCGGCACTAGATTTTAAATTCTCACGAAACTCGTCACGTGTATGTCCTATTATTTGAATTCACCGAAAAAGTTCCGTGGACTCAATGCATAAAACTTCAGCACAGCTAATATTTAAACCCTGCATCACATGGTAAACTCTGCAGACAATGGTAGAGCGTGTCGTGATGAGTAAGGCATTCCAAATCATAACCATTCTCTTTATTTATAAATGTGGTAAAGGAGAAATCTGTGGTGATGGAGTTGGCGGTAACCGTTAGAGTCTGAGTCTATGGTTATGAGTCTAGAGGACTTTAATGAGAATTGGGCGGTTTGTCATGAATTGCGGTTGAACTCGAATATGTGTTAATACTCGTTATTCATTGCAGTTCTGAACGATTCGTTGTTTATCAGTATAAATAAATGTGCATTGACCATCTCGTGGCATTGAACTTGAGGGATTAATCCAAGGAAGAGAACGTTGTGTTGAACTAAATTATTTCAGCCATAACGTGATTTTACTGGTGTCACTTACGCACCGAAATTTATTTGTCTTCACGCATGTAAGAATTTGGAAATATATACCGTGTGAAAACTTAGAGGCAGATTAACTGATACTATCATTGGTACCAAAGTCATTTGAAAATGTGCTTGTCTGATCTTGGCAAGAAATATAATTCTCTTGCCTAAACTTTTTTTTTTTTTTTTTTAACTCAAACCGGATATGACTCCTTCCCCTTTCGGGATTTTGGCATTGGCTGTAAATTCGACATTTTGTTTGTTACAAATGCAATTGGGGCTTGTTTCAGTGAATCTGTTTGTGGTTCAAGCTCTGAACAAATTGTGAGACTAAAACGTGGTATGAACTTTGCTTTAAACCCATTCTGTTTTTTTTTTTTTTTTTTTTTTTAATCTGGCGATAATGCGCTGCAAATAGGCAGGAGCTTGGCGATGGTTGGTTGAATGTAACATGCCCGAATAACATCGTTATATTTCATATAAGTACTTGGTGATCCGAATGAAAGCTTATTTGATAACCTAAATTTCTCCCCTCAAATATATGTTGATAAATGCTTGCAATTTATGTTAGTTAATAATGCTGTTGAGAGACTGAAAAATATGTTCATAAATCCAGAAGTAAACAGCAAAGTCGCCGAAGGCAATGTCTTTGTGTTTCGGAAGTACAGTTTTTCAAGCCGAAATTTGTATGCATTTTCTATACACTTTATCATAGATTGGAACAGCCATACCAAATACTGGATTACGTAATTATCAATATGTACTAAAGATTTTTTTTTTTTTTACTTTTATTGAGAAAATATACATAGCTTTGCACATAGTTACCTTTTATACAAATATATTTTTATATTATACACATATACTTTTTTTGTTAGTTGTCACAATGTGGTTAATACATCATTTACATCTACGTACCTAAGCCATCTACATAAATGTTACTCCCATTTCTCGAGATGAACATGTTCTTTAGTAAGAAATAAATGACATTGATCCTCAAGCGCTTTTACAATATAAATCTTGTTTTGAACATTCTACTTTTTATAGATGAAATCTTACTTAACTCATCTGCTAAGGGCATTACTTTATGAAGATACTAAATTCAAGTTATATATATTCACTTATTAGTATCAATGCTGTATATTTAAGGATAAGATCCTACTCAAAACGTAAAATCGGTGACTGCTGCGACCTTGCCACTTACTTTTGGACGCATGAACAGATTTTCTCGTAGTCTCTCAACTCGATAGCATTATTAACAAGCGTAACATATATTTGAGTGAGAAATTTAGGTTGTCAAATAAGCTTTCTCTGGATTACCGAGTCCTTAAATGAAATATAACGATGCCAGATAAAAAAATAAAAAATATATAGGATAGCCAGTTTCCGAAATGTGTAGAAAAACAGGGAAAATGTGAACTTGGACAGGGAAGGTCGAAGATAATCTTCCTCGTACAGAGTCATTTACTAGAGGGAGCTCGCAGAATTCCTTCGGCACCCAGCCTCCGTAGGGGATTAGTACCATCAGTGCACCTCATGCGGTGCACTGTAGGCATTATTTGAGGTTCTTTGCAGCGTCCCCTTCGGCCTCTAGTTGCAACCCCTTCCATTCCTTTTATTGTACCTCTATTCGTATTCTCTTTCTTCCATCTTACTTTCCACCTTCCCCTAACAATATTTTTTTATAGTGCAACTGCGAGGTTTTCCTCCTGTTACACCTTTCAAACCTATTTACTGTCAGTTTCCGTTTCAGCCCCAAATGACCTCATAGGTCCCAGCGCTTGGCCTGGGATCTAAATTCTATATTCTGTTCTATTTTATTCGGCACCCAGCCACACAAAATTAGCCTTTTAGTTTACCTCTGTTCCCGCTTCCTTTCTTCAGTCTTGCTATCCAACCTCTCTAACAAGCACTTTTTAGTGCAATTGTGGGATTTTCTCCCAGTTCCACTTTTAGGTCCTTGTGCTTCATCTCCTGTATTCTTTGAATCTCTTATGTTGCTGTCAAACCACTCCAACTCCCTCTTTTCACCGTCTTATGCTCTGAATGGAATGGAATGGAAAATTAGGCCAAAGACCAAGCGCTGGGACCTATGAGGTTACTCAGCGCTGAAAGGTAAATTGAGTGGAAAAAGATTTTAAACATGTGACAGGAGCAAAACCTCGCAGTTGCACTGTAAAAGAATATTGTTAGGAGAGGGTGGAAAGTAAGATGGAAGAAAGGAAGTATGAACTAGGTACAGTAAAAGGAATGACGGCTTGCAGCTATAGGGACTGAAGGGACGTTGCAAAGAACCTGACGACACTACTCCCCTAAGGGGACAAGCGCTGAAAGGCCGAAAGTGCACCAGTGCGTGGTTTGTCAGCCTAAAGTTCATGAAACCAAATCAGGTCGAAGACAGCTTTGGTTTGTTGTCTTGGAAGTTTTCGGTCCTGTTCCATTCATTAGAATTCCCCTTCTATATAGTGTGATTTGTTAATATTTTTTTCATGATCTATTATTTTTCACGAACATTAAGTTATCAGGAGCCGGATTTTGTGAATTTTGCTGGTCCGCTGGTATAGTGGTTACTGTCGTGGCATACCACTCAGATGTCGTGGGTTTGCGTCTACCCCAGGGAGGTAAAAAATCACTGGCTCTGTATCATGATTAGCTGCTAAGGCAGTGTGGGGTGTGCGGTGGGAAGTTGGAACCAATATTCTTCGGAAGCTTGAATTGCTAGTCACTGGCCCCAGAGTGCTTGTTCCATGTGAATGACATGGGGCGTTTATGAAAGCACCGTTCATTAGACTTAATGCAGTGACGCTACGGTTTCTTGTGTTTTGCAATGTAATTTCCTTTAGGATTACCGTTCGATGACTGTTGATTTATCGTGTTAAATTTTGGGTGTAATTATTACCCGCTATATTTTATTCCTACAAATCTGAGGCACTCTGCGCGCTTTATCCAGACTTTAGACCGGCATGAGCGTAGATTATTATTAGAAAGAGCAATTTCTGATCTTCAGCCGAGACGTGACGTCTTCATTTTTTGCTGTATGAATTAGAGATAAGAGATACTGTTAAAGCTTCGAAAAATAGATGAAAATATATTTAATGATGCAGAAATACATTTTTCATTACGCAATGTAAATATCAAACTCACTTTCAGATATTTTCCTGCCACGAAAGTACAAATCCCCGCAGCGTTTCTTCTATATTTTCTTCAAGTATGAAATAAACCTTCAACCCTATACACAGAAACAAAGAAACGCTAAATATAAAACCTTCAACCAAAAATCCGCAACTTATAAAAAAAATCGACAGTATTGACAAAAACCAATATAACACAAACAATTAACAGATAAGAAACAAATAACATACCAGTTCCATTCAAGAATGACAGCGAATCATGTCGAGATTAGCGAACCCAACATTTTGTCAAGAACAGCGAACCTGTAAGGTGTCAAAGAAACGAGCAGGTAAAAGTTACTGCTACTTTATTACAGATCCAGGCAGCTTATATTGCGGCCGACTGACGCCGGGCCGCGAGAGACAATGGAATTGACTGTGACCTGAGGTCGAAACAATAAACAATAATATGCAGTGAACGAGTACAAATTACAATACAAAACATACAGAGCTACAATATGGATACAGTCTTGATGCCTGTGAATGAAGAAACATGTGATACACAATGTGTGACATTTGTATAAATATGCATAAAGTAAAAATGATTAAAATGCGTGACCTGGCACGTTTTAGGCGTGACTAATTGAGCTTGAAGAAAATGGGAAGTCACCAAAGAAAACAAGATCAGCGGAGACTTAATTAATGGCGCCACGAAACACTATCCTGGCGCCGATGTGGTGACTTTTACAAATACTCCCAAGACGAGGGACGCGTCTGACTAATCCCCTGTATCTGCTGGGACGCTGAAGGGTGCTGCGGCTCCTTGAAGATAACGGAGGGGCCTCCCGCCTGTGAGGCTGCTGGTTGGGCGGTCCCTTCCTGGGGCGGCCGCGCCTGCGGGGGTGAGGGCGTGCTGGAGTGCGGTTGGGCGGAAGGGGTGCTGCGTCGCTGCCGGGACTCTCCGACAGGAAGGCGGGCTTTAACCGGTCTATGGAAACCCAGTCGTCCTTGCCTGGGAGTGCCAGCTGGAACGCCTTGCTGTTTCGTTCCAGCACGCGGAAGGGTTCCCTGTAGGGCTTAGTTAGTGGTGGACGGACGGCGTCGACTCTGACGAAGACGTGGGTGGCGGATGACAGCTGTGGCGGCATGAAGGTGGTTGCTTTGTCGATGTATGAGTGCCTGCAAGGGGGCGAACTTGCCGCCACGTCGCGGAGCCTCTGCAGTGATGGGGAGTGGCGTTCATCCGTCACGAGCTCTCCGGCACCACGAGGGGTTCCCCATAGGTTTGTTCAGCTGCGGATGGGGTGCCGTCGGCTCTGGGGCGGTCCTCAACCCGAGGAGGACCCACGGCAGCTGATGTTTCCAGTCCTCGGCGGTGCAGCGGCCATGAGGGATGACTTTAGGGACCTGTGGAACCGTTCGACCAGGCCGTTGGCGCTGGGTTGTACGCTGTGATGGTGTGGTGCGTGGTTCCCAGCAGTTGAGCCAGGCAGACCACAACTCGGAGGAAAGCGGGGCCCCATGTCGGTTGTGATGTGGTCCGGGACGCCGGGCGGCTAACCCAACTGGAGAGCAGGGCCTCGGCGCACGCGCTGGCGGTGGCTTCTTGCATGGTGTGGCTTCGGGCCACCTCGTCGAACGGTCTACCACCGTCAGGAGGTATCTGGATCCGCCTGATGGGGAAAGGGGCCCGACGACGTCGATGTGGATGTGGCCGAAGCGGCGCCCTGGCTGTGGGAACTCGCCTACCCCCGACTGGTGCAGACGACCCACCTTACTGGTCTGGCACTGCAGGCACTGTTTTGCCCAGGCCGTGGTGACCTTTTGCACCCCGTGCCAGACGAACTTTTTGAAAGCAGTTTGGCCGTGGTCCTGCCGGAGGGGTGTGAGAGGCCGTGAATTATGTCGAATACCTGGCGGCGGCGTGAGGCTGGAACCAAAGGGGCGGGCTGACCTGTGCTGATGTCACAGAGCAGGCTGGGGCCTTCGGGGTCGAGGTCACGTCCCGCCACTTGAGGGATGTGATGGCGGTGCGGTATGCTGGGGTTTCTGGGTCAGCGGCCTGTTCTCTGGCAAGGTCCTGGTAATCTACACCAAGCTGCACTGCGTTCAACTCGACTCTGGAGAGGGCGTCTGCTACGGGATTTTTCTTGCCGGGGAGGTACCTGACGGAACAGGTAAATTCGGCTATGGCTGAGAGGTGGCGCTGCTGTCTGGAAGACCATGCGTCCCCCTGCTTCGTGAAGGCGTGAACCAGTGGCTGGTGGTCTGTGAAGATTGTGAAGGGCGTCCCTTCCAGGAGGAACTTGAAGTGCCGAACTGCGCGGTACATCGCGCAGAGTTCCCTGTCGAAGGTGCTGTAGCGGGTCTCTGCGGGACTGAACTTCTTGCTGAAGAAGGCGATGGGCTGGGGGGCGCCGTTGATGATTTGCTCCAGAACAGCACCGCAGGCGACGTTACTGGCGTCTGTCGTCAGCTGGAGGGGGCCTTGGGATCTGGTGTGCCAAGGCGGTTGCCTTGGTGAGGGCGGCCTTCATCAAGGAAAAGGCCTGCTGCTGGCTGGGTCCCCAAGACAGGGACTTCGGTTGGCCTTTAGGACTGCCGTCAGGGGCCGTGGTGTGCGCGATCCCGGGGATGAACCGCCTGTAGAAGTTTACCATCCCAAGGAACTCCTGGACGGCCTTGATGGAGGTGGGTGTCAGAACTTGGCTACGGCTGCTACTTTCGATGTAAGAGGGCAGACGCCTGTCGGAGACACCTCGTGACCCAGGAATTCTGCTTTCTGGACGCCGAAGGTACACTTGTCGAAACGGACGACGAGGCCGTTCTCTTGGAGGCGCTGGAGGACTGCTTTGATGAGTCTCTGGTGTTCGCTGTGAGACCTGGAAAATATGAGAATGTCGTCGACGTAGCAGACGAGAATTTTAGGTCCCCAGGATGCTGTCCATGAGCTGCTGGAAGGTGGCCCGGTGTTCTCAGCCCGAAGGTGGAGAAGGCGAACACATAGGACCCGGCGGGCGTGATGATGGCTGTCTTTGGTATGTCCTCTGGCGCAACAGGTACCTGGAAATAAGATTTAAGAAGGTCCAATTTAGTGAATATTTTGGCCCCGTGAAAGGAGGCCGTGAGGTCTTGCATGTTGGGTAGAGGGTAGTGGTCGGGCTATGTTGCAATGTTGAGCCGCCTGTAGTCGCCGCAGGGTCTCCAGGAGCCGTCCGGTTTCTGCACCATGTGGATGTGGAGGGGAGGCCCATGGACTGGAGGCTTTCCTGCAGATGCCCATCTGTTCCATTTCCGCGAATGCTTTTTTGCCTCCTGAAGGCGCTGAGGGGGAAGCCTGAACTTTCGCATGTGTCGGGGCCCTTTAGTCACTATATGGTGGTATATGCCGTGCTTGGCTGGGGCCCCGGGGACTTGGCGAAGCTCAGGCTTAAATATCTCAGGGAACTCCGACAGTAGGTGTGCATACTGGTGGGGGGCGACGGCGCTGATGGTGGGTCTGGGTCCCGCCGTTAATGGGAGAGACCGGCAGGAGTCGGTATCGAGGAGGCGCTTGCGCCCCACGTTGACTAGCAGGCCAAAGTGCGCCAGAAAATCGGCCCCCAGGAGTGGGGGTTCCTACGTCCGCTGACGATGAAGTCCCAGGAGTAACTCTGGCCAAGGATGGAGATCGACAGGAGCCTGGTGCCGTAGGAGAGGATGGGGTTCCGTTGGCGGCCGTCAGGAAAGCGGCCGGTCTGGTGTCTGGTGCGGTCCTCTGGATGCTGGGAAGACCGATTTAAAGGCCCTGTGTCGACCAGCATCATCCTGCCGGAGACGGTGTCGCGGACGTAAAACCTACTGTTTTTGAGGCCCTGGGTTCTTCGGCTGCCATGGCGGCCTGTCCTGCTGGTCGCCACCCCCGCTTTTTTGAACGGGCGAATGAGCAGGGCGGCAGGCAGTTTCGGGCGTCCTTTCCGAACCACTTGTGGTAGCGACAGAAGCCCGGGGACCTCCATCTGCTGTGGTTCGTGGACGTCTGTTGGCGATGGCGTTGACGGGCTGCTCTAGGTCCTCTTCAGGCTGGACGGAGCTGACCGGCTGTGTGGCCGGTTTTAGCCGCTGTGAAGCCTTGACGGAGTCTGTGAGGTGTTGCGCCGTCTCTGCGAGGTCCTCGACAGGCATGGTGTAGGGGTGAGCGATCTGGTTGCGTACCGGGAGGAGTTGGCGAAGGTAGATTTTCCGTGTGAAGCTTATCTCCTGCCGCTTTTTGTGCCACCCAAGTCTGGTAGTGACAGGAGATCTACGACCATGCCCCAAGCGTCTCTTGAATTGAGGTCGTGGCGTGGGTTTATGGCAAGGTCAATAGCACGGGCGGCCCGGCAAGGCGATGGGCAGAGCAAGCTTCGAGGAGGAACTTTTTGTGGTGCTGTATGTGAGGGTGTGTGTTTCGGTACTCGCGAGATGAGTTTTCTGTACACGTCCTCCGAAGGGCGTTGAGCACTGTGTCGGCCTGTAGGATTTCGTCCGTCAGATCCGCGATTCTGAAGTGGCTCTCCACCCCGCGCAGCCACATCGATGGGTTCCCCCTGCGTAAACGGCGGCAGCTTTACGGTGAGGGCGGCCCGCGATTGTGTTGCCCGGCTGTTGTGTGTTCGGGGCGCTGGTGTGGAGTTGCGGGAGGGCCTCGGCGCGGGGCAGGCGCGGGTGTGATGGGAGGTAGGTAAACCTCCGAGTCCGCGGGGTCCACGTTTAACTGCATGAAGGAGGGGATATCCGGCGTCCATGCTCGCTCCTTTGACCCCTTACTGGAGTGGGGTACTGCGCGTCGTACGCACTTCGTGCGCCGTGTGGTTCCTCTAGTGACGCTGGTGGGGTACGCCGACGAGAGTCAGCACGCTCAAACGCTGGTTACAGCGCCGTGTTTAGGCCGCTAAGAGCGTTTTGGAGAAATCCTGGAGCCAAGACTAAGTCGCCGTGTGAGTCTGCTAATGGCTCTGGGATACTCCGGGGTCACCACTGTAAGGTGTCAAAGAAACGAGCAGGTAAAAGTTACTGCTACTTTATTACAGATCCAGGCAGTTTATATTGCGGCCGACTGACGCCGGGCCGCGAGAGACAATGGAATTGACTGTGACCTGAGGTCGAAACAATAAACAATAATATGCAGTGAACGAGTACAAATTACAATACAAAACATACAGAGCTACAATATGGATACAGTCTTGATGCCTGTGAATGAAGAAACATGTGATACACAATGTGTGACATTTGTATAAATACGCATAAAGTAAAAATGATTAAAATGCGTGACCTGGCACGTTTTAGGCGTGACTAATTGAGCTTGAAGAAAATGGGAAGTCACCAAAGAAAACAAGATCAGCGGAGACTTAATTAATGGCGCCGCCGAAACACTATCCTGGCGCCGATGTGGTGACTTTACAAACCCAGTGATCCCCGTGTAAGGAATGGCAAACCCTCTCCGGCCCGAACTCCAGTTCCACATGAGGGGTAGTACTAAACACGGCGAAACAGTGATTCACTCTCCCCGTGCTTAGCACTAGCCCCTGGGGGGTCAAATGTATTTCGGGTTGTTTAGTACCATAGCCCCTGGTGGATCAGGTGGAACAGCGAAACCAATTATTCCCATGTAAAGAATAACGAACCCAATAATCTTCTTGTAAAGAATAGCGAACCCTGCTGCGAGTGGGTTCGCTAATCTTGACATGATCCATGACAACACAGAATACAAAGCAGTTATGCTTTAGAGATCAAGCACTCTTATGTGTAATTTTTACGGCAATGATAGATTAGGAAAATGAGAAGAGTGAGGTGCACTTAACTTTCTACTTCTGATTTATATTTAGAAAAATATGCTAAGGACGTTATTAAACCACCAAGTGGGTGATTCCTATTGTTAAAGAGCTTCGTGGAGGCAGTTCCATTCGTAGAAGATCTCTTAGTGGAGCGGGATAGTGGGGAAAAAAGTGCAAATGGTGATACGAGCAACAGATTTAGCATGAGAACTCTTATTATCTCCATAAATCAAAATCAACCTCCGGCCACCTCAATATTTGGCTGTTTCCAAGATGGCTGACACTTTTCCAGAATGGCGGCAAATTTGCTGTATATTTCAAATATTTTCATTTCATAAGCCTATAAAAGTTGCATACTGTCCATATAATGATTGATTTGTATTTTGGCATTCTTACTGTCATGAAGAGATAAAGTGAACCCATCTTTCCAATATGGCCACCATATGAACACCAAATTTCCAAAATGGCCGCCAAAGATAAAAAAGTATGCATCTCCTGAGAGAAACCAATATGTTTTGTGTATCAATTAGTTTTAGCAAGTGCAGCTGCAGAGAGCTGTGCAGCTACATCCAGATTTGTAGCACTTGCATCTGCCATGGCATTCATTTTTGCTGCCACACTTATTCTGTTCTTGGCAAGATTTTGCTACTACTGGCAAATCTGTCCAATACAGAAACCAGGTGCCATCAATCTGTTGCCATCCCCAGTGTCTTGGACTGGGCAAAACTGATGACATACTAAAGACTGGCACCAAATGTGCCCTGCTTGAAAGGCAGCTCTCTTGCAATGCTCTCTAAGAGTAGGGGGAATGCAATCATAAACTCTTTGCTTTCTTGCAAAGAGATGAAGTCTAGCCTCATTTACCTTCAATAATTTGCAGATCTTCATCTTCTATAGCTGCTGGTGTTGAACTTAGTTTGGTGAAGGTGGGTGTCCTCACCCTTTTCATCAGTGCTTGGATGCTGAAACAAAGATATGCCTGTCCCATGGAAGGATGTTTGTGCAGTTGTGGCACTTGGATCATGGTCCAGATTGTCAACAGCACAAGTTGTAAAGAGCCCTTTTCTTAGTGTAGTGGGACAAACTACTTCTTCCTCCACAGCCTTTGTTACAACTGCTTCTCGTAATCCTTTAGTCAATTCCAGAACCCTCTCATAGCTGACGCTGATTCCATGGTGATGGAATGTATAAATTAATTGATGCTTCCTGGTTTTTGCAAAGACCAGGAGACCAATATGTATTGGAAATGGAGGTTCTCTTGATTAGGAATGTCTGGAGAATGTTGAAGATGCTGGATTCTTTCGACAGTTGAAGTGCAAAAGTTGTGCAAAAGCTAGATCAGTAGGTGATGTTCCATATTTAAGTTGGAATTTTATATCGCCACCGTTTTGTAGCACACTTACAAATTCCAACAAACTTGGTGGCACAGATTCTCTTCTAGTGTCTGCTGTCAAGGTTCCATCAAATTCTATCTCATGTTCAAGCACCTGTTTCCTCAATATCCACGATTAGTGCATCATTGTAGTCACATGCCATGGCTAGGGCTTCTCCCACTTTCCTTTTGTAGGCAAACTAAATTTCTCTTTTTAAAGTCCTCCAGTTCTGGGATGCTGGCAAGTATCTGTTCTTTCAGCCGTGTTCAGTGCACAAAGGAAGCATCAACGTTTAGCTGTTCCAGTCTTTGTTTGTACAAATCATAAAGTTCTACCATTGTAAAATAGCAGCACCCACCTGTAGTCAACTGCTTGTCTCTTATGTACATCTTAAGCTCAGCAAAAGCATGGGTACATGCCTCTTGTCTGTACTGCACATAATCATCTCCAATTTTCTGGGAATTTAGCCAGGCCCTTTCCCTGTTGTACACCCCTGTCAGACAAGATGGCCAGAAGTTTCTCATCTAGTAGGTTGGTGGCACATCGTTGCAGCTTTTCATGTAAAGGCAATGTCATGGCCAGTCGTAAACCTTTGATTGGTGCTGGTTGGTCACAAATAAGGCATATTCCTTCTTTCTCAGTCTTAGATTCTTCTGCATCTTCTTCATCTGCCTTCTAGCTACTACGTGTGAATTTTGTTGATGGGGCATCATCTTCTTTTGTCTTAAACAATGACTTCCTTTTCCTTTCTAGTTTTGTTGTTTTGAACTTCAGCATACATGATTCCTGATATGTTGCTTTGTTATTTTCAAAGGTCTGCAGAATTCCACCACCTTCATCAAGCCTTTTGGGATGAAATGGTATAGGCATTGCATTTAACTTATAGAATTCAGGAATGTTTGTAGGAAGGGTAACATACCCAGCACCAGATGCATCAACTAGTCTTTCACGTGTGTCCTCTTGGCACAAGCAACAAAGCTTCCAGTTAGTCGTACTGTCTCCCTTCAGGAAAGACATTGATTTCCAAGATTGTCCTGCCATTGCTTTTGTTCTATTGGGCGAGTGTTTATCCTTTTACCACCTATATAACATATATGCACTTTCAGATATGGGATACAACTAGGCTCAGGTTTGTCATAATCCTACCCCTAGCCCAATCATTCATCCAATGCTATTTAATTCCTGTGTGATCTGTACACCATCTAGAAGACCAAAGCCCCATCTTCCTTGGCTTGGCTCTCCCGTGCTGGCACATCCTGTCAATTCAGGTGCAGCTGTTTAACTTTGAAGTGGGGCTAGCTAAACAGCATTTGGGAAATTAATAACAAATTTCTGCCATTAGCTAGCACTGAACCTCATGCTGAGTTTCACAGCTATAGTGTCAACCAGTGCGCCCTGGTAGTACACTGACACTACACTATTACACTTTTACATTAAGCTTATTACCCATTTTTTTTCTAAATGAGGATGAAAATCAATTAACTGGGAATTAATTGATTTCTAATCTACAAAAAATGAACTGATCAGGTTGAAGTTACCCCCAAATCCATGTATTACCCGACCTTTAGCCTCATATATGAGCTTAAGTACCAGTTTTTGGCATTTGGCATACATTTTTGATATAGTGACAGCCATCTTGGATATTTCTATGCAGAGGAATGATGTATCTACATATATAAAGCCTTGTTTTTAATATTTTAATATAAACTGGGAGTGACTTAGGGATTTGAATGTGATTAATCAATTAAATACCAATATTCAAATATCCACAGGACGCCATTTTGAAAACCTGTCAGCCATCTTGGAAAATGGCAAAATTTTGTGTGGCCGGAGGTTGATAATGAGACCAAGAGACAAGAAGAATAGTTGAGCCAAGTTTTATGCTTGTATCACCATTTGCACTTTTCCCATATTTTTTTGTAGTTACCCACTCCACTATCTTGGAATGTTTGTCATAAGTTGTCATGTTAAAGGTTGTTATTTGATGATGGATATGCCTAGCAGTTACTTGCCGAGAGCATAGTGCTTATATATGCTTATATATATATATATATATATATATATATATATATATATATATATATATATATATATATATATATATATATATATATTATATATATATATTATATATGGATATATATATATATATATATGGATATATATATATATATATATATATATATATATATATATATATATATATATATATATATATTATATATGGATATATATATTATATATAAATGAAAGAAGTCAGTTGGTGTTGGGCAATTTAAATGACTCCATCGAACTTGAGTTTTCAGGTTGTGCTGGCAACTTGGTATATTCAGCAGAAATGAATTGTTGTTGTCCAGGCAAGTTTTAACGGACTTGCCTGGTTGTGGTGCGAGTAATCAGCTTTAAATCATTAAAAATCAACTTTAATATTTTTTTAATCATGTTTTCCAACAAGGGAAATGAATATTAGTAAAAGTTGAGATACCAGCATTCTATAAAACTGAGTAAAAGACTTTTTTTTTTTCTATTTTCTAACAACTCTATTTTGGCTTATAAACCTTCTTGGCGCATAGACCTTACAGCTCCTGCCCTGATTTTCATAACAGAGTGACCTCCAACAGAGGTTCCAAGAATATGATAGGCTATACCTTTAAAAATGGTATTATAGAAGGCACAACTAGTTTTTTAGACGCATTTGTACAGTCATTTGTAACTTACAGAAGGCTTCTTCTCAGGTCCCACTCCATACAAGGTACTCTATTGGGATATCAACCCGGTATGTATCCACCTTCGAGGTGCTAGTACTAAACATGGCGGAAGCTCCTTGGGACGCCGTGTTTAGTACTAGCCCCTCAGGGATCAAAGTATTGTATACACCCATTTCTATATTGTGTGGTCGACAAGTTTTATTAATAAACGATATCCTTGATCCCCGAGGGTCTAGTACTAAACACGGCTTCCCATTGAACTTCCGCCATGTTTAGTACTAGCACTTCAGAGGTGGATACATACCGGGTTGATACCCTCTATTGGATCTACAAAATTACAAAATCACATAACTCTTTACATGGCACAGGGTAAGATTAAAGCGTATTAATTTATATCCTAAATAATAATTCGTTAGGAATATTATTAATTCATATGTTGTTTTAAGAAACATTATAAATCTGAATTGGTAAAAACATTCTAGGAAGTCTGTATTCTTTTAAAATTCCCATCACTCGCATAATCAGCTTATAAGTATCTTATAAACAAACGTCGATTCCTAAAAGAACCCAGTTGTGAAGACGAGCTCAAGGGTTTGGGGGTGCGGCTAAGCTCTTGCCATGCTCTTCTAATTTAAATTTCGTTGCCTCATTTTAGTTTTATGTAAATGAAAACTATTGTGCCGGCTTTGTCTGTCCGTCCGCACGTTATTCTGTCCGCAATTTTTTCTGTCCGCACTTTTTTCTGTACGCACTTTTTCTGTCTACCCTCAGATCTTAAAAACCACTGAGGCTAGAGGCTGCAAATTGGTATGTTGATCATCCACCCTCCTATCATCAAACATAACAAATTGCAGCCCTCTAGCCTCAGTAGTTTTTATTTTATTTAAGGTTAAAGTTAGCCATAATCGTGCTTCTGGCAACGATATAGGATAGGCCACCACCGGGCCGTGGTTAAAGTTTCATGGGCCGCAGTTCATACAGCATTATACCGAGATCATCGAAAGATAGATCTGTTTAGGGTGGTCTTGATTATACGCTGTAGCAGCTGTACAGAAAACTCCACTGCCCCGAAGAAACTTGGCCGCATTTTTTACTTGTTTAATGTAAAGCTGAGTTCCTCGTACAGCCACCTTTGATGACCTTATTTTTTGTATTTGCGACTTCGAATCACTTCTTGAGTCTTTAAACAGAGTAGGAGTGAGTTATGGTTAGACCCGGACCAATAACAACGCATACGAGGCTTTTTCATCTGGAAGGGCGCATTTAAGCCATTAAACCACCCTGCCATGATTACAGAAACCTTTTACATTTATGCCGCTTTACCAAGTTTTATTATCTTCTCGTGTCCTAATCCCTCGTGTGCTGAAGCTAGGTGCGTTTAGTCCCACTTTGTGTTGCATGTATTCCACAAGTTCGTGTATAGCATATGGTTTTAGTTATTATCCTTTCCTCAGTAATGCTGATGAATTTTAATTAAACATTTTTCACTATCCAGGTTCCAAATGGACATGAATGTTTCAAATTTGAAATGAAACTCAGACTAGCGTTTATCAAGAAGATATAGACTATATCGAAAAGAAAATCAATAATAATTCTTTCTTTGGTAAATAGAATTCCCGTCCGTTGAGGGTTTTTCGGCGCTACATTGCTTGTGGGTATTTCTTGCTTTAAGGCATGCCGAAAATGGGCACCTCTTTTACGCTGAAGTTCACCGAAGAGGAGCGGTTTACACAAAAAATGGCTATTGTATTTTTGTCCATCTGGATTGCTTCTAACTTGGTATATACAGTATTAGAAATCTGCTTTTATATAGCGTGAGTTGCAGTTTTCCGCAGGGACCATTTTTTCTAGAATTGACGGTCACATAAAACCAAAAAATACATTAGAAATTTTGGTTTTTAGTCTAGCGGGCTGAGCTAAAGCTTACCTGCTGCAGGCTGTCGTTTATCACAAAGACTTCCTCCTACTTAAAAAGCTCTCATTTAAAGGTTAGATTCTGGTAGTCTTCTTTTTCACGTGGGGAGAGAGGAAGTTAAGAACAGGATAGTCTCTCCTTCCCTCATCCTAGTCCCAAATCCGTGTATATGAGAGATTTGATCACTTGTCAACACCTCTACCTTCAAAATATAAATAAATAAATAAGAAACAAATAAATGAAACTGGCTCATGTGCAAGCAGCAGTGCATCAAAATGATTGGCTGTTGAAAGTCTGTAAGTTTTATAAGGGAGTCCAGAATACAAAAAATGTATCTTCGTGGAAATATTCAACACACCACAGGTATCTGGTGCGAACGGCTGTGTGTCAGAGTGAGGCGTTAAAGCCGCTGGAATCTTGTAAGAGATCAGTTATCTGGGAGGGTCCTTGTCTCGGCCCAAAGGACGAGGAGCTTCGCTCCCTTAACCACAAGTTGAGGCGACGCCCCTTGGCCTAAAGGGCGCTTACACTGTCCGAAGTGACATACAGAGGCGAGCACTGGCCTAGATTTTTACCTCATTGCTATTTAACCTAGTTAAAAGAGAGAGAGAGATGTATGAAAATAAACCAAGATTTTTACAGGAGCCGATCATTGCAGCGTCCCTTCGGACGCTAGCTGCAACCCCTCTCATTCCTTTTACACTATCTCCGTTCATATTCTCTTTCTTCCTTATTACTTTCGACCCACTCTAAACAACTGATTCGTAGTGCAACTGCTAGGTTTTCCTCCTGTTACACCTTTCAAACCTTTTTGCTTTCAATTTCCGTTTCAACGCTGAATGACCTCATACGTCCCAGATCTTGGTCTTTGGCCAAAATTTTATCTTCTGTTCCATTCTGCAAAAGCCGATATCTCTTAAATTATTCTAATGCAATGCGACCATTTCTATTTTGTGGGAACGCGCACAAGAATACTTGAAGATTGTCATGTAGAGATAACAGGAACAAGAACAAATAACCGGTGATGCTTTCCTTTCCCTGGCTAATAATTGGCATTATATGAATGTATGGACTATGAAATGATCAACCAAGTAATTTTTGTAAACAGCTGAGTGAACGTCAGGATGTTCTGTAGGAGCGTACCTATAATTTGAGCATGAGACTTATAGGACCATTTGCTCCTATAGAAGCAGACCTTGTAATCTGAGCATTCGTTCCTGTAGAAGTGTACTTGTTAAAGGAGCATTTGCTTCTTCAGAGGCTTTACTGCAATTTGTGCATTCAGTCTTGATTTTCGTATCGCTGTGTAAATCCGCCTATTACTTAGTAAAGGCAAGATCTAAGGGTTCGGCCTACGCAAGACCTAACTAGAACTCCCAGTATCTTGACAAATCCCAAGTAGTTTTAGGGAAAAGTAGTTGTTTTATTATTTATTAGTTATGTATATCATGTTTTTTCTATATTCTTTCGTGCTCGAGCCTTTGAGCAGAGTTCATTGTGTCATGTGATAAGTCCTCATGGTATTCTTTGGATTATTTTTTAAGATGCCTCTTTTGCTAAAAGTGTTATATTTTTCCTTAAGACCAAGTATCAATGGACGTTTACAGTAGAAGCATTATGCATTTTATTTAAATGGCGGCCTAATTTTTCTTTTTTTTTTACTTAAATTGAAAGAAAACACAAGAGAGAGTTCCAAGATTTTGGAGTGGATAAAACGATCTGTGTTCGGCTGGACATCGACGGGATAAACTTTTCCCTTTGACGCCATTCCGCTTTCGCTGCTAGGCGCTTGGGTACAGTACTCTTGCTCAAAAGAATTCTCATTTATTACATTTCTAAAGTGACTCTACGGTTAATAAACAAGGAACTGCAAAAGTAACTGAAAGGAAGTTAGAATAGAGCAGACGATAAAGCACCGAGTGGGCCGAATAGATTACGATAGGCTAAACCCAGTAGTTTCGAACGGTTGGCTGGCTATGAATTAGGCCTATTTGTTTACGGGATATCTATATTTTCAGATCATAATGATGCTGCGCTACATTCCGGCCATTAAAGTAATCAGGGCTTAGTGCTCCCAGCTGGTGGTAATCTATTTTAAGACGAGATATAAAAAGAGGAAAATAACAGAGGGGAACAAAACTGGATTATTGTTGCGAGCGCTCGGAATTCAATACCAGTATGAGGAAAATAAGAGTATTGTTTTGTGCAATTATAACTAAACTTTGATTCAATGCCGGTCCATTTGTTTCTGTAGTCGCAATTTTCAGAAGACCTTGACAGTCCCAGGGAAAGGTACCCTAGTTGTAATTGTAAACAAGTAAAAATGCTCAATCGAGTTTTCTGTACAGCTTATAATGAAGGCCACCGAAAATAGATCTATCGTTCGGTGGTCTCGGTTTAATGCTGTATGAGCCGCGGCCATGAAACTCTCAGCCAACCGTGATGGCCTATGTTGTTGCGTTGCCAGAAGCACAATCATGGCTAACTTTAACCTTTAATAAAATAAAAACTCCTGAGGCTAGAGAGCTGTAATCTGGTATGCTTGATGATTGGTGGCCGGATGATCAACACACCAATTTGCAGCCCTCTAGCCTCAGTAGTTTTTAAGATCTGAGGGCGGACAGAAAAAAGTGCGGACGGACAGTCAAAGACGGTACAACAGTTTTCTTTTCAGAAAACTAAAACTACAAAACAACTAAATTCATTTTGTTGCCTCTGTGTATTTCAACACCGATCTTAGCAGTCTCCAAGGATCATTGTCAACTCGTTTAGCTGAGACACTGTGTTGACCTCCATGTCGGGCACCTGTGGTACTATATCATTATCATTGTTATGAAAATGCAATGTTTTATGTGGAAAGCTAATGATTCCGCAAGCATTTCCTTTAAGGAAACTATATATGTATATTCCCATCTTATATGTATATATACATATACATTATATATATATATATATATATATATATACATACACACGCACAGACACACACACACACACACTCACCTTTTCCTCTCAGAGATTGACTTCATGGTGTGTTAGCCTTTCTTATTTATCAGCATGTCTGTTTGGGGTGAGGTCGCTAGTCCCAAGCTTTTTTTCACTTTGGATTTGCCTCACTAAAGTCGACTAACTACCAGGTACTTTATCTTCTGCTCATGTCAACAAGGTATCAGGAAACGGGCTCAGTATATGTATATGTACACACACACATACATATATATATATATATATATATATATATATATATATATATATATATATATATATACAGTATATATATATATATATATATATATATATATATATATATATATATATATATATAGTTAGATATGGAAATAAACACATGGGAACGTGTTTCACAGAAATAAATTTCTGAATTACATTGGGACCGAACCCTGGTCTTTCATGTGAGAGTCCAGCACATTAGCAATTCATCCGGAGTTAAGTCCCGATGTGATTCAGATACTTATTTCTGTGAAACATGTTCCCATGTGTTCATTTCCATCATATCTCACGGAGAAGGCGTAAGTTGAATGAAATGCTAGCAGTTCACTCGCTGCTGGGTCGGGAAGTTGGGTAAAATTCGCTGGTACGTTGGGTGCTAGGCGCCTGCCCGGGAAAAAGCACAGGTATGTAGTATTTTAATACAAGCGTTTATTTAACTTGACTTTGCGTCTGTCGTCAAATCTTGCAACTCAATTTTTCGACCTGTTCCCTTCGTCTGATGGACTTGAAATTTTGCATGGTTACTCAGTCCCGGTAACAATACAACCTTACATGATCAGTAGGTCAGCGGTGACCTTTAGTGACCCTACAGTGACCTCTCCCAGTATCTCAGGATTTGTATGAAACTCTTCGGATTTTTCACAACTTCTTTGACTCGGTACATAACACTTCGGATTTTTCAAACCTTCGTTGGCTCGACAGGATATCAATTATGTTGGCTACAATCATAAATTGGTTACAATTTCAGTCAAAACTGAAATGTATAAAATAAAAAAATATTAAAAAAAATTTAAACACTTTTATTAAAATGCACTAAAAAGTGAAAAATAATTCTTATGAGGCACACCAGGATTTTCTTACAGGAATTACTTCTTAAGTACTGAGAATTGCATTCGCCGTTCTCCAGTACAGTTTTTCACGAGTTTTTAGATTACTTCACAATAATATTTGCAAGCATGTTTAAATTTTAGTACGTTTCAGAGACATAACTCGTTTTGATGGGCCATAAAAAAGGAACAAGAAAAGACGAGGGGTGTCTTCACCCACACACACACACACACACACACACACACACACACACACACACACACACACACACACACACAAATATATTTCTGACTCACATCGGGACCGAACTCCGATCTTTCAAGTGAGAGTCCAGGGCGTTAGCAATTCATCCGCACACGTCGCATAAAAAATATTAAAAAACACTTTTAAACATGCTTTTATTAAAATGCACTAAAAAGTGCAAAATAAAATTTTTGAGACAAGGAGTTTCTTACATTTAATCGTCCTTAAAAATAAAAGCTTGGGCGCCACACATGGAAGGAAATGCTACAAAAATGAAAAAAAATATATATTTATTTTCTTGTAGCGTTTCCTTCCATGTTTGGTACCCACGCTTTTATTTTTGTAGACATGATTAAATGTAAGAAAATCCTTGTCTCAAAAAATTTATTTTTCACTTTTTAGTGCATTTTAAGAAAAGCGTGTTTAAAAATCTTTTTTACTGTTTTTTATGCGACGTGTGCGGATGAATTGCTAACGCCCTGGACTCTCACTTGAAAGATCGGAGTTCGGTCCCGATGTGAGTCAGAAATATATATATATATATATATATATATATATATATATATATATATATATATATATATATATATATATATATATGTATATATGTATATATGTGTATATATGTATATATATATATATATATATATATATGTGTGTGTGTGTGTGTGTTTATGTGTATGTATATTGTGTGTGTGTATGTGGGTGAAGACACCCCTCGTCTTTTCTTGTTCCTTTATTATTGTCCATCAAAACGAGTTATGTCTGTGAAACTTACTAAAATTTAAACAAACATGTTTGCAAATTTTATTGTAAAGTAACCTTAAAACTCGTGAAAAACTGTATTGGAGAACGGCGAATGCAATTCTCAGTACTTAAGAAGTAATTCCTGTGCACTTTGGAGTTTACCGTGAGCAATGCGCTTGAAGTCAAAAGTCCCATTCAGCTCACCTTTTGAGCACCTGATGTGCAGGATTGACCGCAACAACACCGTTTAACACCGCCAACAGCCGTATCGTTCTCTGTGTCCATTATTCCTCCTTTGTTATCTGGCAAAATAAACCTATTGCCGACGACTCAGAGTTTTCTCTGACTTAAGCTATAAAGAGAAAAAACTGAATGCGATCATAGGCGATTTTAAGTAATGGATGGAAATGAAACTGTTCAAATTAAATGGGGATGAGACTAGACGTCTGACGGTTGGGTAAAAGGGTATGCTTATGAAGTAGGGCGGGGGAGGGGGAGGCTGTCTCGAGCCTCAGCGTCCAAGTAATCAGATCAATAAATTGGTGAAGTAACGGGATATCACCTGCGGATAATTGCAGGCACGAAGAGATAAACAGACGAGTGTAGTTTCAAAAGGCTCTTTCATAATTGTCTGAGATGTGTTAGATTAATGTAATCTGGTTTACTGTGGCCTTCGACATTGCCAACCAAAAAAATACGAAATATTACGAACAGAGCGGCAAAATTAATTAAGACTCCCATCATATTAAAGAATAGCACCGGTATTCAGAATTGCACTGGGTACCTATTAAGGCAAAAATAAAAAGATATAGAAAAACCAAGATGCACACACACACACACACACACACACACACACACACACACACATATATATATATATATATATATATATATATATATATATATATATATATATATATATATATATATATATATATATATATATATATGCATACATACACACATACATACATGCATACATGGATATATATAAATGCACACAGTATATATTATATGTATATATATATACAGTATATATATATGGAATTTGTTAGAGGACTTTAAACTGAGAAAAGTTATACAACTAAGGCTTAGGTCTGAGCAGTATAAGATGGCGATTTTCAAATGCAATTTGCATATGGGCTTTCAGGAGCTTGTAGAAATCTGCACCAAAATTGTTCAATAAATTGCTGCAAGAATCCAGTAAGAGTATTTAATGCTTAAGAAGAGACTAAGGACATTCCCATTTAGTGACATACACCAGTAAAAACAAGATTAAAGATACAAAATAATGTAAGAAAACTAAAGATAAAAAATATATGCTTGAAAAATCAATGCATTGGCGATTATCGATCTATCCTTGCATAGCATCTGTCAAAGGAAAGGGGAGGGTATCAGAGCATGACATACTGGCTGGGAGGGTCGTTCACTTCTCACACGCCTACCCGCTGGGGAAACCAAAAAAAAGTCAGCTGTATTACCGAGGATTCCATAACATCGTCTCTTTGCATGTCCGTATTGCTAGCGGGTGTCGAGAAATCGTCGTCTTCGTCGACAGTAGGAGAAGAACCTCGTCTTTTCTGCTTGGTGCATCCCGCTAGGTGGTTAGCTTAGATACGCTCTCGGTTGATGGATGGTGACGGCAGCATTCTTTTACCTGGAATTTAGATTTTAGTAAAAAAATTTTGTTATGAAAGTATTGCCCCCGTGTTTTTCCACGTCTGTTGTTCCTGATAGTTTTGTCAAATTCAGGAAAACGGGACTCGGAAGATGCTATGGGAATCGGTCTCTGTTCCAAGATAACGGAAAGAACAGTGTACCTCAGAATTTATTTAGACCAATAGCCTAGCAAACCGAGTACTCAAATGCCCTTTTCTAGCTCCGGTTCAGAGAGCACAAGATTGTAAGGAAGAATAGCAAGACTTCATTTGCGGAAGCAATAATGGACCTGCTTTTTAAAGGGAGGGATGTTGTAATAAGTCAGGAAAACAAGCGCGATGAGAATCCCAAAGCATGACAGCAGACGAAAAAAAAAAATCACCGAGATGTGTAATCCAACGAGATGTGTAATCCAAAGATGATTACAAATTTTCATGGAGTTTATGTCGGAAGAAATAGCCTGACGTGTGTTAAGAGACCGCCAGAATGTAGGATTCCATAACATCTGAGTCTGAAGGCCCACACCAAGCCTCCTGGATTCTTTCACACCTTATCCCGCAAGGGCGTGTGCTGGCGTAAGGTCTGCTTAAAAACCAACCAACCGAACAAATTTAAAGGACTTAACTAAATGTGTTGTGAGTGAAACTTGTAAACGGACGCTGGTGCAAGCGTGACAGACTGGTTCAGTAGTCACGTTTTTGGATTTTTTGCGTCACTAAACATTTGCTGTTTCTTTTATCACCTGGCTGGGAAGCCACGAGAATCTAGTATCATCACTTGCTGTATTTACCGGGGTACTCCTTATTCTGTGCCTCCATTCATATTTTTTCTTCCATCTTAATTTCCACCTTCTTCTAACAATTGGTTCATAGTGCAACTGCGAGGTTTTCCTCCCGTTAAACTTTTAGACCCCTCTTACTGTTAATTTTCCTTTCAGCCCTGAATGACCTCATAGGTCCCAGCGCTTGGCCTTCGGCCTAAATTATATATTCTGTCTACAGAGATACTTGATAAAAGTTAGGTGTAGCTGTGGGAAGACTCGGGTGACTCAAAAGCTATGCCTTTGAGTGTACTTCTGAACTCTATTTTGTAATTTCTAGAATTTATTGCACTGTGTCCTTGATTCGTAAAATCTCTTGTGTAAGTATAGTTATGGAGGAAGTTGCATATCCTTCATTCAACCCTTTTTTAGTATTCAGTGGGCTCTTTAGATTTTTTTATTTTTTAAACTGTATTCAAGTCACCATTCCTAAGGTTCCTACCTTAAAAATAATAAAAAATAACTGGCTGTTCTGCAACTTCAGAAATTCCAAGCGACTCACCCTACTTCACAAACAGACTGTAAAAGGCAATTTCAGTGTAAATGGGCCGCTAGGGTCGTCTGGGAAGTCATTAACTTAACGATCAGACATTACATTTAAAATCAGATATAGCATATTTTTGCATCAAATTTCTTGACCCAAACAATGCAAAAATTTCTTCCAGCTTTTTACGAAAGTTATTCTCAAATGGATAGTTTGTGCACACGTAAAGGTACATTCACAGACTCTTGTCCACAAGCTAGAACCATTGTCCGTGCATTTGAATTCATGAGAAAATTACATTGATTTTCACAGATAAGAAACTTATGGCTTTTAATATTTTTTGTGTATTTTGCAACCTGTGCCTTGTGAGAGCCTGTTCTCATAAGTCTACTTTATTAAATATAATTTACTGCTTTTGTAATCCTTGGTGGGATTTTTCTATAAATGCAGTATACCAGTTCGTGGGATCTCTCTCTCTCTCTCTCTCTCTCTCTCTCTCTCTCTCTCTCTCTCTCTCTCTCTCCGAAAGAAAATAAGTGGCAGAAGTATTGAGAAAATTCTCTCGAGAAACCACCTTGCAAAATTTTCAAGCGATTAAGGCGAAAGGCTTTGCTAGAAGGGACACAATATTCATTGTATTTGGCTCTCTTGAAGTTTTAGAATGTCCAGTGCAAAAGAAAACTTGTTTGTCTGTGTATCTAATCCCATAGAATATTTGCATATACGTTTGCAAGGGAAAAAACGAGTATTTAGGTCTGTACAACATAGAACAAAACATAGATAAATAAGTGGACTTTTGTTTATACATTATATATATAATTAAATATATATATATATATATATATATATATATATATATATATATATATATATATATATATATATATATATACAGTATATGAATGAGAGAGAGAGAGCATTTTAGATTGTTTATAGATAAATTCCCCTGTATTAGCATAGGAGATTAAGCCCAGCGCTTAGACCTATTAAACCAGCTCCTCTTATCAAAGTAGGTGATATAGATGGGAAGAGTTAATGAGTCTTTTCCGTACCTGGTTTACTGGTTTCGTGGATGCCTCTCCAAGTACCAGAACGGGTTCCACCCCTCCCGAGGACTCTGCGGTTGAAGAATCCCGGGGGAAAGTATCAGAAATTGTGATGGTGAATATTAAATTAAGCTAGACCAGCGGTTCTTTAATTTTTTGGTATCGTTACCCCCGGCATTGGTGTGATAGATTACCATTATCCCTATCCCATTCCTCTTCAGTTAAGTGAAGTTATCTATATAAAGGAAAGAAAAACATTGGAATGCTTAATTTCTAATTCATTTTATATGTAAGAAATTAATTTTACTTTAACTCAAGTCTTAAGAAATAAAGATTTTAGAATTTAGACATTATTCCTTTGACAGAAAATTGAAATTAAAGCATTGTTCATTTTTATTACAAATTGGAATTGAAGTGCCTCGTTACCCCACAGAAACGGCTTCATTACCGCCAGTTTGAGAACCACTGAGCTAGACCTATGCTAGCACGGGTTTTCTGTCGTCATTATTATTGTTTTTGTTAATGCACAGTGTGTCATTTTTATGGACCAAATCTAAAATTTCATTTTATTGCATACCAAGATTCTTCGAAACAGAATATTTACAAATGAAACAGTGAAAACAGAGGTAGGAGAATAACAGATAAGCAGAGCAGGTTGATCAGCAAAAGAATTAATGTGTATACCAAGGTCTGGTATACATACACGGAGGCGTCCCTTGTAAAGGAGGTACAATCGCGCCAAATTTGAACTGTTCCAGATAGTTTGGCAAAGTTTCAACAACCACAACTACGGTCATTTTGAAGCTAGAACCTTCACTTACTTAGGCTTAAATTGATGGAAACTCATTGTTGATAATGAGTTTTTAAATTTTTTTGTGATTTTAAGTTCCAGAGCAATATGGTTTGTACTAAAGGAACAAAATGTCAACATTTTACGAATGGGTCATAGGAACTTTTGGCCTTTTTTGACCGCTTTTCCTGCAATTATAGTGTGATTTAGATTTTTTGCAGTGTAATTAAATGCATTCTACATAGTCTTTTGCCACTCAGTGATAAGAATAAAGAAAATTTATTATGTGATTAATGCATTCTGAACGTTCTTCCAACCCTCAGTAATAAAGTATTACATAATAATAGTTAAAAAAAAAAACATTATAAGACTAACAGAGGACAGTCATAATCATGCAAGAACTGTTTCACGATAACAAAACGTTAATAATAACTTTAGTATTAATAATAATGAGGTATTAATAATAACGAGGTACATTCGCGGAACATAAAGAGCAGTGCACTGCATTCCTTACTACAAGGGACAAGATGGCGTCGAATTCCGGCTGCAATTTCCCGAGAGGCAACCGAGTATTGGGACCTTTCCCTGAAAAAAGCGGGACGCCATATCTTAAAAACTAACCATAGAATTTTCTTGAAAATAATCTCATTCCCACACCCAAATTACTCTAGAGGTAGTAATCTAGGGGCATGGCAAAAAAAAAAAAAACTGGGGCTGGTGCAATACTGGCATACACCTCAGGAATTTGCATTCCGGCTCTCCTTTTCGCAATATTAGATCATGCATATTTGACTAGTGTTCGCCATGTTGCCGAGTGATTAGCCTATCTTACTTTTTATAGCACGATGAAACTTTGTGCGAAGTTAACAAAGAATTTTAGAATTGTCCTTTGATCCTTTGTTTGTCAACGGCCATCTTGTATGTGACAGTGAAAACTTGGTACAGATCCAGTAAGGAAACCTGCTCAGAGCTCCGGAGATCGTACAAAGGAATATTATGTGCGAGAGCGAAACGAACGGAGAAGCTTCAGATGTAAGAAATATGAGGCACAGTAAGATGATGTTAATTTTAGATAATGATAGCTTTAATTGTAAGATAATGATCAGAAATGAATATTGCTTATTTGAGAATTATCCCACATGTAACAGAAGAGTAAGTGGCTTCGTAATAATTAGTAGAACAAAGCAACAATTTAAAGAACGTTTTAGTACATCAGTTGGTAAATAATCTCCTCATGAGTCAGTTACATATTCCCTGTTCATCCTTTCTTAAATGAGAAATTAAGTACTACATCCCTGATAAAACCTTCATCTCTTTACGTGAGTCAGAAGAGGAGTATGAACCTTGATGATGAGGCTTGTGTTCATCCAAGCAGAGGATCCAAAATCATTGTATTTTCTAGGCGGAAAGTTTTCGTGATTTTGATACGAAACGTCCAATCTGTCAGTTTTAGATTACCTCTTCTGAGATGATATTGCAGCTGGTTAAAGGCTTTTTCAAGTGACTCTTCATCTTTAAAATTATATGGGGGAGGCCCCGTAGGGGGGTAGTGCCGTCAGTACACCTCATGCGGTGCACTGTAGGCATAACTTAAGGTTCTTTGCAGCACCCCTTCGGACCCTGGCTGCAACCCCTTTCATTCCTTTAACTGTATCTCCGTTCGTATTCTCTTTCTTCCATCTTCCTTTCCACCCGTCTCCTAACAATTGTTTCATAGTGCGATGCCAGGTTTTCATCCAGTTCCACCTTTCAAACCTTTCTACTCCCAATTTTCCTTTCAGCGCTGAATGACTTCAAAGGTCCCAGCGCTTTGCCTTTGACCAAAATTCTATATTCCATTCCATTCCTATATGGGGGAGGCTTCGTTTGCCTTCTGGGAACGGAGTATAATTAGCTTTCACTCCCAGGACAGTTACGTGTCGCCTTTTGACTAAGAATGAATCACCATAGTTTATTTTATTGTGGACAGACGTGGTTTAGTTCTACATTTTTTCTTGTAGATTTTTAACCATTAGCACAAAAAAAAAAATTGCTCCAAAATGTTGACACACCTCACCCCTTGTAACTTCATGCAAAAAATAGACACGACCCCCTGTAGAATTATGCAGCTCGATGAGACACTATTTTTCTGTTCCTTAAAAAAAATTAAAATATGTGTAGACGTTTCCAAAGTCAAAAGACCTCCAGAATATGACTTAGGTTAAGGTACATGTGCAGCCTCATGTTACCTGTCGGTTGAGATTGTTAGCCCAAGTTCACATTTTAAATTACTCTTCATTTTTCCTGAATAAATGAATTTTCCTCTTAGCACGTCCGTGAAGTTGTTGCATGTAATACTGTCCCAGTATTTAAAAGAAATACGTTTTCATTTTGACAGATGGTAGATGTTTTACGGACGGATGCCCTTCCTGACTCCAACCCCCTTTGTTTATCCAGGTTTGGTAACATGTTTTTCCACATTTCTTCGAAAACAGTTCACAGATCTCTCAGAAAATCTTTTGTGTAACACTTGAAAAGACGCCCCATTACTATATAACACCCTGTAACACAAGGAGAAACGCCCCAGACGCCTCTGAGGGAGTTACATAATTTTTGAATAGCCCTCTGGACTTGGGGTCATTCAGCCCAAAGTTTCCCTTAAACTCGTTGGTTTTCTGTTGGGGAAAAAGTGGTCTAATATTAATACTGCGCTATACTTCCGAAACTTTATTTTGAAAGAATTTGAAATTGTTTTATATGCCCATGATGTAATTTGTTAGGTGGATATAATTTCAGTTTTATTTTATTTCATTTTAGTTTTCTGTCGAAGAAAACTACTGTGCCGGCTTTGTCGGTCCGTCCGCACTTTATTCTGTCCGCACTTTTTCTGTTCGCCTTCAGACCTTAAAAACCACTGAGGCTAGAGGGCTGCAAATTGGTATGTTGATCATCCACTATCCAATCATCAAACATACTAAATTGCAGCCCTGTAGCCTCATTAGTTTTTATTTCATTTAAGGTTAAAGTTAGCCATGATCGTGGTTCTGGATATAGGATAGGCCACCACCGGGCAGTGGTTAAAGTTTCATAGGTCGCGGTTCATACAGCATTATACCGAGGCCACCGAAAGATATATCTATTTTCGGTGGTCTTAATTATACGCTGTAGCTGCTGTACAAAAAACTCGATTGCGCCGAAGAAACTTCGGCGCATTTTTACTTGTTTAGTCCAGTTTACAAATACAGTCTTTTAATCTCTTTTCTTAATATTGAATCTAAAACACATGTTTTTGAAACTCTTTGTGGCCCATTAACACTAACAATAGACCCCCAAGCTCTTTGCACGTTACCAAGTTTTGTGTTTGGGATGAGATAGCTATCTTGCGTACCAACGGCGTCGGGAATTCATTAGCGACACTGCTTGTGTTTAGGGAAGAACTATTGTTGGGTAATCACTCGCACCACCCTGAAACGCCAGCAAAATTCAAATGATGAATCAGTGGCACTCAGTCCAATGAAACCTCACGACTTCTGAAAGCATAGATCTGTTTTGAACCATTTTTTCGCGTGGCAAAGATCTTACACAAGAAAATTTTAATCAAGCGACTCAGCATAATATATTGAGGTAGTCTTCTTCCCTCTGCATAGCTCATCTTTCATATTATTCCAAGAGGTACAATAGAACCAAAGCATCTGCATCAGCTTGAATTTATGAAGAAATTCGTCCATTTGCAAGCATGACAGAGATTTCATAGACGATAAATCTTAATTAAGGGTTACAGCTTACCATAAGAAGCTAAGTTAACTCCTTTTGCATAGTCGGTCTTCTATATTATTCATCGCAATTATTTTATCTCCTTTTTTGTTTTTGTTTTTTATAGCTTTTTGTGCCCTAAGTCAAAGTTGGTTCAAGACCATCGAACGGCCATGGGGGACGTGCACGGGAGCCGCAGTTTTGTGCAGTAGTATGATCGTTCTTTGCTTTTCTGCCTTTACTTTATTCCCAGCTGTCAGTTTCGTCTTTGTCGTTTTGGCAGAGCTTAAGCCCTCAATAGGTCTCTTACGCTCTATCGAATTTGCCACACGCACAGTCCGCCTTTAGACAAGGGCCCGTGTTGGCATAAAACTTGGTTTGATCTAAACCTACCACCAACTAGCTGTCACAGGTGCCTAACCACAGCTGGTTCTACTGGTGGATAGCAAGAGGGGTCCAACCATGGGAATTTGCTTTGAGAATACAGTAAAAAAAAACCTTTTTCGTTTCAAGCTAAAACTGGAGAAAGTCAGATCTTATTGTTCCATCTCATCTTAAATCCTCTGTAACCAGAGTTTTTGGGAAAAATAGAATCTTATGTCCATAGACAGGCAAAAAAAATTTCCAAATTCCCAGTCTCTTGGGATTTTAAGCTTCCCTCCAAAGCTTTTAGATATTTCGATTGAGTTGTATGAAGGTAATTTGTGTAACGTAATAAATGGTGGACAATTGAACGATTTGAAGTTATGAGTTTTGTAGTCCAGGGTGGGATTCTGTCTCCTTTTTTATTCCTTTTGCTTATAAATTTGTTATGGAGAGAGAGCTGTTGCTGAAACAGATGCAGGTGTTGGTTTCAAAGACAGTAGAAACCTAATTTGATCTTGACTATATTGACAAAACTTTAAGTCAGCCTTACAAGTTACGATGATATGCAACAAGAACCTGGGTGCCTGGTCAGACCACGACACGGTACTTTAGGGTAAGTTAGATAAATGATGCAGGTAACCGGTGCGCAAACTTTACTATGCGCGTTTGGTCAATGTGCAAAGTATTTTCCACTTCATGAATATCTGTGAAGGTCAGCGAACAAAGGGTGATCCATATTTCATACCGTGTTTGTTCGAAGAATTTCCCCATAACTTATCATATCTTCAATTTAAATGCAGTTAAACCTCCAAAACCAAATAGAACATCATGACTAACCGCTGTCCAGTTACAGTTTCATTTATTTATCCTTCTGTTCCAGATCTGGCAGATTAATAGCCATGTGGCTCCGAGTCCACCAAAATGTGGTGTTTGCAATGCTGTCACAAGCGCTCATCCTCTTGCCTCTGTGCGTCGAAGCAAGATTCTACATCGGCCGCTATAAGACCGTTCCAGTGGAGAGGCCACGGGAAGATACTGGAAGGAGTATGCCGTAAGCAGAGTATTTTTGTTTGTTTGTTAAATAAGCTTTGTAAAATGCTTTATTTGTCCACGTCAATGTGACGATAGCTTTTTTTCACTGGGGGAATTGCGTTAAAAATCGTTGTCTTTTGACCTTTTGAACGAAAATCAGATGTAATTTAGGTCCTTGGTCTGTTTTTGTTCCTTCAGAGTGGTAATCATATTATGCAACTTAAAATATCACCGATTATCTAATTATTCTTAACAGGAGATTAATGAATTGTTCTTAAAAGGATTAAAAAGACCCGGTGGTCCCTTTGCGTTCTAACTTCTCGATATAATCTCTGAGCTGTGGAAGAACTTTCAACGGTTACTCTTATCATTGTATTGTACAGTAATTTAATTTCGGCCTTGATCTATAGCACAGTTTTTGATATTTCTTTAGCTCATTACTTAAACAAATTAGTGATAAAATCAATATATAATTATATATATATATATAATATATATATATATATATATATATATATATATATATATAATAATATATATATAATATATATATATATATAATATATATATATATATATATATATATATATAATATATATATATATATATATATATATATATATATATATATATATATATATATATATATATATATATATATATATATATATATATATATATATATATATATATATATATATATATAATATATATATATATAATATATATATATATATATATATATATATATATATATATAATATATATATATTTACCAAAATACATATTGGTAGAGATATATATATATATATATATATATATATAAATCGTCAAAAAATACATGGTTGGTTTAAGAAAAGACAAGTAGTAGTGGAAAATCAATTAATTATTGAAAGAGGGATTTTAGTATAAGTTACATTTCACTGAATGAGCCTTTAGGGAATTTTCTTTACGGGAACTTTCTCCCTGCTTTGGTTTTCTGCTGCCTTTTAGCTGCTTTTGAGGTGTCTTATGACTGATCTTCTGATGTTTATTTAGCTATATTTTGCGTAGTCCTTTTCATTACACTCAACATGAAAACATTTTCATTATGCAATAAAAGGTTGACAGCTGTTGTTTCATTGCATTTTCACATTGACGAACACCAAAATAAACTGCTAGATGTTCATCTGGTTTTCTTGTCTTCTCTGCCACCGAGCAACACGCCTCTCACGGCTAAAATGCCGGGGAAATTTTAAGAAAAAGACCTTTGACTCCGAACTGTCGTCACGATGACTAATTTCGTACAAAGGACGGCCGTCATCAGCAGCGGAAGTAAGGTCCATTGTGCTTCTCTGGGTGACGTCATCACAACAAACTCTTCTTCTTCTTAGTCTCACTTTCACCGTCTTTTTGTATCGAAGGCTGGTGGGAGCCCTGTTACGTTTATTGCCCCTTGCATGGACCTCCCTCTCCCGGTTTCGCTTTTCGTTGTGATCTTCCCGTGAACCGGAAAGGGAAAAATAGACAACTCCCCGACCAAGAGACCTGAATTACGTCATGGAATCTTTTAAGTTTTTCAGTGACTTACGAAATCGCCGAATTCTCTCTGGTCTAATCACCTTGTTGCGTAGTCTCTAGTTCTTTTCCAGTAATGAGTTCGAAGGCAGCAGAACGCTTGCTATTTTGGGTGTGGCCAGTATTTGGATGGGAGCTTATTTACCAACTTTGTTGGTAAATAAGCTCCCGTGACCATCTGCTGGGAGATGGGCATAGGACTAGAAATCTCATCCCACACTAAGAAACTTGCCAAACAGCAAAGGATCGCGAGAAGACCAGAACCCAACAAAGTTGTGGAACTGATTTTTGAAAGTGTTCCCATATGTAATAGGCATTTTAGAACGAATTATACTTATTGATAAATCTCTTGATGGTAGCAATTAGCATCTTGCAAGGTGAGGATGATGATGATGTTGATGATAATAAATATGATTATCATTACTGGTGTAGGTTACCCATATAGTAAAAGACTACGGTAATATAAGGCAGGGTAGGGACATGAAGTTTAGACTGAGTCTTTCCTGTGGACTGGGTAAAATTGTAAATGGGTGCACTTTGCTTTTTACTAAGTAAAGCTGAATGCAGGTGAAATTCAGAAGCGTATATGAATGAACAAGTTAGTAGCCAGTCATTCATGCGCAAATAACCAGGACTTTTGAAATAAATGACGGAAAAATTAAGCCAAGATACATGGAGCCTTAAGTCTCTTTCCAGGCTTGCTTTGGAGACTTGAACTCGTGTGCAAGCTTGTTTATTTAAAATTTTATTTTCTTTTGCTTATTTTTAATACGGTAGATTGTACCACCTCAGATACCCAGTAGTGGCATGATAGTATAAAAGTAACAGTGACAATTTTCCATAATGTCTACAACTTTTGTCGAAACCTCCGAAATAAATGGGTGCTTGGTAGAAAATGTTCCGTTCTCTTCTTCGTTAGTAGTATTTTAAACGACTTTCAATGTTGCGATGAATCCTCTTATACTGATGGGTTTTATATTCCCTGATTTTTTTCCATAATCTATATAACCTCACAATCCTGATATAACTGAAGTTCAATTATAGTTACATTTGCCACACTCACTGGGATATTTCCGCGTGATGAAAAGGAAATTTATCAAAACGGCAATTGAAGTTCATGTTTGGAAAGAATCGTGAGCTCTTTTGGGCGAGGCGGTCAAATACCTTCCTGAATTTGAGAGCTTTTCATACGAAGTCATTAGCGTCACGATGTCCTTGGTCTGAACTATCGCTAGGGTTCAGGGCCGCGCCTCCTTTCATGTTTTCGAGTGCACGGAGCGAGGAAGTGCTTCCGCGATAGTTATTGTCCCAGTAGGAGGGCTTGGCTGACATTTGCTCCCTCAGTTAGGGAGCTGGAATCAGTTAATTAAACCTGAGCAAAGTTCTTTCATTTTTCATACAAAATTGATGCTTGATTAACCTGTTACTTCTACTAAACCTCGAACATTTAAAAACTTTGTTTTCCTGTTTTTGATGGTACTTGTCATATCAGGCCAAAAACTAGGCAACGCTTTTTTGAATCCGACTAGGATTTGTATAATTGCAAAGTGATTGATTAAAATAATCTGTCATACTCTTTCCTACATTATTTTTTTATTAAACCACCAGGCTATCCTCCTACAACTCTAAGTAGACACCAGGCTCTAGTTTATACTGTAAGTTATTAAACATAGACCTCATGAAGAACTTGCAAGATGACTTCGGAAAAGATAGATAATTCTCTCTTGATTTTGAGTTTTATTCGTTTTTATCTCGTTTTCTCCTACTTGAGTCCATACTTTCCAGTTGTAGGATTAACAACTATAGAATCTGTATTAGTACTCTCTAACTCCTTTTGTCTGTGACAGAAATAACATAGAGTAAATGATCTTAATGGAATATAATAACACTATAATTCTTTGAGCTTACGACGGGAAGCAGAGTGGCATGGTTCTACACAACGAACAAACAAAAACAGTAGATTAAACAAGAGAACCAGCAAATCTTTTTATCTGACAAACAAATGAAAATTAATTATTTGAACAAATTCTAAGCAACGCTAAGACGCTAAAAATAAGTAACGCAGTTCACATTATTTCTGTGTGATTTATTTCTTGATTTACGGAAACTGGCGTTGCAGTGTTTGCCACGAAAGAACGGAAATGACTTAGTACAAGCAGTAGTCGGTACTTTCCTTTGAAACGCCTCCCCAGTGAGAAAGTACACGACGGAGCATCCCAGCGATGCTTATCTCTCCGTGTCTCGTTTTCCCTTGGACAGGAAGCGTTCTGCTTCAGACTCCTTCCATTATTCCCCGCCCATGTCACTTCCTCTGATCTAACCTTTTTTCTTTTGTCTTTTTCCTTGTTCTGTGGTTAATAGATGCTCTTTTGTCTCATAAGTCCGATATTTTTATTATAACTAGAATCAAGTCGTGATTTCAGTAATACCTGTGGGTGAATCAGGACGTTTGGAATAGACTTATACCATTGGCCTACTGGTGAAATACGATTCATTCAAAGATCGCTTTGCTTGTGGTGAACCGAGACCAGCAAAAGAAGCTCAGATTGTGTCTTCATCACAATCATTGTAAACAGCAATACAAGAATTCATGTGATAGGAAAGCCTATATAAGTATTAACAGGCTACTTTAAAGTTGCTGACGAAATTCTTGAACGTTTGTTTGCTTATAATGTACCTGAGAACTCCTGCATGTAATTTGCGTTAAATTAATTTTCTTGTCGGTATCACCTGTACCTTTGTTGGAGGCTGAGTCACACTTTCTCCCAACTCCCGTTTCGGTTGTTTTTTTTTTTTTTTTCTCGTGAACAGGAATTTCCTTTCGGTGCAGAAAATTTAGAAAACGACCGAGAACAAAGGGTCTTATAGGCGGATGCTCTTATTTGTTCAAGACGTTTTCACTTCTGTTCGTCGTGCAGGGAGTTCCGATCACGAAATCGAGAGAGAGAGAGAGAGAGAGAGAGAGAGAGAGAGAGAGAGAGAGAGAGTGCTGAGTGTTCCTTCAGAATGTGTACTAGTACACTATCATGATTATCAACACAGTTATAAAAAGAAATTACCCCAACTAAGAAACTATTTGTGTTTTGGAACCATTCACGTTAATTTCATCATTCTCTCTCTCTCTCTCTCTCTCTCTCTCTCTCTCTCTCTCTCTCTCCAAAAACTGACTTGTTCCTGCTCATAGTTGCCTTTCTTTTACATTTCACATCCTCGTATCCTCCACTCAAATAAATAATACACGAATACATTAGTATTAAAAACGAATTTTCTGCAGGAAATGTCTTTTACCTGTTAATAGCTGAACGTTTGCTTCCTTTAAGTAAAATGTCCCATTTCACTGAATTTTCACTGTGAATTTCTAATGACATTATGTAATTGAAAGACACAGCATGACCTTGTCTCTTGGTAGCTGTAACACAGAAGAAGTTGAACATCAAGTTGGAGACATTAAGGACATATTGTAGCGTTTGCTAGGAGTTTTATCATGGCCACAACTAGAATGTGGAAACGTTTGTCTTGTGCGGTTGTGGAATCTTCTGATCTCCAAAGAAACCGAAGAGCAAATTCATTCTTGCTCGCTGCTGAAGTCTTTAATTTCAAGTGCATCGGTTTTATTTTCCTATTCCCTCATACTTATTTATTTATCTCCATTTCCTATAACTTTCCTCTCTTTAGGCTGATTTTCCTTTAGAGCCCTCTTGGGTTTATGGTCTGTTGACTCTATCCATAAGGGTTTTCAACTGAAGATTTGAAGAAAGCTGAAAATTTCCGTTTTGTCATCACCAGTGCTAGTGTTCTTAGGCTGAAATCGACTATCTCGATTTGGATGATTTAAAGACTGTGAATCAGCGAGCCTCACCACATCTCCAATAGACCTATGGGTGCGAAGTGATGCTTCAAGTATCATAGTTCTACTCCATCAGTTGTCTGTGACATAGAGAATGACTTGAACCAGAACCTTTTTATTTCTGTTTTTCTCATTACCTGTGAAACAAATTGTAAAACTGAAGACCTTCCCATGATTTGCATATTGCTTTGTCATTCTTTTTGCCAAATGCAGACTCGTGAGAGCTTTAGCAACGCCAGTATGGTGCTTTGGATTTTTTTTCAAGATATTAGTGCCTTACGTGACCCTAAGTTGTAACCTGTTAGACATAGGCCTCCAGGTAGGTCCAACATTTGCCTAGCTGGTGGATAGTCTTACTTAGGATGCTACTTTATCCTCGATGGCTACTACAGCTTATATATCTTTAAGGTTACCGATGCATTTCTTCGTGGTTTTCTAATAGGTACTTTAGTCAAAAGGCACATGAGTCTTCTTTGTCGACAGGTAAAGGTGATAAGGAAAGTTTTAGAGCTCTTCAGATGTAGAATGGTACGATATCTGCACTATTCATTGAAAAGGTAAACGATTTTTTTTTCGGATAAGATACCCATGGCTACATTAGGTCAGATGAGAAAGGAAACAATTTGTAAAAATACTGAGATTTACAGTAAGCAGAAGTTTAAATAAAAAAAATAGAATGGTAATTAATATTAGGACAGTTGTGCAGACGTTATCCCTGATGGGCTCTCTTGTGATAGGGAGAGAGAGAGAATCGTAAAGTCACTGTGGGTTTTCCTTTGCCTGGGTTGACCATTCGAAAATTTCACAATACTTGCAAAATGGAATCTGTAATTCAACAAGTATGTCAACACATGAAGATTTATAATTTTTTCATCAGGAATTTCTTTGTACTCTGACATATATTGGGATAAGTGCCAAGGTCTCAGACTGTTTTTCTTTTTGTTAGTATAGTTATGCTTCGTCCCAGTTGAAATAGATGGGTAGAGTTCATGACTTGGCGTCAAAACTGAATTGATAGAAAATAGGAAGGAAAGAGAAAGTATGATAGGTAATAAACCTCCTGAAGTTAAGCTGAAATCTAGACCAATTGCTGACAGATCTAGGCCTACCTTAGATTATATTATTATTATGGATGTTGTTATGCAGTTCTGCTTGCTCTGTGTGTGAGGGAGATGACGAGTCACATATAAGGGAAAACTTTTATTAAAATCTTGACCTAAGTTTATAATCAAGTGTCGTTTCTTTTGCAAAACCGGCTACATCTGAGACACTCATTATCTTACAAATAATGGCGTTTTTTTTTTGGAAATTTATCCTGAATGAGTGTTGATTGTTGATTACCTTTGTATGTAATAACTAGGCTGACTGCTTTGACCATTGCAATCATGGTGAAATTCTTCCTTATAAATTTACCGTGCATTGTTTGTAGATGCATGCAGAATGCGGTTGGTTATCCATTATTTAGGACAGAAACAAAAAAAAGGAACCCATTAGGGAGCCTCTATACGAAATTAAGCACAGTTGGGTCTAATTGCTTAGATCGGTAACCGCCAAGATATACCAGACCGACCTCCTTGGCACGTAGAGCCCTCGTTATTTGTGAAATATGCCATGAGGATAGTAACTTTATTTCAGTAAGATATACAAACTCTGGCTGGAAGGGTTACACTTTCTGGAGCCTCTTTTGCTAAGAGACAATAGGGAATCTGGCGCCTCTTTTGCTAAGAGAAAATAGAGAACACACACTATATGTATATTTATGTGTGTGTGTGTTTTCTTTGTGTGTTTGCGGGTTATTGTCATAGATATACGATTTCCCAGCAATTTCCACCCAAAACTAGAAGTTAAAAAAAAAGTCAGTGTTTACCCACAACTCCTTTTGTTGCCCGTAAGGAGGGAGACACGGATGACCTACTGGCCAAGGATACGCATCCTTAAATCCGTAACGGTTAGAAATTTCCTCACTCGTTCCTAGATTCTACCACATCAGGATAATTGGATTCTTCTTCTTGGGAAAATCTCATTCTTTACATCTGGGAACTGAACTTAATTTGCCAAGAAGAGAAATTATGCTTATTGTGATATTAATAGTAGTAGTACTGATGCTGGTGGTTAAAATTATAATTTTAGATGACGTTTTTGTGAAACTGCATTTTCTTTCGTTTGGTGGAATCCTTTACGGGCTGGAAAACAAATAATTTTGTAATACATAAACTCAACATTATATTTGGATGCTAATTATTCTTTGTAAAATGGTTTTACTCATTTTAGAGTAAGACAACTGAAAGAATATAACAGACCTTGTAAATACGTTTTGTTCGACAAGCTCCTGACATTGTGGTGACTAAAATCGTTAAATAATTTAAAGCAACAATATTTTTTTACCGAATTATAATTTTAAGCCAGAACTTTTAAAGAATGCTTTTGTCAAGGAAAATTCGTTGTATGATTTATAAACCACAACTCTTGCTCTGAGCTGTGAATGCTCGTATCAGAGAGAGAGAGAGAGAATTAAACTTAATGAAAATGGGGAAGGATGTACTCCATTATTTGCACAGCAAATAAAGAGGGAAGATCCTCTTCTGTTCCCAGTGTTTGCTAAGTCTTTATCGCGTGCCTCTGTTGAGCTTTTATTTATTTTACTAATTTGATTTATTCTGTGCTGTGAGAGGCATATCACTCTCTTGGCCCAGCGAATTGGGTGGAAGAATAATTGTATACTTACATGCAGACGAAGGAAGGATTTGAAAACGAGGAATATGGTTCCTTATTGTTCTAGTTTAAATTTTAGTTTTGTATTTGTAGGTAGATTCGGAACCGTTTCCATTATGAGAAATGTAACAAATCGACGTTGTTTGCTCGCTTCTTGAAATGTAGTCATTTCACATATTTTTCATTGAATATTCTTCATAAAATACTACTTTTTGTAGATTGAGTTCCAATTTTTGTCTCAAATGTTTTATGAAAGAAATTATTCATTACTTCGAATAAGTATAGTAATCTCATTTTCAGTTTCATTTAACAATATATGCAAAAAGTGAGAATAACTGATATTTCCATTCATTAGTTTCAAAATACCAAACAACATTGTCATTTGAATAAGCAAGACGGAGCCAGTTCTCATATGGAGTTGCTATTTGTGGAATTTATTTCTACTTTTACATTATAATTATCCCCTCAAATTACCATATTTTGTATTATTCATTGTATTCATAACTAACTCTGTTTCTTGGCAAGTAATTCATTTGGTTGTGCAGTTTTCTCTGTGAATGTTAAAGAAATTAAATTTGATTTTATTTCTAAAGATGGAAGATCTCGCATATGATGTTAGCAGGTGTGTCAGCAACTCCTAGACGTTTCATGGGACTCGTTTCTACCTGGTTACACCTTTAGCGCAACAGCTAAAGGTGTATGAAAACAATGTGTTTCACCCTGTGCTGTAATCACCGTGCATGAGAGTTACCAAGGCTTTCTAAAGCAGACAATAGAGAAAAAACTTAAGAGGCCTTGTGTTGGCTAGAAATAGACTTTTTTGAAGACCATAGCAAATAGTTACTTAGCGTACTTAGTGAGTCTACTATGGTCTTCTATGCATGGTGGTATATTAGTATTTATCCATGATCTGGATATAGCAGGATATTTTGTGAAGGCTGATGCTTGTTTGAGATCTCCCTTACGAGAGGCTACTTTGCGAATTTCCGTTTCCTTTTTGATTCCTATCTTCGGCTTGAATTTTGACTTACTCTTCCGATACCAGGAGCTCACATTTTGATTCCGGGACGGTTGTCGCTCTATTTCCAGTACCGAAACTCGAGTTATCTGACGAGAAAAAGTAAAAAGTTACAGACAATCCGTATTCAAGTTTCTGGGGTCGTTATGAGTTACATTACAGAGATAATTTAGTTCCTTCCTTGAAACCTTTCCAAAGTAGGGAAGCGTTTCGAGATTCGGCCTAATATTCAGACTTAGGTTTTTATTTTCTTCTTTTGCCAGTTCATGTAATTTCATATTTATTTTTAAGTCCTTCATTTGTCTTTGGCTCGATTTTGTTCTCTTATACGTGCCATTCTCTTTTGAAAATACCGCTATAGACAGCAAGTAAATTGCTTGGGCTTGTTCTGTACGAATGTGTGTATTTTGAATAATAATAATAATAATAATAATAATAATAATAATAATAATAATAATAATAATAATAATGGTAGTATCTTGATGAACTTGGTGAGGTGTGGCGTATATACCTGCTCAGTATAGCCTAACTAGATTCGGGGCTCGCGTGTTTCCTTTCACAAAGGATTAGATTAATTATTGTACAGCTGTGGAATCGTGTTTTTTTATCCAAACTTCTACGTGTCGTAGCACCCCTTTAATCATCCTTGATTTTGTTAGGCTTTAATTCCCACGGAAAGAACACTTGTTTGTCATGTTTACAAGTTTGTGTCTGGGTCAGTATCTGGAAAGTCGGTAGACTCACCCATAATTTCCTATGAAAGATATCTGCTCATAACTTCTCTTTAAAACGAGATTGCTTTCGTTTTTGTAATGAAGATAGAGAGAGAGAGAGAGAGAGAGAGAGAGAGAGAGAGGTCGTTAACTATATTTGTTCTCCATTACGCAACTACATAAATGATTTTGGTACTAAGTGGGAATGTGTGATAATTTGCATGCTGGAAGGCAATGGCATAACTGCTCGTGTTGCGTAGCGATTGGGTTCCGCTGTCTGCTATTTCAGTACTTTCTAACCATTTGCTCGTTAAAACTACTAACTCGGGCCACCAGTACGGTGATTAGTTAATACTCTCTCTCTCTCTCTCTCTCTCTCTCTCTCTCTCTCTCTCTCTCTCTCTCTCTCTCTCTCTCTCTCTCTCTCAATAGCTATATACATACTTCCTTTGACTTGTGTTTGATGATGTGTATACAGTATTTATCTGCATTGCATGTACATTATATTTCTTAGCATTGTCTTTATATTGCGTTTTGTTTACGTTTGAGTGTTCGCTAATGTCTATGTGCTACGTATTAACCTACCTCTCAACAGCGAATCCACCAGTTAAATCAGTCTTGTTAACAAGTGCAAAATTGATTCCTCGGTTGAGCCTATCCACGAAGAACCCAGATCGAAACAATGCGAACCTGCAACGCCTTCGTTGAACCGATCGTGTGGATCGAGGGAGAACCCTTAAGATTTCCCCGAATTTGTAACAGTTCTTCTTCCGCGGTCGCGCTCGGCTGATATCCAGACACGCATAACGCGCGGAACATCAAAGAATTCTCCCGCGCAATACATCCACGAACCTACACGGCATTCGTGACGATATCCCTGGTTTTATCATTGCCGTTCGTGATATCCAGACATTTTGAATAGGAAGCCGTGGTAGCCAGATGTTTATAAAGGGAGGTTTGATTTATGCATGGGCAGAGCCTCTGGAAAACGAGCAGATTAATTAGTGTTATCCAGACACGGATAATATTGACGAAATAACAAGGAATCCTTGATATCCAGACGTAGAATATATACGAGACATCAAGCAATCTGTGATAGCCAGACATGCAAGCATGTGTAAAATTTAACAAGTATTAAGATTTTTTTATTGTGACATCTAAAACATCGTCAAATCGGCAGGCAATTTGTGATGTCCAGACATAAATACCGTCAGATCATCAAGGAAGGTAATCGTTATACTATGAAAGTTTATGAAGAGTTCTGAAGATCAGTGTATCCTGAGGATATTTTTTATTCCTTTATTCAGCCACGTATTAATAAGTGTTCTCCTTATTGTCTCCAAGAGCTTATTCTCATCTTGAATCTTCGGATAAAGAACTTGAGGTCTCTTGAATTTCTTATTCTAGATCGTAGCATCGATCTGTGGCAGAGTCGTACAAGGGGCAATGCTGCAAGTTTTCCCTGGCTATACCGTGCACATCGTAGTACTCGATATGCAGTTCGTTCTAAAATTTTTAGATTATACAAATAAACTATGAAATGAGACTCGTTTCAGGCTGCTCAACAAACAAAACACTTGCACCCAGTTTAAATTTCCAATGATTCAACTATGTGAATAGGAAGACCATTCCAAAACTTTCAGAAAACTGGCATTGAACTTCATAAAAGAAAAGGGCATTCAACTATGTGAATAGGAAGACCATTCCAAAACTTTAAGAAAACTGGCATTGAACATCATAAAAGAAAATCCTTTTTCTTTTACGAAGTTCAATGCCAGTTTTCTGAAAGTTTTGGAATGGTCTTCCTATTCACGTAGTTGAATCATTGGAAGTTTAAACTGGGTGCAAGTGCTTTGTTTGTTGAGCAGCCTGAAACGAGTCTCATTTCATAGTTTATCTGTATAATCGTGATGTTTTATTTTTATAAAGATTGTTATTCAATATTTTCTTCGTATATTTATTGACTTATACATTTTTTTTCTGCACTGGGGTGTGGAGCCCTTGTGCTTGTAGCATTCTCTTATCTAACTGCTGCTGTAGCTTGAATAATAATAATAATAATAATAATAATAATAATAATAATAATAATAAGAATAATAATAATATGCAGGACATCTACGAAGTGCACAGATATTAATTTTGCTGCATGCAAATTATCCACAGGTGAAATATATTAGCTTAGCTGTTGTTACGAAACATAATCACCTAAATTTTAGCATGGTTTGTACTGTCCTATGGTTTTTAACCTTTAGGATGGATAATGATTGTTATATTCTAGGCGAGGTCCTCTGTACGTTGGATTCTACCTTGCCTGGCTATAAATATTTCGTTTGTCAGTAGTTTTATTGTTACTGATATAATATATCGGTAACAAATTACAATTCTCTTGAGTCTGTGTTTTTTCCAGCAGACAATTGTGGACTTGAAGATTGCTTCAGTTGTCTAAGTAATTTATGTAGTCATTAGATTTTTTATCCCGTAGGGGGATGGCGTCGCCATTGCATCTCAAATGACGCAGTATACTTTTACGTAACCTTCTCTCCCTCTTTCTTTCTTCACTCTTGCTGTCCAACACCTCTAACTGTTACTTCTCAGTAGAATTATGAAGTTTTCTCCCAGTTCCACCTTTAGGTCCTTTTACTTCATATCTTTTATTTTCTGGATCCCTTTATCTTGCTATCCAATCCTCCAACCGCCCCAACTCCTTCTTTTCACGTCTTAAGTGCTGAATGGCAGAAAGTTCCCCAGTGCCTAAATTTTATATCACTCAATTATTACTATTATTACAAAATCCATGTTGATTTGATCACTGCACAAGACAAATGTGACACCATTTAACTTTCACTTCCCCTAAATCCCTATATAGCAGGAAAAAAATCCAAAGCATATTGGGAGAGGGAACAGAGCCGTGTGAGTTTTACATAGTAACGTTTGCTAGCATGGCAGTTGAAAGGGATTCTGGAAAGTTTCATTACTGAGTCACAGTGATTCCTTCAGTCTGTAACAAAAGTGAACAAATTGAAAGTCCCAGCTGTGGTTGATTATTAGCGATTCAAAGTGCGTATTTGCAGGCCTCACTGTGGCTCATAGTTGCACGCAGGATCCAAGATCTGTAAACTCCAGTAACAAGTTTCTTTTTCCAAGAGTAAGGCTTTGACCAGTGCTCAACCCTCCTCTTTTATCTGGAGCATAAATATAGGTATTACAAAAAAGGAGTAACTATGTATTATATTAGCACCATAACTTGACCGAATCTAGTATAGCTTCGCCTCACCTAACCCAAGCATCCTCAGCTAGGTTCCCTTTGTTCACTTTGTTTGGTTTTATGTACAGCCCTCCACATAGATAATTCCCTCTCTGGCGGGCCCTTGTACGTTCTCAAAATAAAGTGCTTCTTATGTGTTGTAATTGTCATTCAGTGTTTTCTCGTCAGTATCGTAGCTCCTGCAGAATAGGGGAGTCTTTAGTTCCTTTTTATATTTGCCTTCTCACCCTGACCTCTCCCCCAAGTTACAGAACTGCAGCACTGCTGCAGTTTCCCCATCATATCCATAATCCTTTACTTCTGATCATTCCAGATATATGAAGTGCAGCATAGCCTAACCTAACACAAGCATCCTTAACTATAATTGGGATCGTTGCAAGCAGACCGCCCCCCGCCCCCAGTACTGTTGCACTTTCTCCATCATATCCACAACCCTTTATTTCTAATCGTTCCAGATTTATCATCTATCCCGACGAAGAAGGGAACGCAATCGAGTACACCAACAGGAACAGGTTCATAGAACAACCGCCGATACCCTACGGGTATCACCACCACCACCACTTCAGCAACCCCAACCACCGTTTGGAGATCGGGCCCCCGACGTTGCTGGGACCTTCGTCCACTTACGGCAACAATCTCGAGAACGGATACGTTGTCGCCAGCCACAAAGATGTGAGTTGGTTGCTTGTTTCTGAACGACGGATGGAAGGGTAATCAGTTTAGCTGAAATGCGTGACTTTCTGTTTTTGCAAGAATGTGAATTTTTCAGGGTTAGAATTTAATGGACAGATTATATATATATATATATATATATATATATATATATATATATATATATATATATATATATATATATATATATATATATATATACATATATATATATATATATATATATATATATATATATACATATATATCATATACATGTGATTCATTTATATATATTACATATATATATAAAATATATATATATATATATATATATATATATATATATAATCGGTTTAGACTTGATTCATCTTATCACACGTTACCATTGGTGGAAAATAAGTGGGGTGTAGGTCCTGACCGGTTTCGACTTTATTTTCAAGCCATTGCCTTGGAAATAGTCTACTTTTCACCTATGGTAATATGATATATATATATATATATATATATATATATATATATATATATATATATATATATATATATATATATATATATACATATAATGTGTATGTGGTTGGGCAAGAAAAGGAAGGCACATGCGCTTTGTACTTTCCGAAAGGCAGGGTCACATAAACAGATTTCACGGCACCCTTTAGTATCTTTTTGACCGAGTAAGCCAGTAGCATGACCAACTAGGTGGGTCCTGGCCAGTAGTTGATTGATTTATTCCCCTGAAATAGTTGTGCAAATTAGTGTAAACTGATGACAGAAATATAGCTGTCTAAGTTCTTGCTAGTGCATCATCACTGTAACGAACGTACACAGCTCCGATTGTACACAAGTATGAAAAATGATAGGCCTATTTGCTAGTTGGGCAAAAGTTTGGTTGGAAGATGTTAAAATATACCGGAAAACATGTTCGTGTGACATAGCCATGAGTCTCATTTTGTGTGTAGTTATTTTGAACCTTTGGATTACCATAATAATTGTTGTATTGTGCTTTTTTCATATTTTCGGAATATTTAGTTATCAGTTACGTAAGATGTATGATGCATTTGTACAGTGAACGATAGGAAGTGATGTGGAAATATGTCAGTTGCAGACATTTTAAAATGAGAAAAAGGGTAAGTTTTTGTTAATGAAATTCTGTCCATGAATTTAGTCAAGTCATTCTAATTGCAAACCTGAAGGGCATGATCTTAATTAGGTATTAGTTAGGTCTTAAAAGGTTGGCGTACTCAGAATACTGGCTTGGTATTCGGTGCCTGTATATGCACAGAGAACCAGGGAATGTTAGCTTTTCACATGTGCCTTCCTTGCTGTTGAAGAATATGGAAATCTTTAAAAAAAAAATAATCGGCAATATATTAATGAAAATCTTTCTGGTAGGTCGACTATGTGGTTCCACCCTTCACGCCTGGCGGACGTGTCAACGTGGCATTCCAGTTCTGGATTCCCATCAGCATCGGGGGCTTCTTTGTGACCAGTCGTGACATCGAGAAAGCTCTGCGATCCGAGAACCCAACAACCTACATCGCTTCACTGTTCCTGAAGCATCTCACCACCAATGCGACGGCTAGTGCTTTGCTTGGCGACCTGACCAGCCCCATTCTAGAGCAGAGCATTCAGACTTTCTTAGACTGGGCTGTCCCGTACCTCGAAAAGTTTGCCGGCGATCACCCGAGTGACACGGACCCTCCTGTAGACTCTCAAAGTAAAACCTTATCGAGGCAAAAGCGAAATGTAGAGGGTGACGGAGATGGATGGGTGACAATTGGAGGAGGACCGCACAGTTCAGATCTCATGAAGTCTGGCGAAAAGCTGGACGATGGCGAAGATGACCACTCTCCCGGGCACGCTCCTGTGAGGCGTGTCTTATGGTCTGATATCCATTTCGTAACAGATAACGGCATTACAGCTTATGATTCGGATAGACGTCCAGGTAAGTGACGTTACTGACGAAGTGGAGATTAATATTCTTGAACTGGAATTAATCAGTTACTTTCATCGGTCCAAGACGGCTGTCATCACAACATGGTTTGTATCATGGTCGTTAGTAAGAAAAATACTTTGTTTACATAATATGCAATGCTAATGTAAAGTGGCCTGTTCCCTCGCGATGATCAGACTGCAATTTAATATTACCATTTTTTTTTAGTCTTCTCTGCTTGTCAGTAGGCTTCTCGTTTCTTAACTTGGTTCTCAAATTGCACATGTGCATTCTGCTCCACAGAAGCTTAGCAAGATAATACCATTTTTTACCTTCTAATATAAAAATAATAGGCTCCCAGTTAGTAAAAATTGAAAAATAATCTGCGAATCTTATAGGTAGTGGCACAAATTTAATGTTTACTTTTTATGTGAAATATATGTAAAACAGTTTAAGTTCTTATTGACATAGGCCTAAATAAGAGAATCCCATTCATTATTAGGTCTTGAGTTTTCTCCATGTATATCCTGAGATTGCATTCCAGTGTCATGTGCAGTAACAAAAAGATGAAACATTCATTGAGACCTAAACACGCCAGATGTCATAACTGTATGTTCTCTTCATAAGTTTTGCAACTTGACATAACTCATATTCCATATCTAGCACACCAGAAGGAGCGGTGTACTTAAACGTAACCGCTTCTTCCGCGTAATAAGTGAGATATGGTATATCGTTTTATTACTTTTGTTTCCTTTAAGCAGTTCCTTATCAAACAGATTTTCTGCAGGAAGTAGTGATCTCAGCTTTCCTCACAGAGGTTTTAATTCATTTCTGTTATGACACACACGATACTGATATCGAAAACAAATTTAAATTAAACATTCTTAGTTTTATTTTCACTTTTACCATATACCCTGCTTACAGTAAACAGAAAAAGCATCCTATGCAAATGGGAAGTGTGATCGAAATTCACCCTCATCCCCATCCCCAGAATCTGCTGCTTACGCTAATTGTCTAGGAAGTAGAAAATTCTTGTTTTTCTCTCCTGAACAAAGCATCAGAATGTATATACTGTATAGGGACGACGTCAACCTACATTAATTGATATGGTGGACAAATACAAGATGACAAATTCACTACGAAAACATCAATTTCAGGATTAGATTTCAGTACAGCATAGTCTTTTGAATGCTGTAAAGTAGCCATTCCTGGAATGGCTACTTTACAGCATTCTGCAGGTTTCTGTCTGATAACCTTTGTATTTCAGTGGTGCACATAATACCAGACGGAAGACCCCTGATCCTCTATTTTAGACTAGGCCTCCTTAGAACTTACTTCACTATAGGCATACATATTGACACTATAGGCATACATATTGACCCTATGCTGAATGCTTGTTGGGAATGAACACTTTGATCTGCCACATGAATAAGAAGCAAGATGATTTTCTTTTGTTTGTATTTAAACTTTTTTATTAAAAGGGAAAGTGACTGATATTGTCATGAACTACAGCAGAGTTAAACCTGTCAACAAAATAAAGAAAACTTGAATTTAGTTTAGACTGAAAAAGTGAATCCAAACATAAGGAGTTTGGCAAACAGGTTTTTGAAAATATAAAATGCAGTGGTATGTAAAAATTTCCCAAGTTCCTAAGGGATGGTGACCAGTTATATTTTAGAAGATTAAGATTCCTTTGCATTACTGAACTATATTTAAAGTTATGAAAATTGGCTCAGTTTCATATACTGTATTTTATGTTGTAATTAAGGTATATCTTAGCAAAATTAGACCAGATTTCACTTCCAATCCATGTTCCTCGAAATGGATGTTGTTATCTTGCGTGGTGTGAATAGTTCAACCCAAAGATTTTTACTGCTACATCTTTTTCATCTTCTCAGCTGCCAAATAAATGTTTGCATTGGTGAAAAAATACGCTGTATTAACGTTAAAAGAAAAAACTTCTCTAGATGTTTCAAGACATGACTTCGTTCTACTACTGCAGGGAGTAATGTGCTTGCGTCTGGAAACCATATTATAAGACTGCTACCACATTACAGTGTTCACAAGTTATGTATTAGGAATAATCATTGGTTTGTTGTAAATCGGCATATAATACCTTTCTCTTTTTTCTGCCTTCATTCTATTTTATTATTGGTAAAATCTGAAAGATACTTTTGATAGCTCTTTTAAAGACAACTTAAGAGAATATTCTAGTCGGCAAACTAGTTTATATTTTCTTTATAACATATTTCACGTTACTTTTCCTCTTATTAGTATGAAATATTGTGCATGGTCTGTAAATGAATGTTTTGAAACAAAATATAGATGACTAGCTTGTAAATCTAGTTGGGTCATATTTTTTTAAGTTTAGCAGAGTGCCTTCAACTAGAAGGAACAATGTCTCTAGCTCTTTTAGTATCATGCTTACGAGGGAGGATGATATAATCTAATATTATAAATCTTTTCAGATTTAGACTTTCCAGCAAATGATGGTCCTGGCAATACACGTCCAAGGCCTTTCTCGTCCCGGCCTACCCCATCTCCTGCACGACCTGCCTCATCTCCTGCTCGACCTTCTCTATCTTACAAACCCTCCATTTCCAGCTACCCCTCATCTTCAGATGTCAGGCCACCCTTCCACCTGACATCTTTTGATGATTTGCCATCCGGTACTACAAATGGCAACAAGGCTCTAGATGTGTCTATGCGTCTCTCACGCCTAGATTACTTCTTTTCCAATCTACACCTTGACCATGAGGAGTGTCGTCGAAGAGTGTTGTGTGAAGTAGCCAGGGAACCTGAGACCTTTTCACCGCTGTCGGAAGTTATAAATGGTGAAACAAAGTACGTCCTCAAACCTTCTTTCTAAAGAAAAACTCGAAATGTTTATACGGTACTTTATATGCTATGAAATGTTTAGCCACATCAAGGAAATTTGTCCTAGCAAAAGGCATCTGGACATATCTATTTAATTAAGGTATCAAACTTCCTTTCAGAATTCCAGGTGATATGCGTGAACTGAGTAGGGAACTTCTTAATACTGCAGAGGGTGCCCGACTCCTTTCTTACATAGAAGCAGTCAAATTAGGAGAAGACAAGTAAGTTAAAGCTTTAAGAAATCCAGGTCCCCTTTTTTTAACAAACACTCAAAGGGTTTCGTCACATCTGTTTTTCAGTTGTTAGGGAAATGGATAAGAGCAACCTGATAAGTGAAGATATTTCCCACAACACAGTTTCTTTTTTATTCAACATCAGTACCATGGATTCACTATTAATGTACAGTATCATGTCATAATTTTAATCTGTGAAATGCTTCCATTTCCTGTGAATCTCTCATTCTCAACTATATGTGTGCAACACCTCATGCCATTATCTAGCCAGAGCCCCAAAAAACAGACAGGGAAGAAGAAAAAGGATAAACCAGCCATAAATGATGTTCTCATACTGTATACAGTATATGTAAATTCAATGGATAATTTGCATCTATAGACATTTCACAGTTCAGGCACACATTACATCAAAATGATTTTTTATTTATAGCTTTAAGTGCATAATATTTGAACACTGAAGATGCTAACTAGTATCCTCATTCCATTCCATAATATATAGTACATGTATGCTTTTGCTCTACCGAGTAAATCAGCATTTTTGGTAGCGTTATATAACATCATATTTTGCACTGGCAGTGCAAAATGATTCATCCTTTAGACAGAAAAGTAAGACATGTTGGCCCTACATGGATTGTTGCTACAATAGTTATTAGACATTGAACAGAGTCCCTGGAAACCTGTAGCAGTATTGTACATTGATTGTACAGTATGTTTGTTTTATTACCGGTACTGTGTTTATAAACTTAGAACACCGATAATTGGAATCATTCATCATATTCCTGTAATCTTGAGCTGAAGCTTTACTAATGTTATTCTTTTAACAGTTCCATGACCCATATGCTACAGAATGCCAACCTTTCATGAATGTAATCTTTCAAGTTTCCGGGGACAAACCTAATGTGAACATTTGTGTATTAATTAAAGTGTTGCTGTAAAATTATATTTAAATTTTTATTTAACTTTGCCTTTCAGATCTCAGCAGTGTGATGTTCACAGATACAGATGTCGGACAAGAGCAAGTGATATAATCAATACAGATGTTTTACCAATATGGCGAGAAGTAGTTCGATGGTTAACTGTTAAAGTTCTCACACAAGATGCAAATAGTATTTAAAATTTTCATTGAAGGTACACTGCTATATCATCCATGATCATTTTATTGGTCAGTGTGAGTACTTTCACCATTTCACTTTTGTATTTTAAAACGATGAAAACATATAGCGTTATTTTTCTACAAAATATCAATGAAAACTTACCAAAGAAATGATACTTTGCAAAGAGATTGCTTATATATATGTGTAAAATCTGAACATATTAGCTAACCTCGACAGTGCATATGCCAAACAACATTACCATGGCTGTCATTCTTTCACTTGCTTGCAAATGAAATAGTTGTAGCCTACACCTTGAAAATTACTGTTAACAGACCCTCCAGTTTATATCTTAGTCAAGTACAAATTATATTAATGTAAGCTGTGTCAACAGCAGTTAGTAGCCTTCTGTATTGACAACCAGAAGGTTTTAAAATTTCTACAGGGTATCTGCATCATCACCCAAAAATTTTAGCGGTCGAAATTTTATTCACTAAAAAGTATAGTACACTATATGCATTCCAGCCATGGTACTGGATATGTTTTAAGGGTTTTGAATTAGTAAGTTATTTCAGAGGTTTTTCATATCACAAAACCAGCCATAAGGTGGTTAAATATTTTTACAATATGAGCTTGGAAAAGGGCAGGCCTAGTGATTTCTGTTTGTGAGATCATCTTTGAATGAAAACTCGCGAAGTTCCTTAACTACAGACATTTTTATCACCAAGAGCCGTATGGATTACAGTACATAGCAGTTACGTAAAGATTTTTAAGCTACTTAACACTAAATAAAATAGTCTTTATGCCAAAGAGTAAACTGTAAATGCAGTTAATTCCTTGTTAGGTTTCCAAAAGATCTGTAAACATATGAAGAAAAATCTTTGTCATTTAGCAAAAGAAAAACTTTGAAAGAAGGGTACTTCATGAAACCTCTATTCCATAATCATAATAGAAAGACCCTGTAGTAAATACTGTACAAGCATACATAAAAATAAATAAAAAAGAGGCTATGAAATAGTTGCATCTGCAAGTAAGTGAGAGAGCATGCCAAGCAGGGCTGCCCTGGGGACCAGTTAACCACTACTACAGAGACACTGTAAATTTTGGAACTGGTCTAGCCCATAGACACTGTTGAAGAGAGGCATTTGTAAAGCACTTGACTAAAATTGGAAAACACATCTTTCATGTTTTGTGTTACTCCATTTTATTGACAGGTAGAGTACTATTTGTAAAAGTAAGATTTAAATGTGTTGTAAAAATAGATTTAATTAACTGAACTTTTTTTTCTCAGCAATGTATTATTCGATATTTTATATTCCGCGACCTGTCTGTTATTCGTTATATTGTTTATTTCCTTAGTGGTAAATTCCCACTTAGTAGATTTTCTGAACTTCTGCACGTGTTGTTTGGTGTACAAACCCATCATTTATAACTGCCCCATTCATAAGTCTACATGAATCCTCTACATTCCATTCCCAAAGAAGAATTAGATGGTCTACTAACTGGTTGGCACAAGGTGGCTTAGAGCCCCTTGACTTGTATGTTCATTGTAGGTGAGAGCCTCACTTCTCATGTGCCAGCAAGTCACAGCAGATTTTAGCACTAATTGTTTCTCTGCTGTTATTTCACACAAATATTTAATTTTTTGCAGTCATTTCTTTTCAGCTCGTGTGCTTTAATAATTACTCATATTTGAAGTGAATTTGTTAGCACTATTGTAACAAATGTGTAATTCAGAACATTTTCACCTGTTTCAGTGCACTTTGTTAATGGCAGTCAGTATTTTCCCACATTGCCTTATATTATTTTTCAGCAGTTCAGAGTGTTAATATTATTACAGTATTAAAGTATCTTTACTTGCTATACATAAAAGATTTTTGTGTATCAGCACTTATCGTTAAACAGTTTTCTTCCTAAGCCTAGATAGTACATTACTGTGTACTTTTACTGACATTCAATGAACCATGTTTTCTGCATGGCCTTGCTTCCATATCTCTCTTATATAGGTGGTATAAAAAATTTGGTTTTGTAATATTCATGGTACAGTAAGATTCTTCGTTTGTTCTTACTATCAGTATCGTGTGAGGCTTTGTTGTAGTTAGCTGTATCAGGTAATTTCACTGTGTAATTTTTTAGTAGAGTATGTACATTTTATCTTACAGCATTGTTGTATTTTAGACTTATGAACTGGTTTCATTTTACATATTTCTCATTGATATTAAGTGGTCTAATCTCTCATGCTTTGTCCTTCTTTATGGTTAATGAGTGGCTAACACCCAGTGCTCATAACTGTTGGTATTTTTGGCCAGTGTATGGTAACTGTGGCATTTAGCTTTACACGGTTAATTGTTGTTTCTATATTAACAATATTAGTAGCTAATTTTAGTTATCTGTATTAATTTAATGTTTTACCTACCTTTTTACAGGTTTCTGTAAGACTTTTCCTAATGTTTTAATGTTACTTGTCTTGTATAAAGCTTGCTCTACAGTGTAAAATGTTACAATTGCATAATCTTTGGTGATTTTGATTTCTTGACTCTCTTTCTCCCCTCTTTATTAGCAGAGTCATTTAAAAGAAAATTCAGGTCTGTTACGTTTATACATTTGTTATAATGGTTTATGAGGACAGACAACTACTTGCTGAAAGTTTGGATTATTGGCAGCAGTCTGGTGCCCAGGCATGACCAAGTTCTCTACAAGAATCTCTGTGTTGTTCTAACCTCTACATAACTCGGTGAACTAGTCAAACAATGGCAGCAGTGGTTGAAATTAACTGCAGCTATGACAAAAGGCCTGGCTTTGGCATTAGGGATCAATGATGATTTAGTTTTGGCCATTTGCACTTACAGTAGTAAAAACCAACATCTTTACAAAACCTAGGAATCTCTTGTTCATTATACTCATTTGAAGCACCCAAAATTTTTATATACATGGCCAGTCTACTTAGCAGAGTATTTAGTCTGTAGGTGAGACTCGGCCAGGGTTTCTTGTATGTTTAACTTCACAAGTTTTATCCTTGTTAATAAACAATCATCTCATCATTCTCTGAGGTGACAATAAAATGTAGTGTATAACATTGACATGAACAGTTATGCTCTAAGTTGCCAAATGGACATTTTTGTTGAACAATTAAGCTCTAAATTAGCAGCCAAATGGACATATATGTTGAATTTTTGACAACTTTTAATTAGGGGGTCAGTCTACTCTCCTAGTTTTTGAGAATGAAGCCTGACTTTGGGGAGAGACACAGTCTACTTATGCAACAGGCAAACTTCCAAGGTCTTCAACCTTTTCCTCTTCTTAGAGATGGTTGATGGTTAGTACAGAAGGGCAGTTATTCTTCTTCTGCAACAGGTGCCCTTCTCATGTCACCAACCTTCCCCTATAGCAGTCAATGATTAGCACTGGAGGCTTTGCAAGACTCAGGGCAGACAAGTCTTAGCTGCCTTTCAGGTACATCTTATATCTAAGATGCTCCAGTGTATTCTATCCTTTATATTTGGGCATCCCAGGAGGACAGAGATGGCTGCAACAGGTCACTTCAGCAATGCAGGAGTGTTCAGACATGTCACACCCTGGGACTATGTGGTTGGGTGAATCTGCTGAGTCCTTTCCCAGCATGGTCAGACAGATATTCCCATGTCACTGCAGCAAGGCCTTGTTTTACCTGGATGTCCAGTCATTCTGATTAATAGTGAAAATGTGTCTGAAACTTTTTAATGATATTCTAAGCTACCTCAGTGATTTGCCAATGCCAAGAACAATCGTTTTCACGGTCAGAGGTGAACCATCCAACTTCTGAGCTTTAGATCTTCTGGTTCTTACTTTGTCAGATTTGGGGTCTTCCACAGATGCAAAACTCAGCCTGAGTTGACCTTATCCTCCAGCCAACAAGATGTTCTTTCAGAGTGAGAGCTTAGTTGTCTGATCTTTTGAACACAGTAACTTGATGACCTACTCCAATTTCAGGTAAGCACATCCTGATTAATTCATTTGATGATGCTGTCTTTTGTTTCACATTTATCAGCCTTTGAATTGGTAACTGTCTGGATTTAGATACTGTTGCACCCGATAAGTGCATCTCTCTTCTATGTCTCTGTTACTGTATCTTTATCATGTACAAATATGGACTACTTATATTCAAACAAGCATTGGGTTTTGACCTACACAGTTACAACTCCCCATCCTTCAGACCATTTGGCTCTTAGTTAATCTTAAACCCAGAGATCTTAATTGAATTTTTCATTCTAGCCAACTGTTGGCTGGATTTTTATTCAGCAACTCAAGCTCCCTCCTAAACTGTTATTGAGGAAATTATAAATGATAACTTTGTGCAATACGTTGAAACTTTTAAATACAAAATTAATATTTTGTGTACAAACCCATTATTTATGATATCCTACCTCCTAAAACCACCACCCTCTCGTGGCTATACTGTACCTAGACTACATGAGAAGTGAGGTTCTTACCTACACAGAACTGTACCCTGCTGCCCACCAGTCAACAGACTACCTTCTAAATATTATTCAGGTACAGTGTTCAAATTTCATTAGGGATAAGGAAAGGCATTTACATGTATAATGGGTTTGTAAACAAGCAAAGCATTTTTTGCAAATGAAATTGTTAACTTGAACCATATAGATCTGTGATGTTAGATATTTATGTTGTTAATCTTGTTATCTGTTACTCTACATTGTTTTGTTTTAATCTCTGTATTTTAGTGTACTGTACAAATTAGTTCTTTTCACTTTTCATTTCTGACCTGTGGAAAATGAGTGAAGCAAGATGTTTGGAAGTAGTTCTGTACATCTATATAAACATGTCCAAATTTTACATGAACCAACTATTTGATTTTTACATTATATCTGAAAAATTGTTTCTGATCTTTTTGTAGATAGCTTTGAACCCATACCCTGTGTCTTTGACCAGTTGTGTCCTACTATTCAAGACATAAGGTTCCAACGACACCAAGGAGAAAGTATTTAATTAAAAATTTTTCATGAAATGAGGCCGGAAAAGTGGAGATTTATATGTTTACATATATATACCTTTAGGTTGTATATGAAAACCCATTAACCATAATTATCTTTATTTTGTGTGAAATGGAAACTCAGACCACAAAATCCCACATTGAGTTCTTTCCCAGTTTTTGTGCTTTTAATGTGCTTTTCAAACTGAAGAAAATGTTTTTCTTTTGGTCTGTGTTGTCTCATCATTGTATCTGGGCTTGCCTTGGATAGATTAACTTTTCCTTTGCAAAAGTTTCGGCCAGACTGAACCTAAGCATGGATTTTCAGCAGATTCTTTAAACACTAACCATTTGTTATGTATGGATTCTGTTTTTCCCTCACAGTACTTGATGATTGGTGCTTTCATTCTCCTCCTCTTTGGAAATGCAGCAGTCTCCTGATTTTGCACTGGATGTCTCCTAATAAGGTTCTTTGCATCCCATGTCCCTCTTGCTCAGATTTACACCTCCTGTTGCCACTGGGTGTGAGATTCAAGTTCTTCATCTGCTGTTTTTGTGCTTTTAATCATGTGTCTTTGACATCTTTATTTTGTGTGTCCAACTTTTTACAAACTTGCATTTTATGAATAATTCATCCTCATGTCTTCTGTTTCACATTCTAAATGGCTCCAAAATATCCTCCTCCCTCTCGTGTGGTTACAATATTTTCAGTGTCTGCTGGGTTCAAATTTTCTGATGCTTCAAAGTCCTCAGTTGCCCTTTACCTGTGCAGGTGTCCTAGTGAAATGGAATAAGTGATTTAGGCATAGAGCCAAGCACTGGGAGGTGTCTTAGTGATTGTCCATTACAGTTATCCTCAGTCTTCATATTCTGTGTTTCTGCCCATCTGTCCTAATTTGTAGCTTCTCGTTGGATTACTGATCTGAGGTGGAATGTCTACTATCATTCCCTTGAACCCCACGCCATTTCCCAAAGGCTACATAGTCTCTTTTTGACTTGTGGCTGAGCCACCCAATCTCCAGCTTTGTCATGTCTTACCTGATTGTTCCTTGGATTCTCTACATTACTATTCACGAGTTACGCTAATGCTTGATTGCTGCATATTCTGCTTTCTACTGAGTCTCAAGTGATCCCTTTCATGCTCATTCAATGTTGACTGCTCAGCATCTTCAAGCCTTCCATGCCATCTCAGTATTGGCCAGTCACCCCCAGGGGCCTTTGAGATATGCACTTATAGCATGGTTTGGGAAGGTTTAGGTTTCCCTGTTCCCAAAAGGAAATCTTGCACTTCATGGATGCCTCCCTATATGCAGTTTTGTTTCATGGATGCCTCCCTATATGCAGTTTTGTTTCATGGGATCCCTCCCTTGAGCAGTGTTCTTGAAGATCCTCATCAATGTCAGTTCCACGGAAGCCAAAGAAGTAATTCCTTGATTCCAGCCATTTCGCCACTTCTGTTGTTCCTAGAGATGTGATCTTTGTAAGAAGCGCAGATGCTCCTTAAGGGACGAGCTAATTTAAAAAAAACACATCAATGGAAAGCAGAAGATATGCAAATGCACAAGGTGTAAGAAAAAAAATTCTAAAAAATTTTCCGTACCTTCCACGTGAAGTTGAAATGAACTATTTAAAACCCTGTGTGGGGCCTCTTTCACAAAACACTTGTAAATTTTACCAAGTTATACATTTTGTAAAATTATAACTCCAGCTCACACAATATCATAACAGATAAGAAATAAAATCAGTAAGAAATTCTGAGCATATTTGTTGTAAAATATTTACGTAAATTTACTGAGATCGGGAAGTGCAGTAACTTTTTCTGGATTTATACATATTTTTTCCATTTCTTTGCAAAATTACAATTATAACATATCGTAAGAGATAAGAACTAAAACCAACGCAGTCCCTGGGTATATTTATGAGCAAATAAAAAGACGCCATGGGAGAGAAAGGGGCAAGACATTCCCCCTTCAAGGCAAGAACAATACTAAATTCCATGAGATGCCCACGACTGAGCTGAGCTGAATTCCTTAGGTGCCACAGTTCATTTATGGACCATTGAAGTTTTGGAAACTTTCCCAATCAATACAGCCAAATCGCATGGTGTGTAATATTAATACTCCTCGGGGGATCCTTCCACCACCCAAAACTTGTTTTAGATTCTTTAATGAGGGGATCCGTCCATTAAGGGTCAATAGGTTTCATATAAGTGTTTTTATAGCAAAATAAACATTTTTATACAAGCCCATTAATCCTAATATTCAGCTTACTCCTCCCTTCCCCTGAATCATCCTGGTAGGGATTATTACAGAAGACAGAGGTTACAAGCAGACCAAGGACTATGCACTGGGGATGCACTCTGGAACCTTTTTTCTTCGTCCTGGTGTAGCAGGGTCCATTCTACATGGAATAAGGCTAATTTTGATTTTGTTTGTATAAAAACATAAAAAAAAAGCATAGTACAGTGGACCCCCGCCTATTCACGGTTCCAGATTTGCGGCTTCACCTGTTTGCGGTTTTCCCCGTGGAACATATATACGGTATACATTATTTGTGGAAAATTCACCTATTCACGATATTTTTCTTAGAGAAATATTAAAAAATTACCGTATTTTCATATTTTCGTGACTAAATGCGCTTTTTGTATAAGCATTTTTAGAGGGTTTTTTAATGTTTTGAACTATCTAAAAATGCTTATAACTGCGTTTTTAGAGGGTTTTAAGTATTTGCGGATTTTAGCTATTCGCGGGGGGTAGTGGTACGCATCCCCCGTGAATACTGGGGGTCGACTGTACAGTAATTCTTCATAGAAAGGTCCTCAAGACTAGCAGTATTTAAAAAATCAAATACATGACTTTGAAAAATTAACATTATAATTACCTGAACATACCAATAAAAAAGTGAGCTTTATACATTTCTGCCAAAAATTAATAAGCAACCAAGAACTCAAAAAGTCTTGTTTTTCCACTTTGTATGTAAGCCACAGGTGAATTTCGTATTAATGTGACCTTTATATTGTTTCTTTGTATTTTTGTAAGTATGAGTTTATATATTTTTTCATGAATATTATATTGCTTTCACCTGCACCAATTATTATTTAGAAATGTACTGTAGTTGCAAAGGCTGGTTTATATTGATAAAAGTTATTGATGAAACCAGTAGCATATGTCACTTAAATTCAACAGCGCATTAATTTAATTAAGATAGTGCTTCCCAAAAGCCATCCAGGTTGTTGCTCTCAAAAGCCATCCAGGTTGTTGCTCTATTAAGATGATGCTAAACTGCCTGACGAATTTCAGTTCTGTTTTTGCTACTAGAATTCCTATAAAATCTTTTATTCAAATAAGTAGCAGACTTTTATTTTTAAATTTATAATTTTTGGATTCATGTAATTTTCTTCAACTTTTCTGTGAAAATGTTACCAAGACTTTCTTTACTTTAATTTGACACTTACACTTGCCTGAAAATGCTATGGTGACTTAACATCTTTAGCATAAGAGATAACAGTTGAAGTGCAAAGTATAAAAGTATTCTTTTACGGAGATATTACATTTATTTGCTCCTGTATGTCACTCCTAAGTATTGAGAACTCTTTGCAGTGTTGTTATATATGTACAGAATAATTCAACTTTTAATAGACTGGTCCTCCTGAATACATGTGGATATTGTCAGCTTATGATGACAGGCAGGATATCACCGACTCTCTATTTCAGTACTTTTAAAACTCCCTTATCATTCCCTTTCATGTTTTTTTAAAACTACCTTACCATTTTATGTTTGTCACCTTCATCATACAAGTTATAGTTGATGTACTTTATGTAGGAATAAAATTATGTAGCCAAAATTGGTGACACCAATTAAGTATAATTACCAGAAATCCATCATAATGCTGCTTCACGGTTTGCATTTTGTATCACCACGGGTATTGTGTCTCACCATATTTTTGTGCAGTGATATCACAAACTGGCAATGAACTGTAACTGGCATAGTAGGCCTACTTTATAAATAATACACTGGTATGTGACTTTACTTGCATCTGTTTCTTAAATTATATGTACTGAACAAATTATAGGTTTATCATCATACCAGACTAACAAAATAAACAAGTCTAATATTTTTATTCATCAGATAATGTATTTAAGGCTTCAGACATGTATTGTAAAAGTGTTCATGCTTAGTAATATAATCTCAAAAGATTTTAAGCACTAGTCACGTAATTCTAATAGTGTTGTGTATAACAGCATCACTGGTTTTGTATGTCTTTTTTTCATACATTTTACTGTCTGAAAGCTTACCTTAATTTCTCACATCTTGATGTCTGGTTGGTATTTATTTCTCTTGTTATAACATGTCCAAATACCTTTATAACTTTTGCCTTTATGCTTGGTAAGAGCAGAACATCCTACTATACACAATACTGTACAATTGGACTCAAATATGGTATTTTTGGTGCCTACCTTGTCAGTATAAGCTTGAAATCCATTAACCATTGCCAACTTAGGATAGCCTAAACTTGACCCTTCAAGGTACTACACTTCACTGTGCTTGCAATTTACACTGCAAGACATTTATCTGCTTTTTAAAATTTCAAGATCCACAACTTGAACAATCTTTCTTGAAACCACCAAAAACTACCTATCCTAACCTTAACTGTTAAATTCAAATCAAAACTTCATTTGTTAGCAAACTAAGAGAAGCTTAGCCTAGAAGTAAGCCATTAACTCATAGTTTTAGAATTCTGAATCTGTTATGCCCAGGACAGTCCATTAATTACTGAAATTTCATGTGCACCATTAATCATATCTAGGTTATTCATAATTCTGTATCTAAAACATGCGTAAATGCTTTGTTAACGTAATGAAACTTTTTTTAAGGACTGCTGCAACGAATAAAGCATGTAACACATTCAGTACTGTTGCAACCACTGTACTCCAACAGTGTACAACAAAATAAATTCACTTTTCTCTTTCACTTTGCAAGCGGAAATGTAGTGCCTGACACGAGGCGAACAAAATAGAGATCAATATACAGCTGACTGCGTTTGTTTGAGAATGGAGATTGGTACATACAGTAATTCTATATATATTTATCAGAACTCTGTTCGCAAGTTGTATCTGGAAAGCTGACATTTTATTGCCTCTATTAAGAATGATTCATTTGACGTGACATTGCTATGAACGACAGTATACTTAAAAAGGATGTATGGTGTCAGCTGTGTTTCTTATATGCGTGTACTTGGTGCGTATGTCATGAGATGATTGTTGTTAGGATTGGATGCCCATAAGGTATGAGTTCGGACAGCAAGGCAAGATGGACGATTGTTTAGGTCCATGTGGGGCCCTACATTTTAATAATGAATTTAACTAAGTAAGCCTGGCACTTGCTGTTACGTAACTGATTTTACCTACACAACTTGAGTAGGAAGCTAGTCAGTCATAGTTCCACTGTTCCATTGTACAGTATGGTAAGGTGCTAATGTTAATCAGAATACTTTTGTTTGATAAACAGAAGTGTTATGTATTCTTTACATTGTGGAAATTTAAAATTGTATTTTGAACTTAATGTTTTATAATTCATTTCACACATTTTTGATATTTGTGCATGTTATTCTTGTGTGCGTTTGACAACTGCACCAAGAAGCAATTTTTATTTTAATTTTCAATTAATTTTACTGTATGACAAGAGATTTTTGTGTTGGTGTTAAACTGTCACTCAGCAAACAAGAATTCTCAGTGCCTAGTATACAGTCGCATTGTATATCATGTATTTATGTGCTTTTTGTCCTATAAGGATCACATTGTGTGAATCCAATTCAGCTTTGAGTTTGTGCATTAACTATTATTCTTGACTGGTTGACAACTTGGCACCAGTGCGTATTACTTAGTTGTATGTGCATTAAGTATTATTCTCTGACTGGTTGATAACTTGGCACCAGTGCACATTACTCAGTTGTATGTGCATTAAGTATTATTCTCTGACTGGTTGATAACTTGGCACCAGTGCCCATTACTCAGTTGTATGACAGGCTATAGATAACATATTGCTCCTCGTACTCCTCCTCCATAAGGAAATAAGAAAGAGGTCTCACCAGCCCTCCCACTAGAAGTCCTGGGTTGGCAAAAGCATTCACTCACCTACAAATGGGAGATCTAAAAGCAGGGTTGACACTGGGTTCTCTTGAAAACTGTCTTTCAGTTTCCTTTCAAGCCACGAGGACTGTCCCAGGCACTTCCTCTCCATCATGTGCAGACAGGTTATGTGTGACAGGGTGCTGGTGTATGATACTGCTTGAGATTGTGACAATCTGTGTGTGATCATGCAGACCCTCCGGCAGTGCCTGGCTAGGATTGTCCCCATAAGGGGTTGGTGCCATCAGTGCATCTCGCGCGGTGCACTACGGGCAGTCCCCGGTTATTGGCAGGGTTCCGTTTCTGAGGGTGTGATGATAACCGAAAATCGCAGCTAACCGAAAATTGGCAATTTTCGGCGATTTTTGGGGGTTATCGGCGCCGAAAAGTGCCGATTTTCGGTTATCGGCGCCTCTGTTAGGTATGTATTGGCGCCAATACCCAATTATCGGCGCCGATAAGCGGAAATCGGCGATTTTCGGTGCCGAAAATTGCTGATTTTCGTCACTAGACAAGCCCATAAAACCGGATCGCTGTTAACCGAGCCCGCCGTTAACTGGGGACTGCCTGTATAGGCATTACTAAAGGTTCTTTGCAATGTGACCTCGGACCCTAGCTACAAACCCCTTTCATTCTTTTTACCGTTCATATTCTCTTTCTTCCATCTTATTTTTGACCCTCACCTAACAATTATTTCATAGTGCAACAGAGGTTTTCCTCCCGTTACACCTTTGAAACCTTTCTACCATGAATTTCTGCCTCAGAGCTGAAAGACCTCATAGGTCCCAGCACTTTGCCTTTGGCCTAAATTCTATATTCTGTTCTGGCTAGGATTGTTCACATACAAAAGGTCACCACTTGACACTACTGAGTATTTTCACTAAATTTAAGTGCTTAGTCATGCAGACCCTCAGGCAGTGCCTGGTTCCTCCAGAGCTCCTGATGTACAAATGCACAATCCCTGGTTGAGGTGTGCAGAACAGAGGCTTCACGCAAAAAGGTCTGCCTTACGGTACTGAGGAGTATTATGGCAAGCCATGCACATGATCGTGCATACATTCGAGTGTTCCTGGCTTGTTCACCTCCCATTGTGTACATGCATGATGATGCATATGAGAATTTGATTTTGGGTGATCATATGAAAGTCTACGGGAATGTAGACCTTACAAGTCGACCTCAGCTTGTGATGCAGCAGTCAGTGCAACCATGACCCTGTAAAGCACTCTTGGGACAGTATACCCTTAAGCCAAGGGTGAAAGAGGACCTTGCTTGGTGGCTGGATGATGGATTCACTGGTGGAAATTCCTTTGAATGTTCCATCTCTAGAGATGCTTTGTTCTCACATGCATCCAGAATGGGTAGGGCACACGCCTCAAGACCTCTCTGCTTTAAGTGTGTGTGTGGACATAGTGACCTTCATCTGCACATACACACCTTGGTTATGTTTGCAGTGCAGATAGCTGCAATTTTCCCAGATCATGTGATGTTCATTCCATAGTACTGATGAGTGACAACAGTTGTCAATGGATATACATGAGCAAGTCACAATGCTGTAAAGTTTTTAGCCAAGATCTACAGAGCAGTTTATAACAGGAATATGCTCACACTATGGTAAGCGCACTTGAAGTTGGAGCCTTGAATCTTTCTGGTCTTTTTCAATGTTGTTGGTGTCAATCCAAATTTAAACCACAAAGTCATCTCTACCTAGTCCTGTCGACAATGTAAAATGACAAAATTTAAGTACTATATTTGCATTAATACATCATTTAAATATACCAAATACTAACATTGATCCAATTCAGTTACACGTGCCTATTACCATCTAATCTCAATCACATGAACTGTTAAGCTGAAAAGCTCAAGAGCAATCACCTCCCTAAAGAGGTACTTTGCATGCAAAATTTTAAGAGGCTTTTAACTTGTATCAACACCTTTATTTCCATTAATACAAACCTTGTATTTCTCCAATGAATGCTATCCTCCCAGCCCCTCAAATTGATACATATCTCTGGTGCATGAGCCAAAAAGACAAGCAAAATGTTTTGGCATAAGACACCTAGCAAAGGCAACACTAATCACCACTTGGCTGTTACAAATAACCATTCAGCACTTGTTAAGACTTCCTTAAGTGTTAAGGCACAATTCGAGATAGTCTGTTACATTTTATGAAATTGTTACTTTTTATGAAAAATAAACCCTTAAAAATTGTCTTTATTTTTAAGGCAAAAATAAAAATATATCATTTAAGTAGTTTACTTTTTACCAAACACAACCATAATTTATGTAAAGCTAAGATTAGGTATAATAATTTTCTAATTAGTAGCTTTACATTTATTGTATAAACATTATATTAAATATGCACAGAACACTACTTTTTTACATTTTAAACTACTGTACTTTATAAATTATTTTAACAAATGAATTTCATGACTGCAACTGTAACTTTCAGTACTTGAACTTTCTTTGGAAGCCATTCATTAAAAACAATGAGGGAAACTTCTTTGTCCCTTCAATCTTTATTTGAATTATTTTTGTATCAATTGTCTGCCATATGCCTTCAGAGAGATAAGAAAAACTTTCTAAGCAGACCCAGTCTTTGTTAATTGATGAAATTGCTAAAGCATCACGTGGTGTTGTATGCAGCCCTTCTATAAACATACTTTTCAAGTTACACAGGACTGTTAAAGTTTTAATATATTTTTACTCAGTAAAAGCACATAATTTCCAGCAAAAATATAAAGGACAAATAAATATCTTCAGTTTCATTTAAACATAACATTTTCCATGCAAAAAATATTCAAAATATAGCCTTCTTTAACTGATACAGTACTGCAGTCCATTAGAGTATATAAATATTTACATTAATGCAATTTCCATTTTGAAAGCCTGTTTGTAATATTCATTTTGAAGTGCTGCCTGCAATGAAAAGGGAGTACTTACAGAGCTCACTTCCATCAGTGGTCACTGTCACTTGCTTCACCTGGGTAAATAAAGAAAAAGAGGGGCTACATATCCAAAGGTTATGTAAGTTACAAAATTTATAATCTTACAAGTGTAACTCATTTTGATTTAATCATATCCTACTGTAAAGTACAACAGCTTTCAGTAAAAAATATTCAGTGTTTGGAAGACAATCACAAGTTCTTTTGTCTTGTCCAAGTCTGTACAACACTACTGTATAACTGTCACTACCATAAAAATATCAGCATCAAAAACCTTTACCATGAAAATAAAGAAGTCTTGGAACAATCAATGTTCATAATTTTAGAGGCTGTCAAGCAGTGTTTTTGATGTCCAGTTGCTACTTAAGGATCAGCTAATAGTAAAGTAGTTATCAGTTTGCAGCACAATTTTCCTTTCAAGTACCCTATATTAACAGCTGGCTCACAGGATCTCTATCTAGCCAATAAAGACCAATAACCAACAAGTGAAAACCAAAACACAAACATATTCACAGGAAATACTGCATTATAGTCCTGTATATCAATCATTCATTCTGAAGCTAAAACTGCTACCCACTTACCTCAAAGCATATCCAATGAGGAAATACCTTTTCCTTAATACCTCGGTGCATCCACAGAAAGTGCCCATTGGGCAAACACTATTACCAAATCATGATGGGGAGCAGGAATGAGTACTGCTGACATCAGAAGTGAGAACACCGCGAAAAACCAGTCTTACTGCCAGTGTTCAAGTGTTTCTAGTTCAGGAAATATCTGGCAGCCAAAGGCATAGAATGATAACACTGACAGGCAATGATTCCTGATGTAACATACTAACCACATAACCTGTGGTTGCTAGTCATTTTTTTTATCTCATCCAATCAGTCAACCTGGTTGGCCTTCAGACAATCAAACGCAAAAGATGATGTGAATGGGGTACAGAAAAGCCTATTATTAATCAAGCAGTATTAGTAGAACCAGTGTTTATGGCATTTGAAGGATGAGACCATATTTTGACTAAGTCAAGTACGTGTGTGGACAAGTTTTAAACTTTGCCCAGTAAATGAGTAAAAAAAAAAAAAAGTATGGAGCTAAGCTACACCTGGTAGCACTGTTTGCTGCCAGATCCTTGCCTGTGGTTTTTGCACTTCTGACATCATTAGCAATCATTCCTGCTCCCCATCATGCTCTGGATAACAATGTTTTCCCAACTGGCTGTGTCTGATAGAGCAGACAAACCCAAAAGAACCTTAACACCTCAGATAAGGAAGATGTTATGGCTAAATGAGCAATATGGTGGTAGGTAAGTCGATCTGCAATCCAAGGTCCACTTACCTCAAGATAAAAGGAGCAGCAACAAGCTTGACCTTTCAAATTAAAGATGTAATAAAACATCACACTTAACAGACTACTTGACTGGACAAAGAACATCTTCCATAACTGACTGGTAAACCATAAGGAGCCCTTTCACACCACAAATCCAAAGAGATATTTCAACAACTATCTTCAAAATCTCTTAAAGTATGTTTGTCACAGAATCACCATAATATAAGTTGCATCAGCTCCTTTATGGAGGATGAGTGCCTTCCAGGAGGGAGGTTATGAGCCAAGCCATCAAGTACACCCACTTTTTCTGGTATGATGAAAGCCAAAAAAATTTTTCACAAATGAATTCTTGAGTTGAACTGAATATAGAATTTAGGCCAAAGGCCAAGCACTGGGAGCTATGAGGTCATTCAACGCTGAAACGGAAATTGACAGCATAAAAGGTTTGAAAGGTGTAAAGAGGAAAACCTCGCAGTTGCACTATGAATCAATTGTTAGCTCTGAGAGGGTGGAATGTAAGATGGAAGAGAATATGAGAGGAGGTACATTAAACCTGTATTCGTGGGGGATGCGCACCATACACAGCCCCCCCGCGAATAGCTAAAATCTGAGAATACTTAAAACCCCTCTAAAAACACTTTAAACTATCAAAGGAAGTTTAAACACAAGAAATACCCTCTAAAAATGCTTATACCTGAGTACTTTAACCTGTTAAGCGTCACCCACGTAATAATACGTTTACTCTCGTAGCGCCTTCAACGGGATATTACGTTCAAGACTTTAACTCTGCTTTTCAAGCTGTCAGCCCTGTAATAATACGTTTACTTGTATGGAAAATGTTGGAACATCATTTGGTAACACTCTCAGAACACGTAAGCTGTAATTGATGACTTATTTCCTCCCTGGCAACTCTTTTCAGTTGGTCGCTTGATGCCTAGATGACTATTTTTTTTTCAGTACGCTTCGGGCGTTTTCAGAGACAACACGGTTTTTACGTCGTTCTCAATGAATGTCAAAGAGGAGGCGTATGTCTTCAGGTGAGATAAATCAAATCCTAGAAGAGGTGTCTGATACTGAAGACATATTTGATGATGAGGGCTCTAGTTCTGAATCCTCCATGATGAGGATATTGAAGAAACAAACTTTTCTTCCGATCGGAAGTGAAGATGACTTCTCATTGCCGAGTGACTGGACTCCGAGAGAGAGAGAGAGAGATCCCTTTACTTTTGTTGCTGATCCCGGCGTGAAATTTTCAGTTGAGGATAAAGAGAATCCATTAGAATTTTTGAGAAATAATTTGATGATGAAATCATTGATTACCTCGTGAAAGAAACAAACAGATTTGCAAATCAGTTTCTAGATGAGAATGTAGAACATTTGTCTCCACAATCACGAGTACATAGATGGATTGTGTGTAGCCCCTGCTTTAGAGATTGGCATACGAAAGAATAATAGTGCATGTATGTACAACACTTTTCATTCAGTATTTTGTAGTCTTATGAAATAAAATAATAGTAGTAGTAATAGTTTTTATCCTATCATTTAATAAAATTCCTACTCTAACTACAGTGCGAATAAGCATAAAAATCAATATTAACTTTGAAAAACTATCATCAGTGATATGACCGCTAATTGCAAGAAAAGCGTGAATGCGTTAGCGGCGAGCTCATCCGGGGGACGCTTAACAGGTTAATAGTTTTATCACAAAAAGTGCATTTAGTCATGAAAATGATATGAAAATACAGTAATTAGTGAATATTTCTCAGTGAAAAATACCGCGAATGGGTGAATTTTCTGCGGATATTGGGTAGGTACGTTCCACAGAGAAATCAGCAAATACGCGAGTCTGCGAATCGTGAGAACGCGAATACGGGGGTTTAATGTACTATAAAAGGAAGGAAAGGGATTAAGGCTAGGGGCCAAAGGCACGCTACAAAAAACCTTGAGTAATGCTTACAGCGCACCGCATGAGCTGCACTGCCAGCACTAACCCCCTATGTGGGTGAATTCTTGAAAAACTTGAAGACATTCTCAATACAAAAAATCAAAGTTGTGTCTCAGTACCATACTTGAAGATTGATGGTTCATTCCTTCCCAGGCTCATGAAAATCACTAGCTCTGTATCATGGCCAGCTCCTGTTACAGTTTGGAGGCTGTTAAGGGAGGTTTGAGAAACCTGGTTGACGATCACCTGGTACCTCAAGGTGGATAGAACTGAAACCATCAACTTTCACCTTGGGTAGAATTCACTTCAGCAATTGACTGATTTGAGAATATGCTGGTCAGTTGCTATGAAACTACATTTTGTTCAGTTTTCTGATAATTGAATGAATGAAACATGAAATTTAAGCTGTACACCCAAACACTGTGGCACTTTCAAATAATCAGCACTTAAGACGTTGAAAAGAGAGAGCAAGAGTGGTTGGAGAGCAAAAAAAAAAAAAAACAGATCCTGAGAACGAGATGAAAATGACATTTTTATAATAAAATAAAGTTTTATACATACTTACCATGTAACTACATAGCTATAGTTTCTAACTAGTATGACAGCTTAAATTCAAAATTCACGGCAATGCTTCGATTGTTTAGTGCAGGTGACCAGTACCGCCAACTAACAGCAATACTAGGAATGACTTAGCAGATAACCTCATTCTGATTATGCTTATGTCCATCAGAGGGGAGGAAGGAGGGGTCTGATCATGTAATTACTTGGGAAGTATATATAAAACTATATTATAAAAATGTCATTTTTATATAAGTAACTTACCATGTAATTACATAGCTCAATCCCACAATGACAGGTGGTGGGATAGAGGGACATATTTTATTCCAAAACATTAAGTCCTATAATGAATTAGAAATAGAAAAGTTGCTAGCATTGAATACAATGCCTGTCATTCCTTGTTAGTTAAGAGAGCCTGCAGTAGAAACTGCCTCTGGTTGATGCTAAACTTAACCTGTGGCGCAGCAGTAAAGTCGAGGGTCGCCTCTACTTCAGTGGGAGCTTTGCAGCTGAGTACTCCTCCAAGGGCTGCCAAAGCATTACAAAATAAAAAAACAAGTGCCCTTGCCCTGGGCGCAGTACTGCAATAAAAAAAAAAAACAGATAACACTGTCACCAACACTGAAATAAAAACCCATCCACTGAGTCTCGTGGGTGCTCCAGGTACCTTGTACCCCCTCGGCTCCCTAAAACTTGGCACCTTACTACAAGGTGAAGAGATAGTAAGAGAAAATCCTATGCTTCCTTTCACAAACCATGCCAGTTACTAATAAATGCAAGGTACTGCCAAATTTTAAAACTGCTTCAATTCCTGAAAACAGTGAGAAGCAAAGATTACACTTCCAGAAGGATGACTGTAGAATGGACGTTAGGGACAAGTAGTGCCTGAAAGTTAATGAGGTAGAAGCTGTTCTGACGTCTTTAGCTTTCACTTAATATGAGGAAAATGCTCTCCTAAATCTGAGTGTTTCTCAGAAAATAAAAGTCCATTAGGATAAAGGACAAGATGATCTAATCAGAGGGTGAGATGAGCTCTTGTCATATCACCGTAGGGGTATGGAAGGTCTTGAACTTCTGGTCCCTTTCAGGTAATACCTGAATATTCCAGCTGGACAGAGAGCTCTCTACACTCCCTCAGAGGTCGTAAGCGCTCCTGGATGCTCAGAGTATAAGCTAGTGCCAGGCTGTGGTTGGCACCATGAGAGCTGAACGTTCAGAGCAAAAAACTGGTGCCAGGCTGTGGTTGGTGCCAGGAGAGCTGGGTGCCAAAGGAGTCTTGAACTCAGGTGCTGTCTGGCACTCCTGGAAGTCAAAGATGTCCATAAAATTCTTAAGGGAGAAAGAAATGAATCCAGGACTTGGATGGGTCCTTGTTCTTGGCTAAAATCCAAGGGAAAATGAACAACCCACGTCTCCTTCCTTGCTTGGACATGCAAAGGACTTGAAAGGTCATTGAGATAGGAATGACAAAAGAACTGGGTCTATATACCCCTAAATGGTGGAATACAAGATTCCAGGTTTCCTTGGCAAGAAACTGGGTAATTTGCAAAGGGGTCACAGACATCGACGGAAGAGACATAGTGCATGAGACACCATCTTCGGAAAATAACCCCTTAAATCTGTCAGACGAAGAGAGAAGATTGACTTCTACGTCTTGCTAGCCACTGCAGCACGTCTAAAAAACTCTTTTAAATGACAAGCTCGGGACAGTCTGGAGCCTGTCGGGGCAAGAGCAGACCACTTAGTTAGATCTCTTGAGCCGAGATTTTCTTAGAAGGCACAGTAGGGGGAGGATCTTGTTGAGTCCACCAACATCAGAGCAGGTTCGAGAACCATGACGCGGGACACGGGTAGAATAGGGCTAAGATGTTAACACAACTTTCAGTTAGCCTAAAGCTTGTGTAGCTCCTCCTTGACTGTGATGAAGTTGATGAGAAGAGGTCCGATGGACCAGTCTGTAGAACGGTGTCTGTTGCACATGCTTTAGGGATGGTATGGACAACAAGAGAGAGGAAGACAAAGATTCCTTTTAAGGGGCAAACAGGTTCTAAAAGGGCCTGCCCCATAGACTCCACAGATCCCGGAAACTGGGGGATTGAAGGTCCATGATGAAGACAATGTGCTTCTGACAGCTCAGCATGTCTGCTAGGACTTTAGTTCCCTGAACAAACTGAGTGACTAGAAGACTTTATGATCTGTCCACAGAAAAAGGAGTCTTACTATTTGGAGGTGGGGAGACATGGGACAACATGGTCTTATCTGAATGGCTACCAATCAAAAACCATTGAACTTTACATGAAAAACTTCTAGCTCTACGAGAAAGAATTGAAGGATCTGTCCATCCGGGGACCACGTCCCGGAAAATCCCCGGTTCCTCAAGAGAGCTCCCCAGCCTCAATCTGAGACACTGAAAACTAGGTTTAGGCTCAAGGATGAAGGAACTTCCCTTTCAAAAGTAAATGTTCGGACAGCTACCACCGTAGTTCCAACTTGATTCAGGGCTGTGAGAAAAAACAAAGGTGTCCAGCTGAGTTTCCCTGAACCAGGTGGACTTCAGATCAAAAAACCTTCAAGCACTTCCATCGAAGGGGATCGAAGAAGTCAGTTGTCCAAGTGAGAACTGATATTCATACCCTGATATCAAAAATGAAGTCAAAAACAAGAGGAGTGAGGACTCCATGGAAGACTTGTGCTGTAAAGAGGCCGAAGCACAGATCCTCAAGCTGGGGAGACCCTGTCCCATCAGAAGGGCCTAAGATACTACCAGGGTCTGGTGGGGACCAGGAAGGGTGCTTCCTGCATCTCTTAAGTTTTTCATTCACTAGCCATGAAGATTGAAGGAAGGGGCTGTCTGGTTCATCTCTATTTGAACTTCACCTTCTAATCAAAGGAAAAAAGGGGCTATGGGACATACCTTTTGTCGGGCGCTCTAAAGCAGGTGCTGAGCACTCAGTAGCCACACCATGTGCTAGGAAGCTGGCGCCAGGAGCTCGGGAATGGACCCAGGCATTAGAGAACTGGTGCCGCACAGGAAAACAGGTCTGAGAAAGTGCAAGGCGCTTCTCTTCTGTTTGGAGAAATTGACTGGTGTCTTCACCAGAAACCTTGGAATTGGATGAAAACTGGAGGATGAGTTGCAAACAAAAAACTCATATAAAGACTGTCAAACCAGGCTAACATCTTGGCAGGCACCAGAGTCCAGAGCAGGTTCAATCCCTAGGGTCCCTAGCAAGGAAGGGAAAAGGGGCTAGAATTTGGACCGTCTGAAAGTGGCAGTGATTTCTATGGCAAACAGAAAAGACAAATTCTAAAAGGTGCGACTGAAAATCCAAAGGAGGACTCAAGCTAGTGCTCCTGCTATCAGTCAGAAAATTGGGGCTTCCAAAAAAACTTGACAAGAAGGACCAGATCCATCTAGGCACTAGAGGGAGGAAAGGCAGAAGACACTTGTCTTGTTCCTTTAAAGAAAAGCCCAGTTTCAATCTTGAAAGACTTTTAGGAAAGATTCAAAGGAGGAAGTTTCAACCAACAATCTTAAAAAACCTGGACACAGATGTCCTTGTCTGGGGGTAGACTTAGTCCCTGTGTAATTGGAACTGGCGCACAAGGCAAAAGAACAGCATGTTCTTAAAAAGTCAGGCACCGAGCCAAAGAGGAACTGGTGCTGGACCCTAGCAGGTTGGAGGCAGATGCCTGACAGCTGGCACCAAACCGACAAGTGGACGAGTAGACGCTGGGCGCTTGGACACTAGGTGCTCGGGGGCCACTGGGAGCTTGGACACCGGGATAAAGGTGGATGCTCGGACTCGGCCTGCTCAGTCACTGCTGGGCGCTCAGATTGCAAGAGCATTTGGCACCAATCACTGGTGCTCCACAACTGGAAGATATGCATCTTCAAAGGCTGAGATACACCTGAAAAGTGCCACCAACACCACTTGTCTACACCGGGATCCTTATCTGTCCACATTGGAATTCCCCCCCCCCAAAAAAAACGTTGGTGCCTCCTGTCCACATTGGGCTCCATAACTGTTCACTCTGGGATCAGTATCACTAGAGGGCAAAAAAAGCACATCCCTATGGATGCCTTTCCAATGGCTATCCGTCAAGACCTGCGGACAGCAGGATTGACTGAGGAATAACTCCCCGGGGCAAAACCCCTAAGGACTCCCATGGACCGACAGTATGCCTCCTCCCAGGTTTAGGGGAGTCTGACAGAGACCAGTTTTAAGAGATCAGATAGGGCCAGATAGCCACAGCCTCCACCACATATCCAGTAGGATACCTTTCCAGTGGCTGTCTGTCGATACCTGGGACCAGCAACAGGCTCAACTGAGGGGGCAACTACCCGTGTGTAAACCCCCGACCTCCCTTGGACTTCAGTATGCCTCCTTCCAGGCTTAGGGGAGTATGAAAGGGACATTCAGTCTAGGAGCATCAGGGGACAAGCAGACATCTCCTCCACTGCACAACACTATTACAAGGTTAACTTCTGTTAACCCAGACACAATAACACTGGCAATGGCATGGGAAGGAAGTGAGGGAGCCAGGCATGGGAGCAAGTAGAAAAAATTATTGGGCTAGTAGCAGGAGAGAAAAAATTGGATGCAGGGAGAGTAGGCACTAGACAATCAGGAGCTGGTGCCAGGCTGGGTGTTCCCAGGTTGTAGATAGCACTGCGCAACTGGGCATCAACTGAGCTAGTAGCTTGTACTGAGCCGATTCTCGGCTGTCAAGAACGTCAATTCTTCCAAAAGCCCAGCGCAACCAAAATAAGCACAATTTCTCTCCTTACTACGTTCTGCCCTTACACTTTTTCAGTTCTCAGCAAGGGAAAGTGTAATAAGGTGATGTTTAATTAATAAGGTGATGTTTAATTAATTCTTTGAAGTATACAGACTACTATCATACAGACAAACCTCGACTCCTAACAAACGTTATTTGAGACTTGCGGATATTTCATTACTGAAAATATCGGTCCTGTAATGAATGCAATTTTACGTTTTGTTATGCTACTCGGCAAAGATGGTAGCGAATGCAATGTTTAAGTTTTATTACACTACTCAGTAAAGGTGGTAGCGAGCACAAAGTTTATTATTACACTACTCGGCAAAGCTTATTATGCTACTCCTTGAATAATCAACCATTCCTCAGCTAATATTTTAACTAACTTTTGCTCTTCATGCTAGTCTGCCTAAGTTACCTCTACTCAGGCAAATAGTCTAGAGCCCAGCTATGCTAGGCAAAGAGGACAATGACTGCTTATCACTAGTAGCATTTTTTCTACTAAGTAAAAATGAAGGAGGTAGTTAATCAATCTGCAAAAAATGTTAAACTTGAATCAGATCTTAATAACAGATCCTGAAAGTATAGGCTTGAAGGTTACTCGAAATCAGCAATAATACATCACCAAAATCCGGTTAGGTAACTGGTAAATGGTGAAAAAAAGCTGCCGCAAATATCTGATGTTTGCATCAAGAATGACAGAAACAGAATGATGTTATCTGCCAAGTCGTTCCTAGTATTGCCATTAGTGGGCGGTACTGTCACCTGCACTAAACAATCAAAGCGTTACAACGAATTTTGAACTTACGCCGTCTTATTAGTTAGAAACTATAGCTATGTGCTTACTTGGTAAGTTACTTATATAAAATATAAGACTCTTAGGGCAAAACAGAGAAAATCCCATAGCTGCATTTAGAAGCAATAAGGAGGTTGGACAGGAAGATGGAAGAAAGGAAGCTGAAACTGATATAAAATAAGCAAAAAAGTGTGTGCAACTAGGGCTAAAGCTATGCTACAAATACCCTTTAGTCTGCCACTTTCCTTGTTATGTGTTAACTGATTCACCACTGCTTTTTGTGTTTAATTTGATTAATGAACCTACTTTGGTATTAGCTTGTTAATGTATCTATGTACCTTGTACCCTTTATCTAATATACTGAATTTGTGATATTACCACTAATTATTGCACTGTGTAATGGTCTGATTTTAGCTTTGTCATCTTTGCTCATTATTTTATGACCTAGCACAATGTCTGTATCTTGAGAGGCTATTAAACTACTCAGTCTTTTTTTTTTTTTTTTTTTTTTTTTTTTTTTTTGCAGGTGAAGGTATTTTCATATCTAATACTAAAGTAATCATTATTGTGTAGTATTTCTCAGACCCAGTTTCAGCAGGATTCTCCAGCCTTTACTCTCGCTCATTAGCAGGAGACATGTTGCTTGACTTGAAAGGCTAAATTTCATAAACCAAAACCTCAACCGAGATTTTGAGTCTTAATTACATTTTTTTTTCTAATAAAACAGTAACATTGATATTCATTGTATAAGCCCAAAATAATTCTTGACTGTCCTCCCTCACCAATATTCCAGCTTTCAAAACCTTAGCCACACAAAGAATGAATGGCTCTGACAGTCAGGACCTACTGAACCATTTGAGCATGCCCCTTAATCACTGAGCAAGACCAAGATTTCCTTCTTTAAACAGGGTTTGTCCTTAAGAAAATGTTGATAAAATGGCTTTAAGACATTGGTTTATCAAGTTAAAAATTAATCTTACTGTATTTTTATATAAAATTATATACTTTTACATAAAACCTCTCTTGTTTCAACAATAAAAAAATTGTTACCAACCTTTATGAAAGTGAGCAAACCCACTACACACAGCCTCATACGAGACAAATATCGCCCCTGAAGATGCTGCACCTTTAAGCAAACTAGGCCAAAGCCCTTTGAACCAAGCTTTCAGTCCCTCTTCTCTCGTGATACCTATTATACATTTCCAGGCATTTTCATACACCACAACCTAGAAAGAGAATTAGTGATAAGATCCATTAAACATATTTAAATATGGCCAAGGTCTTCCTCAGTCACTCCAGGATCAGTGACATTATTCAATACAAGGGTCTTGTATCAAATATATGTCTGACAAAGACTAGAATTCAATAAAGTATAAAATGCCAACTGATCACCTGGTTTTATTCCATAATTTTTTTTCCCTAAGGTAACAAAGCAATGAAATCATTAACACTGTTAAAAAATGACATTTTTATGATAAAATTAAGTTTTATATATACTTACCCAGTAATTATATACTTAGCTAAGAGTTTCTACTCGAACGGCAGTTAGAATTCTGAATTCCGCGGTAGCGATTCTTTTGTTTTGTGTAGGTGACTATGCGCTGCCCACTTTCGGGGTACGAAAGAGGACACAGCCAACACAAATTTGTTTATGCAAAAAAGAGTTCATGTGCGGGGAGGAGGGTGGGCTCCATCCGTAATTACTGGGTAAGTATATATAAAACTTAATTTTATCATAAAAATGTAATTTTTATATAAGTAACTTACCCTGTAATTACTTAGCTGATTCCACACTGAAAGGTGGTGAGGAATCATGGACAAAAGCTTACATTATAACTGATAAGATAATTGTTGTTCCTTACCTGGTGAGAGAGCTGCTGCAGGTAGATACTGCCTCTGGTGGCACTCATCTCAACCTGTAGCGACGTGGTGGCATGGCCAGACGTGCCTCTACTTAAGTGGGACACTTCGCAGCGAAGGAGTATTCCGAAGGCTGATGAAATATAAGATTAAGCTTTGCAACGAAGGTGTACACCAAAGGCCGACAAAGCATACATAATTGGCCCTGCCCTGGGCACAGTACCACAAAAATAACATACCAGAACAACAAAGTCACCTCTACCATAATTAAACAATGATTAAACAAAAACAGACTACTACCCAACACTAAAAAACTGGTGGGCACTCCAAATACATCGTACCCTCCCAGGCTCCACAAGAACTCAATACCATTTTCAAGGCGAAGAGAAAAGGAAAGGAAGGGACACTTCCTACACTTCCTCACCCATCACTACGCCAGCTACGGACACAGGTCCCAGGGCACTGCATTTATCATAAACTGTCTCGTTGTCCAGCAAATAGTGCATCGCGAACACTGACTTGCATTTCCAATGGGTTGCTTCCAGGATCGCCGAGAGAGAAAGATTGTGTTTAACGCTACCAAAGTAGCAACTGCTCTTACCTCGTGCTCTTTCATTTTCAATAGTGATAAGTCAGTTTCTGCTAACTGAGTGTGCCTCAACAATGTGATCCCTCAGGATAACGAAATGGCGTTCTTCGAAAGGGGTCTAGAGGGGTTTTTTACCGAACACCAGAGATTACTAAACTAGCCTCTAATCTTCTCCGTCCGATGTAAATAATATCTGAGGGCATGTACTGGGCACAGCTCTCTTTCTTCCTCTTCCGTGCCTAGGATATCCGAGAAGCTTGGAATCGAAAAGGAACAGGGCCAGGGATATGACAGGTTTTCATTTTTCGCTAGAAATCCTAGCAAAAAGGAGCAGACTGCATTCCCTTGCAAAAAACCAATCCTTTTGCTTATCACTTGAAGTTCACTTACTCTCTTAGCTGTTGCTAAGGCAACCAGAAAGAGTTTCCAGAGTCAGATCCCTTAGAAAGGAAGAGCGCATAGGTTCAAAGCGAGGGTCGTAAAACCACTTAAGAACTACATCAATATTCCAAGAGAAGGACTCCTCTGTCTTGGACTTGGAGATATTGAAAGACAATTAGATTGGACAAGTCTTGGTTGTTTGAGATGTGTAGACCCTTATGCCGAAAAACGGAGCTGAGCATCGCTCTGTAACCTTTATTGTTGAGACAGACAACCCTTTACAAGATTTCAAATAGAGAAGGAAGCCTGCTATCTGAGCAATAGATGTTTTTGAGGAAGAGACTTTATTTCTTCTACACCAACTCCTAAAGCGTGCCCACTTAGCTTGGTAGACATTATTGGAGGAGATGCGTCTACATTTGGCGATAGCCTCTGATGCCAATTTAGAGAAGCCTTTCACTCTGATGAGTCTGTAGACAGTCGAAATCCTGTTAGGGCCAGGGAGGATAGGCCTTGATGAAACTTCCTGATGTGGGGTTGTCTGAGAAGACTTGGAATCTCAGGAAGGAGTCTCTGAAAGTCTACGAGGAGATCGATCAGGTCCGGGAACCACTCCTTCTGCGGCCAGTTGGGAGCCAAGAGTGTCATCCTTACATTGTGGTGTGAGTGAAACTTCCTTACTACTTCCCGAATCATCCCAAATGGAGTTAAAGCGTAAAGATCTAGGCTGGACCAGTCCAGGATCATTGCATCCATTGCCCACGCTAGAGGGTCCGGAAAAGGGGAACAGAACAGAGGAAGGTGGTACTTTCTGGAAGTTGCAAACAGGTCTATGTTTGGTTGACCTCATAATTTCCAAAGGGTAGCACAAACGCAAAGATCTAGTGTTCACTCCGTGGGCAGATTTTGCTTGTAATGGCTCAACTCGTCCGCCAGGACATCGCACATGCCCTTTATGAACCAGGTGACTTGCTACCTCGTAGAGAGAAAGTGAGTGGCCCCACTTGATGTTTGATGTACGCTAGGGCCGTGGTATTGTCCGCATGTACCGCTATAGTCTTGTTGTGTACCTGCTTTGCAAAGTGTTGCAGACCTAGATGTATCGCCTTTAATTCTCTTATGTTGATATGAAGCCCTTTCTCCTCTGAAGACCACCTCCCCGAGACTTCCAGGTTCCCGAGGAGCACTCCCGAACCTAAATCCGACGCGTCGGAAAAGAAGTTTAGGTCGGGGCTCACCAGAACGAGCGACTTCCCTTCCGAAAGTCTGTCTGCATACCTCCACCACCACATATCCTCCTTTATTTCCAGGGCTATCGGAAAGACATGACAGGCCTGATGAACCTTCCGATCCCAGCAAGCTCTTAAATAGAACTGGAGAGGTCTCATGTGAAGTCTCCCCAGTCTTACGAATTGCTCCAGAGAAGCCATCATCCCCAAAAGACTCATCTACTGGGTGGCGGAGCAAGAATGAAGTGAGAGGAAGAGGTCTACCTTCCACAAACAGTCTTCTACTCTCCTGAATGACGGAGAAGCCCGAAAACTCAGAGTCTATAAGAACTCCCAAATAAAGAATCTTCTGAGTAGGAATCATTAGTGACTTCTCGAAGTTCATTATTAGTCCTGATTCCTGAGTTAAGAGAAGAGTCTTCTGTAAGTCCTCTATGCAGCATTTCTTCGTGGGCGAACGAATTAGCCAATTGTTCAGGTATATCAAGATACTCACTCCCGCTAAATGTAGCCAACCCACCAAATGAGCCACCACTCAAGTTAAGAGTTGTGGGGCCATCGAGAGACCAAAACAAAGTGCTCGTAATTGAAAGACCTGGTCCTCAAAAACGAATTGTAGGTATTTCCTCGAGTCCGGGTGAATCAGAATATGGAAATAAGCGTCTTGCATGTCCAGGGATATCATCCAATCTCCCTGGTGGATGGAAGCAAGAACTGAGTGGATGGTTTCCATGTTGAATTTTGTTTTTACCATAAAGACGTTCAGAGCACTTACGTCGAGCACCGGTCTCCAACTCCCTGAAGCCTTGGATATTACAAAAAGGAGACTGTAAAATCCTATCAAGTCTGCCTTTTTAATTCTATTGCTTCTTTGCTCAAAAGAGAGGACGTTTCCTTCGATAGGGCCGAATACTTCTCTGATCTTATGGAGCAAGCCATCAATACGACAGAATGTTGGTCAATGGCGGATTCTCCTTGAAGGGGATAGAGTATCCCTCCTTTAAAACTTTCACCACCCACTGATCCACTCCTCTTTTGCTCCATCTCTCCCAAAAGAGACGAAACCTGGCCCCTACCAGAGCATGAAGGACTAAATTCTCACTTGTGAGAGGATGATTTTGAAGATTTCTTGATCGCTCGGGGAGCAAATCTAATTGAACCTCAAAACCTGGGGCGTGATCTCTGATTTCCTCCAAGAAAAGGCTTTGGTTGCTCGAGAGGAGATGATGGTTTAACTGAGAAGGCAGACCATTCCCTCTGACGCTTCGTCGATTGGGTCAACAAATCTTGCGTTGATTTCTGGTGCAGACTCACGCAATCTCACTTATGGTGGGCTGAGGAAACAAATGATGTTTATCCAGAGGGGAAAAAAGGAGAGCCAATTTCTGTGGGGTCGCAACACCCTTCGATGTGAATGAGACCCACAGTTCGCCCTTCTTAAGCACGCCCGGGCATAAAGGGCAGCTAATTCCTGTGAGCCATCTCTAACGGCTTTTCTGAGGAGGAGAGAAAATTAAACAGATCTGCAGCTTCATCACACAAAAAAGCTGGTTCTTGAAGCTTCTTGGCAACTGCTCCCAAACACCAGTCGAGAAAACTCTACACCTCGGACTTAAACTCTTCAACAGGTGATCCATCTCCTTTGCTGAAAAGAACGTTTTTGCCGAAGCGAGAGTTGATCTAAGCCCCGAGTCAATGAGTGCAGAAAAGTCCCCCTGGGAGGAGACAGCCATTCCCAGGGAAGGAGCTTCTCCTGTTGCATACGACAAGTACCACGTATGTGCGAGACAAGAGGAGGAACACTAAAATAGGCTTTCCCTTGATTCCTCTTCTCGAAAAGCCAGTTCTATACTTAGCGAAGAGCTTTCTTCGATGATTAGAGAGAAACATCTTAGGGAGTCTCGTCGAATCCACAGGCTGATTGCTCATCAAGAGCGACAAAGCTGGAGAGGAAGGAGAGGACGGAGCGAAAAATTCTGGGAACTGCTGCAGAAGGAACTTGAGGAATGTCGTATACGGCATAGAAGACACATCCTGCTCCCCTTCTTCGTCTTCAGAAGAGATTGGAGACATAATTGAGTCTAATTCAGGGGGTGTCTGTGCTGCAGGTTTCTGTAAATGATGAAGGATATTATCCGATTTACATTGCAAAGGTTCAGGAGCTGGGTCCAACACAGGAGAGGGTTTATCCAAAGCTGCAGGGCGCTTGGAGTCTGGAGGGGGCTCAAGCGCTAGAGGAAGATCGGAAGCTTCAGGGCGCTCCAACAAAAAAGAGCGTCTGACCACCTCAGGGCGCCTGGCTGCGTCAGGGCACTTGGCTGCGTCAGGGCGCTTGGCTGCATCAGGGCACCTGCCTGGTACAGGGCACCTGCCTGGTACAGGGCATTCATCAAAGCGTTCCGCTGATACGGGATGTTCCGAAGGAACAGGGTGCTTACGCAAAATTTGGAGCTGCTTGCCCAAGAAGTGCAGCGAGCTAGAACCTTGCTCCTGGCGCTGAGGAGAGGAGAAACGCTCCGGACTGTCCCCCTTGCTACACGAAGGTCGAGGACTGAAGGAAAGCTCCCTCACTCCCTTGAAAGGACGATGCGGGGACTGATCTTTACCCGAGAAACGTCTCTTAACCCTTAAACGCAGAGCCTCTATTTACAAAAGTGTCTGTCGTATGCCGACGGCGTTCGGGAGTTAGCACCGAAGCAGAAAAAAGGTTTTTCAAAAAATCACAGCACGCTTAGTTTACAAGATTAAGAGTTCATTTTTGGCTCCTTTTTTTGTCATTGCCTGAAGTTTAGTATGCAACCATCAGAAATGAAAAAAAATATCATATATAAATATTGAAATATATGACAGCACAAAAAAAAATTTCATAAATAATTGTATACAAATCGCGCTGTGAGCAAAATGGTTAAAGCTAACGAGTTATTTTTTTTTATTTGTATTGTACACTAAATTGCGATGATTTTGGTATATAACAAATTGTAAAACGATCAAAGCAACACAGAGAAAATATCACAAAATGATGCATGAATTCGTAACGTGTGGATGTAAAAAAATTTTTTTCAAAAATTCACCATAAATCAAAATATTGTGCTAGAGACTTCCAATTTGTTGCAAAATGAAGGTAAATGATTGAATATTACTAGACTGTAAGTGTTTTAGCTTACAATTGCAGTTTTCAACCACTTCAGTCGAGTTAAAGTTGACTGAAGGTAGAATTTTTTCTATTTATCGTGATTTATATGAAAATATTTCAAAACTGATAAAAGCTACAACCATGAGTTATTTTTTGTTGTATTCTAAATGAAATTGCGCACATTTTCATATATTAAACTTTATGTAACGTATAATATAAAATGGTGCAAACATTACGACAAAGTGACGAAAGAATTTCCGAGATGTTCGGCCGAGTTACTGCGCAGACACAAGAAAAAGTTTTTTCAAAAATTCACCATAATCGAAATATTGTGCTAGAGACTTCCAATTTGTTGCAAAATGAAGGCAAATGATTGAATATTACTAGAATGTAAGAATTTTAGCTTACAATTGCGTTTTTCGACCATTTCGGTCGAGTTAAAGTTGACCGAAGGTTGAAATTTTGGCACTTATCGTGATTTATATGAAAATATTTCAAAACTGATAAAAGCTACAACCAAGAGTTATTTTTTGTTGTATTCTACATGAAACTGCGCACATTTTCGTACATAAAACTTTATGTAACGACTAATATAAAACGGTGCAAACATTACGACAAAGTGACGAAAGAATTTCTGAGATGTTCAGCCGTTACCACGCGCGGACATAAGGAAAAAGTTATTTTTTTTTCAAAAATTCACCATAAATCGAAATATTGTGCTAGAGACTTCCAGTTTGTTGCAAAATGAAGGTACACGATTGAATATTACTAGAATGTAAGAGTTTTAGCTTATAGTTGTGTTTTTCGACCATTTCGGTCGAGTTAAAGTTGACCAAAGGTTGAAATTTTGGCACTTATCGTGATTTATATGAAAATATTTCAAAACTGATAAAAGCTACAACCATGAGTTATTTTTGTTGTATTCTACATGAAACTGCGCACATTTTCATATATAAAACTTTATGTAACGAAAACTAATGTGAAAAAGAATTTCTGAGATGTTCAAACACATAAGGAAAAAGTTTTTTTTCAAAAATTCACCATAAATCGAAATATTGTGCAAAGTTTGTTGCAAAATGAAAAACGATTGAATATTACTAGAATGTAAGAGTTTTAGCTTATAGTTGTGTTTTTCGACCATTTCGGTCGAGTTAAAGTTGACCAAAGGTTGAAATTTTGGCACTTATCGTGATTTATATGAAAATATTTCAAAACTGATAAAAGCTACAACCATGAGTTATTTTCTGTTGTATTCTACATGTAATTGCGCACATTTTCATATATAAAACTTTATGTAACGAAATGTAAAACGATGCAAACATTACGACAAAGTGAAAAGAATTTCTCAGATGTTCGGCAGAGTTATTGTGCAAAAATTTACCATAAATCGAAATATTGTGCTAGACTTCAAATTTGTTGCAAAATGAAGGTACATGACTGAGTATTACTAGAATGTAAGAGTTTTAGCTTACAATTGAGTTTTTCGACCATTTCGGTCAAGTCAAAGTTGACCGAAGGTTGAAATTTTGGCACTTATCGTGATTTATATGAAAATATTTCCAAACTGATAAAAGCTACAACCATGGGTTATATTTTGTTGTATTATACATGAAATTGCACACATTTTCATATATAAAACTTTATGTAACGGCTAATATAAAACAGTGCAAACATTACGACAAAGTGACGAAAGAATTTCTGAAATTTTCGGCAGAGTTACCGCGCGGACGTAAGGAAAAAGTTTTTTTCAAAAATTCACCATAAATCGAAATATTGTGCTAGAGACTTCCAATTTGTTGCAAAATGAAGGAAAATGATTGAATATTACTAGAATGTAAGAGTTTTAGCTTACAATTGCGTTTTTCTACCATTTTGGTCGAGTCAAAGTTGACCGAAGTTGAAATTTTTTGTAGTCGATGTACGGTATGTCCACTCGTCACCTGACTGACAATTTTAGTTGACTTACGATACGTCCAGTCGGCGTTTAAGGGCTAAGCAGGCAAGATTCATCGGGGAGGCGACGAAGATGGCTCTTAAGAGGTGAGGACTCCTCAGAACTTGACGAAAGCCAATGCACTTCCGAGACGCCTTTCCAGCGGCTGTCTCTAGTCACAACCTGGGATACAACAGGCTGGACTGAGGGGACGACTGCCCGTGGGCAGACCCCACTGACCTCCCTTGGGCTACCTGTGTGCCTCCTCCCAGGTAGCGGGGAGTATGGCAGGGACCGACGCCTAGGAGAATCAGTGGGATGAGCAGCTGCCTCCTCCACTGACACTTCACCTCTAGCACTGTTTTCAAACTTATCAGCACTGATGCCCTTAACTGGGCCACTGTACTCACTACCAGATTTAAACCTTGCTCAAACTTATTCTCAAGGCTGGCAAAGCAATCGGGTTTGGAAGTGATGGAGCCAGGAGAAGGAGTAGGTGGTTTAGGAGAATTAATTGATGCACGTGGGGAAGGGTTAACAGTTGGAGAATTAACAGCTATGTCAGCCGTATCCGATCTAGGAGTCAAGGCCTGACTAGCTAATTTCCCGCTGGCTTTAGCGGCTGCTTTCCTCTTTCTACCTCTTTCTAGTTTAGCTAAATGAGTATTTAAAGTCTCCCATTTTTGTTCTCCCCAATCCCCACATTTATCACGTCAAATTATTAGAGCAAACTTGACCTCTACAACCGGAACACAAGGTGTGAGAATCGTAAGTTAATTTTGTCAACCGGGTATTGCAGCTTTTACTGCAATACTGGAAGCTAGAACTACTAGTGTCGGACAGATCCTAACTAGTTGAAAAGGCCAAAATCGTGAAAGTCAATATGAAAAATGCCAAAAAGGCTACAAAAATACTTCAAGAAAAAATTACAAATTCAAAAAACTCTAAACTGTTGTAACAACACCAGGTGTTGACGCTACAAGCAGCAGAAACAAATTGTCGTGTTGGCGGTGTTTCCTCTTTCATACCCCGAAAGTGGGCAGGGCATAGTCACCTACACAAAACAAAAGAATCGCTGCTGCAGAATTCAGAATTCTAACTGCTGTTTGAGTAGAAACTCTTAGCTTAGTAATTACTGGGTAAGTTACATATACAAAACAAAATTATTATGCAACAATGTTGAAGACATCTTTAATATTTTTATGACTACAGTGTGTACAGAATAAAGTTGTAGCCTACACAAGATATGTGGCAAAGTGCTTAGAATATTACAGAAAAAAACCATACATGCTGAAACTGTGTGCGCTTGAGACCCATTACTGTACTTTAACATAGCAATATGTGCATCTGTACAAAATCTAAGACACTCACTCCACTACCCATAGAAAAGAAGAGGAATCATGGTAAGCAGTGCATAAGCATGGGCTATCTCAGGTCCCTGATAATACAACTGATCTTGCACTGTGTTGCCTTAAGTCAGTTGCAACAGAACAGCAGGGCCAGGAGAAGGGAACCTTGGTTACAAGTGGGTTTAACTGAAGAATTGAACTTTGCTGAAAATGAAACTTTTTCTCAGGCTTCCTTACTGCCTTTTGGGACGGAAGCCCTATCCTGAGACCTTTCCCAGCAGCCTTTCTTTTTCCCCTCAAATTTCTCTAGTGGAACCAAAAATTCTATTTTAAGAGAGTTCTTAGCAGCTGCCAATTGGCAGAGTGGCCTTTGGGAGCCAAATGGTGCCTTCTATCAAAAGCCTCTCCGTCAGTGACTCTCCATGGCTGTTTCTGAGGATGGTTATCAAGTGGGATATATCAGACTTCATGTCTACAAATTTATACTAAGCCTGCTTTATGGTCATGAAAAACCAATTGAGGGTTAAGTCTTAAAAGAAACATTTAATTTTAGTCTTTCTTTCCTACAACATCAAAGGTCTACAAAATCTCCATGCATAACAGTGACAATCTTGAAAATTCCTATCAGTTATTATGATGCTCAAATTCAACCTTTCACTTATTTCCTCTAGTGAGATGCTGAATAACATAATAAGGTTAATTACCAATTCATTCTGCTTTTTACAGTGCATCTCCTAGCCTTGCAGATTTGATATTTAATAATATCCCAACTTATTTACAGGTGCTTTTTCACTGGAAAATTTAGTTGCTTTAACTTATGGAAACATCCCAACTATGTTTGCACTGTCTTCAGGAGTAGTTAGTACTTTAATAAAAGAACTGAATACCTGTGATTACATGGACATACATTATCTCAGAATAATACGGGCTCTATACAAATATATAATCAAGGAAGAGTGACATAGCATGCAGACACATGGTTATCTGTACGATTTAAAGGCCTGAGAAATGAAATTAGTGAGGTTTGTGTTCTTGATAAGCGATAGCTGGAAAAATAAACAAAGTTATAAAAATCACTAAACAAATAATAGCAGTTGGCAAAGGAATGAAATCCATCACTAAATAACAACTACTCCACTAGCAGTTTGATAATTAGTATGGAGAAGCATGCTTGCAATTCATCACACATTTTCATTGATTTTGCTGTACCTTTAAGACTACTGTATTCTTGGCAAAGAGGAGTGCTGTGTACACTGTAAGGAAATTCCTTCCATGTCAAAGGTATTAATGCCCCATATCAAGAAAATTGCAATATATTAATTTAGCAGATCAAGATGACTGCAAGAAAACTACCTAAATTACAAGTCGTTTAAGGACTCAACCAAGAAAATTGCTGATATAAAATATAAAGATCATTAGAAACAGGGTAACACTTTACATATTCATTACTGAAAAAGGATAAATTTTACCTTTCCAAACTGCCTTCTGGCCTCCTCAAAACCCATAATTTGCATCCTTTTCTTCAGTACATCCAGTGGATATACACAAATTTTAGCAAAAGCACCAGCTGCCGATCCACTTAATGCACTAGCACTTAACCATGGAGCCACCTCATCTGGAAATTAGATTTTTATCAGTAATATATGGTGCAGAATGGTTTCAAATGTACAAATCACTACATTTAAAGGAAGCATGTATTAGATAACCTGCGTAATGTATGAATGTACAACTATGTAACTGATAAAGAACTACAAGTCCTCCTACCATACATAATGTCATGCATTCATATTGAGTGCTTATATATAGATCATACATACTCCTCAGCATTCACAGCCTAGAACAGTATAGTACATCACTATATAGACTGCCCCTCAAATGTTCAAACCCTTACCTATTTTGCATACCTACACTAAGTCTAAAAATTATTTAAAGAATTAAAAACTGACCAGGAGTTACTTATTGATTTAAGAAACACAATTCAGTCTTATATTTGCACTATTTGTTCAGTAATTTTTCCAGTTGTGTATAATAATCACCACTGTGGGTGGAGAAAAGGTCTCTTGAACATATAATGAAAATAATTACTTTCAGTACATAAAACCAGGTGGAAAAACCTACAGTACATTAGAAAAAAAAAAAATGGTTTCCGTACAGCTTTGATGCTCCTTGGATTTGTCAGTGGGAACACATGGTATATATAAATAAATTTATACAGATTTCAGAATAGCAAAAATATATAAAATAGTGAAAGGAATCCCTATAAAATAATTTACTAAGATAACCACAGTAACTACAAAGGAATTACATTAATAACATTTTTACTCTGATGCCGTCAATTTTCTTTTCAAAAGCAAATCATGCTATGCACCCTTTACTCTTACATTACAAAGCCAAAAAATATATTTTTTTTTTTCAAGAAAACCTGTAGTTTACATAAACTTAGTCCAAGAACCCCTCATAATCGACTACAATCCAAGATTAAAAGGTGGTACTTAGCAAACCAGATTATGCTACCACAAAAAAGCAAAGGTAGCCATCAATTCATAACTAACTAGTCAGTCTGTGGTCAGATTAACCGGCCTTTAAAGCTGATATGGTCCTCCATTTAAAAATACTATGAACATATAGTTAAGAAACATTACAATGACACTGAAAGCTAAAATCTACAATATCCAAGTTACCCTGCAAGGTCACTACAGATTATTAGACTCAATCCATTCTATCATGCAAGCAAGGTGCCTGGCAAAGAGTTCCTTTACAGCATGGGAGATTAGTGTGGCATTTATTGGATATGAATGATATTGCTACAGCTCGCCTATTCAGCCAAGTAGCATATAACAAAAATAAGGTAAGCATAGCTTAAAGATGGATCAGAATCATATGCCAATAAAGCCTTGGGATACTTTACATGGGTAAAGTGAAAGATGATACAGTGGTTAACTGATGATGACAATTCAAATTATCTGGAACTGCAATCACCAGTTATTAATGCTGCTTATATATTTTCAGGTTCTGAACAACTTTGACACTTAATAAATAACCTTGGTAAGCATTTTTCACAAAAACACTGATTAAATCCACATAAGTGCAAATAATTTTACGTCTTTCATGCATCAAGTACAGGCAGTCCCGGTTTACTTCCGACTTCGACGTTCGAATAAATAATTCATCAGAAATTATTTCCTGGTATTCATTTTCCAGGAAAAAAGAATAATCATAATTTGAAGATGTAAAACTCAATAATAATGCAGTTTAATCGTTTTCAATGCAAATTAAAAGTAATTTTATGATTTTGACGATTTTCGACGATGTTCCGGCTGCATCAACCGCCTGTATATGGAACAATTAGAAATTAATAAATTATATTTTAAAAAAAGTTTACTCAGCAAACTTAAAAACTTCACCTGATTTATAAATAAAATACTTTCTGTGAGGACACTGGTAAGAGAGATAAGTCTCCCTCACCTCGGTATTTACAGTTCTCAAGCTTCCAAAGATGAGACTCTTAACCAGCAAATATGACATTTTTATGATAAAATAAAGTTTTATATATACTTACCCAGTAAATACATACCTATAGTTTCCTCTTGCATGGTAGCTTGAATTAAAAATGTGCAGGTAACACTTCACAGCTTAGTGCAGGTGACTGGTCCCGCCCACTAATGGGAATACCAGGAACTACTTAGCAAACAGCCTCATTCTGTTTATGCCCTATGTCCGTCGGAGGGGAGGGAGGGAGGGCTCCGATCATGTAATTACTGGGTAAGTGCATATAAAACTTGCCCAGTAATAACATAGCTGAATCCACATTGACAGGAGGTGGGATACATGGACATATTCTACCTCGAAACATTAAGTCATATAATGATTTTGAAATAGAAAAATTTGCTAGTATTGAATACAATGCTTGTAGTTCCTTGTTAGTTAAGAGAGCCTGCAGTAGAGAATTGCCTCTGGTTGGTGCTCATCTTAACCTGCAGTGGTGTGGCAGTATAGCCAGGATCGCCTCTACTCAATGGGAACTTCGCAGCGGAGGAGCAATCCGAATGCTGACGAAGTATCAGTAGGAGCTTTCCGGTGAGGAAGTCTTCCAAAGACCAACAAAGCCACAATATTTGCCCTTGCCCTGGGCACAGTACCAATATAAAGATAACCAGATAAGACTGTCACCTGCACTGAAATAAAGACCATGACCCATTCACTGATAGTGATGGGTGCTCCAGGTACATGTAACCCCCAGCTCTCACAAATCTCAGCACCTTACTACAAGGTGAATAGATAGGAGAAAATACTATTCTTCCTTCCACATTACTAACAATGATCGCATGGTACTGCAGGAATCTAACACTGTTTTAACTTTCTTCCAAAAGTGATAAGAAGATCGATTACACTTCTAGTAGGTTGATTGTAGAATGGATGTCAGGCATACAGTGCCTGAAAGCTATTGAGGCAGAAGCTATTCTGACGTTCTTAGCTTCCCTTAAAAGGAGCAAAATGCTCTCCTACATCTGAGTGTCTCAGAAAAGGTTGATTGTAGACTGGACGTCAGGGGCCACACAGTGCCTGAAAACTAATGAAGTAGAGGTTGTACTGACGTCTCTAGCTTTCACTAAAAGTAGGCCAAAAGCTCTCCTGAAACTACGAGTGGCCTCAGAAAACAAGTCAAATCACAAGAGAGGACCATATGTTCTTAGACGGAGGGTGCCAGAACACTAAACGTTATGAATGAACCCCTGTGCTTCCAATCCTGCTCAGGTCACACTGGAAAACTGCAACAGAAAAGAGCTTCTTACTCTTCCCTAGAGCCAAGGATGCGGGGAGAGTTGGCGCCATATGGTCGGAAGCTGACGCTGGGTGTACTGAGCTGGTGCCAGGCTGTAGGTGGGGCCAGCAGAGCTTGTGGCCAGCTAACTAATCAGTCGGGAGCTGGAGGGCGCTCTAAGAAGCCCGGGGTAGAGTTGGCATCCAGCTGTAGCTGGCGCTAGGCGAGATGGAAGTCAGGCGAGGTAAAAAGCTCGGGGTGACAGGTGCTCCTGGGAGCCTGAAGCACAATCCCCAGCTGTCAAAACCATCCTATCTTCCATTAAGTTTTTGAGAGAGAGAGACTGGATCCAGGTCTTGGAAGGGTCCTCGTTCTCAGTTAAAAATTCCCAGGGTAAATGAGCAAACCGTGTTGCTGAGTCAGACGTAGCTCAATACCCCCGTCTGCATCTCTCAAATGTCTCTGTAGCACCTCTGAAAAAACCTCTCCTTCCTGATGAACACCCAGACAGCCCAAAGGCTGTCCGCATAAGAGCGCACCACACATGATGGTGTCCCTTGAAGTGAGATTGTTCGAGGTTACGAAAGGTGGAAGGATTCTGGGAGAGTCCATCAATCAATTGCAGCAAACCAGGAACCATAAATTAAAATTCAGAATGGGCCTACGAGGGACACTGTAACGTTCTGATAAGTCTGAAAAAATCCAGCTTTTCCCTGACCATGTCGAACAGTGGAACAGCCTAGAAGTTCAAGTTAGAACAATCTTGCAGAATGGTGTCTGTCGCCTATGCTAGAAGGTTCCTTTAAGGTGGTCGATGGTCATGGTTGGCCTGCCCCAAAAATAGCACAAAACTAAACAGATCAGGGGAATCAAGGTCCACTTGGGAGTAAGAGCGAGTTTCTTATGGCTCAGTTCATCTGCCAGAAATTCCAGATGGACTAGAAAAAAAAATTAAAAACTCAGTCAATCGTTCCTTGTAAAAAACTCTCTTGTCGCTTGGGGATGAGTGCTAGAGTAAAAATGTAAAGACTACGGTCTAGTCTAAAGGAATACAGCAGTCTAGGAAAGAGTAAGGGTAGAGAAGGCCTGAAGCCTTATGCGAAAGGCTTTCAGCTCTATGGCATAGTGCGAAGGTTCCGTTCTCCTGGAGACATGTCCCTGAAATTCCCGGATCCCCGCGAGGGCTCCCTTGACTAGAACAAGGAGTGAGAAGCAGTCTAAGACTAGTCTCATAATGAAGGACTTCCTCTGAAAGACTAAATTCGGACAGATACCACCGTAGGTCCGACTGAAAATTCAGGTCTTGGGGAAAAAACAGCGGAGCCTGGCTATGATTCCTTGTCCCTGTGCAGGGCAAAGACTCGATAGAAGGCTTGTGCCAAAACTGTCAAACCCTGACAACTCCCGAACTGGCAGACTCTGTCTTGTAAGACGGGTCCACGATATATTTGGAGTCTGTATGTGGACAAGAAAAGCAAAGTATTCTACATAAGCAGGAACTTCATACCAACGGCCTGGAGAATGGACAACAAGACTGTTCAGTTAGTTTTTATAGCCGAACAACTCAAATAACATTGAGCAGACTTGCAGACAACTAAGCGGCCTAGTTGTCGACCCTGCCGATATTTGACAGCCACGGAGACATGGCCATCAAGGCAGGATCGACTTCTTATGCAATAATGCCCAGTGTGGACTTGATGACACCTCATACAGACTGAAAACATATGCGGAACTGTACTTGGCCAAAACTAATATCTGACACGCTCACAGGAACTTGGAAAGTCCACAAAAGACACCAAAGTCCAGCTGTGGGATAAAAACAGTCTTGAACAAAGCCATAAGTGACGACTTCTGCTGCAGTCAACCACAGTGCCCTAGAAGAAACAATCTGTTAAAAGGAACTAAGCATTCAGAGGTGGGAGCCTAGTATGGTTAGAAAGTGCCAAGCACTCTGGAACAGGCATCGGGAGCTCGGGATTCGGTGCCAGAAAGCTAGTGCCAGGAACTCTGAAGTTGATCAGGTGCCGCTAAAGAGAGGGTTCATGGCTCTTCCTTCTGCCTGGAGCCCATGAAATGTCATTCTACAAAAGAATGCCCAGGAGGGAAGATATCATCATTCCAAGGGGAAAACGGACCAAGAATACATGCTGTCTGAAAGTAGCTGTGATTCTCTTGGTAGATGGCTGAAGGTGAAGAAAAGAGGGTTGATAGTGACTGGGTGTTTCTCCCAGTAGAAAAAAAGAGAACCAAGGCTCCCTTCTTGCGATCCCAATGAAAGAGCAGAAATCTCAAAAAACTAACTTAACCTTCCCTACCACATTGGACAGGATTAAGGGACCACCTGAAGTGATGTCTCTCAGCAACAGTTTAGAGACTCCTATCTCTTAGCCCCTGCTCCTGAGGTCAGTCAAGAAAGACCCTTAATTCAAAATCTTGACAAGATCTACAGCCAGGAGAACTAATTCTGCCTAAGGATCACAGGGAGTAAAGGACAAAAAACACTTGTCTTGCTCCCTTAAAAACCAAAGTTAAGACTCCCAGCTCCCTGTAGAGGAGCAACTCGGGTCATCTGGAACTCAAGGCAAAGGTACAACAGGCTGAAAAGAGACAAAACCACCCGAGAGCGTTTGTATGGTACTCAAAGGAGAGAGTCCGATATTGCAGAGAGGACACCAGATGATGAAAGACTAGCATTGGCCACTTGAAGACCAGAGCCAAGCTTTCAATTGGAAATAGCACTCAAAAAAGAACAACAGAATGTTCCCAGAAGAGACTGGCATCAGTAACTGGTAAGCTGGTGCCAGACACATGAAAGCTGGTGCTGGGAGCTCTATATGAAGAGGAGCTCCAGCGCTACAGGGTGCTCGGGCGCTACTGGAAGCTCAGGCACTATCGGGCACTCAGTGGGAGCTTGGGTGCTTTGGAATCGGACAAAAGAATGCTCAGACATTGATGGTCCACTTGGCACATTACTGGTGTTCCAAAACCAGAAGTTCAAGGCTGTCCCAGAAGATATAAAAAGGTGTGGACTACACTCCTGCTCCCCGAGACGCTTGCAGGAGAGTGGATAAGAGCGAATGTCATCTGAAAAATGCCTCTTCAACAGCTGAGATTCATTATAAAAAATGCCATCACCATTTTGTCTACACTGGATTATCACTAGAAAAAAGCACATCTCTGTGGACACCTTTCCTATGGCTGTCCGTCGACACCTGTGGACAGCAGGCTCAACTGAGAGGCAGCTATCCAGGAGCAAAACCCTTCAGACTCCCAAGGAACACAGTATGCCTCCTCCCAGGTCTAGGGGAGTCTGACAGGGACTGGGTTAAAGGAGCCGATAGGGCCGGATAGCCACCACCTCCACGTCACATCCAGTAAGAAACCTTTTCCAGTGGCTGTCTGTCAATACCTCAATACCTGGGACTGGCAACAGGCTCGACTGAGGGGGGCAATTACCCGTGTGTAAACGCCCCGATCTCCCTTGGAATTCCAGTATGTCTCCTCCCATGTTTAGGGAAGTATGACAGGGACCTTTGTCCGGGAGAATCGAGGGACGAGCAGACACCTCCACTGCATAACACTTCACTAACATAAGGTTAACATCTGTTAACCTAAACACAAGACTGGCAATGGCACAGGAAGGAAGCAGGGGAGACAGGCACGGGAGCAAGTAGAGAAAAATAACGAGGGCCAGTAGTAGGAGAGAAAATTGGTGCAGGGAGAGAGCTGGCACCAGGCTGGAATTGGCGCTAGGCTAGCTGGTTACCAGGTGAGCTAGTAACTTGGGAGCTAAGAGCTCAAGGGTGGATGAACACTAGGCGCTCGTAGCAAGGTTCCTGGCTGTCAAGAATGGCTACTCTCCTCAAAAAAGCAACTAAAACTAAGCATAATTTCTCTCCCTTACACTTCCAGATCTCTGCAAAGAAAAGTGTAACCAGATGTTCAATTAATCCTTTACCAATAATTGCAGATATACATTTCATTATGAAAATATCATTCTGGTGGCGAACACAATATTTACGTTTATTATATTATGCTACTTGGAAAAGGAAAGTTAATCTTAACCGACAACAGTTGAAGTACACAGCGTACCAACATGCATACATATCTCGATTCTTATCAAACATCATTGGAGACTTGGGATATACATTTCATCACTGAAAATATCGGTCCTGTAGCGAATACAATATAACAATTATTATGCTAATCAGAAAAGGAAAGTTACTCTTTGCTGACAAAAGTTAATGTACCCAGAGTACCATTATACAGACATATCCCAAATCCTATCAAACATTGTCGAGACTTGTAGACATACATTTCATTAACGAAAATATTGGTTCGATAGCGAACACAATATTTACGTTTTATTAAGATAATCGGTAAGGGTGGTAGCGAACACAATTTACGCTAATTGGTAAACTATGCTACTGGTAGTTAACCAATATGATTGCAAATTCGCTACTGTAGCAAAAAGGATAAACTTGAATCAGATCTTAATAACAAAACAATAAAATACTGATCTTGAAAGCTGTACACCTGAAGGCTATCAGAAAACAGAGATAATACTTCATCGAAATCCATTTTCCTACCAGCAAATCTACAAACCAAGCTGCCATCGACACTTAATGTTACTCGAACACCGGCAGAAACAGAATGAGGTTATTTGCTAAGTAGTTCCTCGTATTCCTGTCAGTGGGTGGGACCTGCACTAAACTGTCAAGCGTTACCTGCAAATTTTTTCATTCAAGCTGCCGTGCAAGAGGAAACTATAGCTATGTAATTAATGGGTACGTTACTTATATAAAATTTACATATTTACAGAAACCAAGCATTCATTGCAGAATGGCAGAGGTTGTCCACCCTTTAAAAATCCAGGAGTCAACAGTCTATGGTCACTTCTTTGGCAGCAAAAGCCAGTTTTCCAGTGCCTTGGGAGAGTTGTTTTGGTTATTTCCTGCATTTCATGGGCACTACGAACCAAAGCAAACTCTCCTGAGGTTTACAAAGACTCCTTTATTTTCTTTATGCTTGAGAAAGTATTCTGAAGTGGCAGAGTAATTGTTTTCAGCATGTTTGTTGCTACACCCACTGTCTAGTTGTCTGCTGCTTCATTCTCTCTCTCTACTGAATAATGATTCCCCACAAAATCTTATATCTCTACCGTATGCACCTTTGTTATAGCCTTAATCATTCACAAGATCTCTGATAATGGACAATGCCTGGGACACCATAGTAATGTCCATCACTTGTCTGTTCTGCCTGGAACATGATTTAAGTTGCCTGGCTTAGACCATAGCCGTACCTGTCTCTTCTGTATATTCATAAGTCATCTTGGCAGCATGAAACCCCAGCCATATCCATTATGTAGTTTTATTATGAACTTTAAATGTTTATTGGGCACAATATGACCACTGTGTTCCAGGTACTGGCAGTCCCTAGCACGTATCCACTTCTGACATAAATGTAATCCCCTGTACCATGTCATGAGTTTCCTATTGGTCAAGTTACCAGTTAAACTTGAAGAACATGAACTACCACCAAATGAATCATTCCATCCTATCTGATAGCCTTCTCTGCAGGCTAATAGGCAAGATCAGGTAAAGCAACAAAAGCCCAAAGATGCTGCACAACTGAAGCAGTTCTTTGTCAAAGTTGATCAAGTACAAATTACCAGCCCTAAACAGTTCCTCAGTATATATTACTCAATTCTATGCTGACTGTAGTAAAAAGAGGCTGCAAAAATACCAATTCTATGCTGACTGTAGTAAAAAGAGGCTGCAAAAATACCAATGTAAAGTATACTAAATTTTTACCATGCAAATATATCAGGTAGTAGAATTTTATCAAAATTTTTGCCTTTACCACAGGGCTTTTTTGGTATATGCCCATTATCAGAGCATTATTTCTAATTTAAATGGATGTTACCAAATGTTTCCTCATTTATATTGCAGAAAAAACAAAATTAATCTATTAATAAAGTTAAAATCTTCTCTATCCCCACTGCTATCCTTAAGCTAATGGGCAGGTTGCCTTGATAAATCTTCAATTATCTCATCAAAAGCACCTTCCTATGCTAAACCCTTACAAATCCTCATTCACTAAATCACACCATCAAATCTTTTGCTTTCCAAGACCTTCTACCTCTAATAGGTTCTACCCGATAAATTAAATTGGGAGAGCATAATATACAATCATAATCCATTAATTCAAGTCTAGGACAGATTAAAAAAAAGGACAGTATTGGTCATATATATTTGTTTCACCATCTTATAGCTCTAGCATATTTGGCAGATTATTCCAATGTCTGGTAACTCGGGCATACCACAAGGTCTGTCTCTGTGCCCAGTTTTTTCCTTACAGGCTTATTTAGACAGGACCTCGCAATTTTGTCAGGTCCTCTCTTTTATTAGAAAAGGGGGGGGGGGTTACTGTCATTGTGTCTGCTATCAGGCAGCAAGTTTTGTATTTTCTTAATACAAGCCTATTCAGGATCAATTCCAAAGCTCATGATCTTAGTACAGTGGCCACTTACATTATTTTCATTACATGAATTTCAGGGACCTTACTAATGTTCAGGGTGGAATTCTCCCTCTTTGGTTCCCTTTCTGATTCTTAGTCACTTTCCCCTTCACTGCCTCAGTTATTCCCTTACAAGCAGTCCATTGTCTTTAATAGCATAAGAATGATATTTATTTCTGTTATTATTTCACCGCTGACATTTGGACCCCGATACAGAAAAAGGATTTTGACAAAGGAAAAATCTATTTCTGGGGAGGGGCCCGTGTCACCCGGTGACCCACCCCTGTTTTCATTCTCTCCCTCCATGGTAAACATCATTCTAGTGGGGTGAGTGCTAACATGGAATGCGACTAGTATTGCCTTGTGTACAGTCCGTGAGTAGTGCATGGGTTTGTATCGGCACCTCTCGTTGGGACTTTTGACATTGGGAATCTTTATAGGGCAGGGTCCCGTGATTGTGACAATCTCACCCTTTACCATATACTGACTCCATTTCTTGAGCTCGCTCTGGGGGTAGTAACCCCAGCTTTACATTTAGCTTTTCTCTGGTATCTAGCAACGGAATTACCTAGAAATAAGTGCTGAATGGATTATTTCACCGGTGACACGGGCCCTCCCAGAAATAGATTTTTCCTTTGTCAAAAATCCTTTTTTTACTGGACTTGGACGAGTCTGCCAAGTAAAAAAATCCAAAAAGTTGAGGTTTGTTAAGTTGAGGAGCCTCTGTAATCTCTTTTCTAGTTATCTACTATATAGATTTACAATGTTAAATTATAAATCCAAAGGAATGATAAAGGAATATTACATTTATACTAATAGCAATCACAACATGCTGCTGAATAAAAGAAGACTTGACTTACCATCAACATTTCCAATTAATTCACTTATCAAACCAAATAGTCCACTATAAAAATAGAAGATGAGTGCAGTCTGTGGTGCACTCATGGCTAAAGTAGGCATAAGTCCCTTCCACAGACTGAGTGGGCCTTCATGACGTACAATTTTGAGCCCTGCTTCCAAGACACCACTATAAAGCTAGATGGAAAAATTAAGTAATCAGTTACAAACAAGCACTTGCAAAGTACCCCTATGTAATATAAATGAGAAAATAAGGAAAACTCTAGTTAGCTCTATAAATCTGAAATAGATTATGAAAAATGTTATGATCTCTTACACTGGAAATACAAGGTTTTATGAGCATCATTAAAACATAATTAATTTCATGTTCCATAATACAGATCTCTCATTTGTTTCATCACAACCCCCATAAATCTTAAAATGACCTTATTTGTAGACACAAACTCTCTTTAGTATACCAAACCATAAGAAGAGCAACTATTCACCTATACACACCATGGACACATCATCAGGTACTAACTTCTCTCCTCAACAACAGCCCTAGCACAATTTTCCAAGGTTTTTATTCAGCATCTCAAAGTTGTCAATCATCAACACTCATATTTATCAATTAATATTAATTTTTCTTTAGCAAATCACCATCCATTCAACTTTTTCTTCACATTTTTTTTTATGTTTAACAGTAATCTTTGCTATTTAAAGGTTTTTTCTATCAAGATTCCTGTAGCACTGGTTTACGATTGCACTCCTTAATGAATTTCACCTTCTGTTGTGCAAAACTCAGTTATTCCCAGTGTTTCTTGTACAGATTTCTCATTCATTATTTGTATTTACCAACCTCAATACACTGTCACATAAACTGCTCTGTAGCCAGCAATGAGGATCAAGTGTCAGATCACCTCCATTTTGCTATGTGCAACATCCTGGTTTAGGGTTCTTATATTTTTCTTATTTAGCAGTGTTGTTCACTGTCAGGTTAGGTTGTTTCTTTGCTGGAACGATCTTGTTAAGGTAGTTTCCTGGTTTCTCCTTCCCTCCAGTGTTTTCGTCAGATTGGCGAGTTTTCGTCTGTTACGGTGTGAGTGACAGCGGCAGTCAGGTTTTGGGTGGCAGGCAGATCGGGTCTTGGCGACACTCAGCCAAGAAGGCAGCAGCAGCGTGTTCTGATAGAGCAGCGGGAAGTCACTTTGTTGGGTAACAGGTGTGGTGGACCTGCTTACTTCGGCGGGGGGATGAGGTCCTCTACGTGTGATTTTTTACTTCTGCAGTAGCAGCGAGAGGATATTTCGATGGTAAAAGACTGTCTCAATGAGTCGGCAAATTTATCTGTGCTGAGGATGCGGTCCTGTTTTGACAGCTAATTGCTGTTTTCGATGATTCGACCGATTATGTCTGGTTATGTTTATCCTGGCTGGCGGTAAAAGACTGCCTCGACAATTCTTCGGAATTCGTCTGTTTTTGTGTTGTGCTGCTTTGGTGATAGGTCACCATTATTGTTATGCTGCCTATCTTTGTAAAGTATTTTATATTGATTTAATTGAACATATTATTGGTTATTATGATTGTTCATTTCATTATTATTTAATGGTGTAGAGCAAGTGTATAACTCTGGAAATTTGCTGTTTTGCATTTATATTTTGTTGATGTTCATTGATTTTTGACGGCTGCTGTTGAGCATTTATTTTCACTTATAAATGTTTATGATTCTGTCTGTTGATTAATGTAAATTATTTAATGATCCTTTGTTTGGGCTTAAATGTGTTCATGTTAATGGTCATTGTCTTTTTGCCACCTAAAACCTGTACTCACTTGTAAATATGTACATTTATGTGTGATAAATTAGATTTAAGGTACTTTTGGCATTTGTTTTGCACCCTCCACTGGCTTGTCCCCGGTCCCTCCAGCCATTCCAGTCCCATATCTTTAATCTTGAGTAATAGAACCTGTAGAAGTAAAAGTGGTTCATAACATCATGTACTATTAATTGTCAATTTGTCTTAGTTTTTTCTTTGCATGTTGTGCTGTATTGTATGTATACTTCAAATGAACTTGCCAAGGTATTCCAAGGAGGGTCTGTAGCACTTTCATGTCCTCAATGGAGATGGACCTACACCTGCTGCCTAGCACATAACACAGCTACTGCTGCTTGCCATCACTCACAACATCTTGTAGTTGGTCATCCACTTGACGTTTGCACAGAGAGGAGGTTCAAGTCTAGGATACAGAGAATAGAGCTGCTGCCAGCATTTCTGCTACTTCTGCCATCAAAATCTTTCATGAATTGGTTGGCCTCAGGAACTTCTTCTGTGGTAAAGGAGAAGGAACAAAAGTCTTCTATGATGTGCCTCTCCCCAGTGATCAGCCTCCCTGCTTGCCTGCCCACTTCCCATCTAAGTTCCTGATAAGCCTGATCTACCTGATGACCAGACTATGCCTGCCCCAATTCAGTGATGCCAAGTACTTGCCAAACTCTTTGAATTTCCAGTAAATAGTTTCACAGCTGGAGATCATCTTTGTCAAGTCAAACAGAGCATTTTCCCCTCCAAATCTTAGCAGAATTGGGATTCTTTACCAGGCTATTGCTATAACTGTATCTGGCCTATGACCAACAGCACTGCTTGCTGTTCCTATTACACCTGCTGCTCTGGCTTGCTGCTACTTTGACATCTCTAACCGAGTTTCAGAGCCTGTTCCCACTCCTCCCACTTTCCCATCTGCTCCTGTTTCAATGACTACTTCAAGAGCCTTTGCTGTGCTAGCACCTCCAACATTTGTGAACTGGAACTTGTATGTGTCTGGGGAAATTCACAAGTGCAAATGGGGCCCTAAATGACTGAGTACTGTATATAGTATATGAGGAGATTAGTATCATATTAGAAGTAAAAGTTTTTCACTTACACACCTGGAATTAGGCAGACTCAATACTTAGCAATGAATGAGATTAGTCTCACTTACCAAATGTCAAGAATATGCACCTGTGACTCAATTCAGAAGTATGGCCTCTATCCACATTATTTTTCACAGAACCTTTGTGGCTGCATACCATGAGCATTTTTTATGGTAGTATCATATTCATAAAAGGCACCATAAACTACACCTGTTCACATTAACCAGGCAAAACCAAGGGTGTTTGTTCAATTGCATTTTGGTATCAGAGTACTGTACTGTATAGTGTGATGACTGATGCTATCTCATCACTTACCTACCTACCTACCTGCAATGACTCCTCTACTGAGGAACCTATGATGACATTCTTTAAATAAAAACAAATACTGCTGTACATAAAAATATAAATTCTGAAGCAAAGGATAACTAAGCAGAGAGTATCTCTGGTATGGCTTCCCAGACTGTGAACTTATCAAATTTCCTCAATAAAGAGTCCTGAAGGAGTTTTACACTCAGCCTTTAAAGAAGTTCCACTGAAGGGTCACAGAAATTGGATCAGGGTTCACTTTATGTGTCTTATTGCCAGACAGTTTCTCTTTCAAGTTCAAAACACATTCTCAGGTCAGAAGAATAAGTATAGTTTGACCCATGGAGGGTGCTCATCCAATTCCCTTAAGTGAACATATTCAAGGAATATCCTCATGCGATAAGACATTGAAGTGTGCTCAAATGAGAGTAGTCTCCGACAGTATAAAGAGCGTCTTCCACTGACATCAAATACCAAATGATGGCAAACTTCAGAGAGGTGCAGATCTATCTTTCAGGTCTTGGAAACCATGACTGCATATACCACTGAAAGGAGACACTTGTCAAATGGAACACTGATGTTGGGCAAACCTACGCGATGGAGCCAGGTTACAGATCTGCTGTGCAGGGTGATCAAAAACACAAAGTTGCTGCTTCACTTAAGGAAAAGGATGTCAGTTTTCCAAACTGGTGTATCCTGTATATATAGAAAGTATGCCATAACTTCCTACTCCATGTAGTCACCTACTGGTTATTATGGATATTCCCAATGCCTTCCATCACTGTCTGCATACATACTTTTGGACGGAGGAATCGTTCAGAACTCAAGACTTGGCTGACATCTACATCTATGTTCCACTTCACTTGCTTTAACCTTGGAATTGCCTGTTTCTTCTTCTCAATGGAGATTCTCAAAACAATTCTATCATTTACTAATAATCAACCTACCTTTACATTTTTATATTTTGTCATCACCAACAGATATCCACATAAATATTACTTCCTCACAAATATCCACATAAATATTACTTCCTCACAGGTAATGATTCTGGTCTCATTTATTTCACAATGACAAATTTTTTATTTTATGCACTACCCACTTTCCAATAGCCTAAGAACAAAAGAAATTGCACATGGAATCAACACACTCAGAGCAAAAGGGGAATAACAGCTGCTGGACATTTGACAGTGTTTGAGTACTGTATTCCTATATATTCTGAAAGCTGTAATTTCCTCTATGATTTCCTGATGGCCACACTCTAGATACTACAGAATTCCTGTTTGCATAAAAATATTTCTTCATTATTTTACTACAATTTAATGCAACTTCACAGAAGTCTTACCTTTGGTGTACCCTGAGCAACTAATCTTGTCCGAACTACATCACAAGGCATTGATACTAGTGTGCCACATACTCCAGCTAAACCCCCACAAACTGCAGGTAACTGTGTTTTTCCATGTGTCACGTCACTTACTGCTTTTGTTAAAACAGCATAACTCCAAAACTGAAAAGAGAACAGTTACATAAATTTAAAATAAAAATTAATGCACATACAAAAAATTATAGTTAAGTTAATGAAACTATTTCCCAAAAATGGTTTTTGTCAGCCTCCACATTCAAAGATAAATTACTGCAAGGGATAGTAGCATGGGTCTACGTATGCTGCTATTATGCAGGGTAATGTCTAACAGAGATTCCCTAAAATCCAAAGAGTTGTGAATCATGCGATCAAAGGTGTGAAAAGTGCAACCAAACATTATTGTTGAATAAATAAAACAACACAGAGTTAACTTCAAAAGCCTGTGGAAGCCAACGTTACTAATTCATCCCCATATGAAAGATATGTTATTCAAGCAAGAACTCAATTTATAATAAATTGCTCAGAAGTCAAAAGTCTTATGTTAAGTGACAACTACTGTAATGTATAAAAAAAATGACATTATTATGATAAAATAAATTTTTTTTATATTTACCAAGTAACTACATAGCTATTAGTTTCACTTAACCACGGCAGCTTAAAAATTTGAAATTCGCAGTAGCGTTCTATTGTTTTGGTGTCGGTAAATCACCCCCGCCCACTTTCGGGAAGGATAAGTACAACACAGCTGAAGAGCTCAATTCATTTGTGTCCCATGTCCATGAGAGGGGAGGAGGGTGGTCTCGATCATGTAGTTACTTGGTAAGTATATATAAAACTATTTTATCATAAAAATGTCATTTTTATATAAGTAACTTACCAAGTAACAGCTGAATCCCACATTGACAGGAGGTGGGATACATGGATGTATACTACTCAAAAACAGTAACGGAAATGAATTTGTAATAGCAAAGTAGCTAGAATTGGTACAATGCTTGTTGTAACCTTACCTGGTGAGAGAGCTACAGCAGGAAGATACTGCCTCTGGTCAGTGCTCATCTCAACCCATAGTGGCGTGGCGGTATAGCCAGGCGCTGCCTCTACTTCAGTGGGTGCTTTGCAGCCAAGGAGTACTCTGATGGCTGCCAAAGCGTCATAATAAAATCAAAAGCCCTTGCCCTGGGTGCAGTACCACAAAACAACCAGAAAGAGTTACTCATACACCACATAAAATCACTTAAGCATTACCCATCCATTAAAACACACAATTGGTGGGTGCTCCAGCTACAAAGTAAACCCCAACTTCCCAAAACTTGACAACCTGTAATCAAGGCGAGCAGATAGAGGAATGGAAGTGATACCTCCTATCCTTTTCCCCCAATACCATGCCAGCCACAGATAATGGACCTAAGGTACTGCAGTTCTCATATGCTGTTTCAATATCACAGATAAAAATGTGCAAGCACTGACTTGCATCTCCAGAGGGTGGATTGCACTACTCTATCTTGGAGAGATAAGTTTCGTTTGAAAGCCAGCGAAGTAGCTACTGCCCTAAATTTCATGGGCTCTAACTTTACAAATGGGAAAATCCTCCTCTTGAGTCTTCAGGCGAGACTCAAATTACATCCCTCAGAAAAAATGCCAAAGCGTTCTTAGATAAAGGATGTGTTGGGTCCTTAACCAAGCACCAGAGATTAGGGGAAGGACGTCTGATACTTCTAGTCCTCTCTAGGTAATGCTTTAACGCTCTTACTGGGCAAAGAGCTCTCTCTTGGTCTGTCAGTCCGAGAATGTCTGTCAAACTCTTGATCATGAATGAAAGGGGCCAGGGATTGGAAGGTATTTCATTCTTAGCTAAGAAACCCAAAGTGAAGGAGCAAACCACATCTCCTTGTGCAAAACCCACCTTCTTGCTCAAGCCCTCTTAGCTGTAGCTAGGATTACTAAGAAGAGAGTCTTCCTGGTAAGATCCGGAAGGGATAAGGATTGGGGAGGCTCAAATGGAGGGCCCAAAAGATGTTTTAAGACTACAGTACATCTAAATTCCAAGACACCAAAGCTGTCTTGTCCTGAAGTGTCTAAAGATTTGATCAGATCACTGATGTCTTTCACAGTAGACAAATCCAGGCCTCTATGCCTTAACACAGAGTTAAGCATAGATCTGTAGCCCTTGATCGTGGGTGTAGCTAACCCTTGGGAGGTCCTTAAGAAAAGCTGAAAATCTGCTATTTTCACTACAGAGGTAGAAGACAACAAGACATCATGTCTTCTGCACCAGCTGCAGAAGACTGCCCACTTGGTCTGGTAAACCCTACGGGAAGACTGGCGTCTACACTTTGCAATCGCTTCCACAGCTGGTCTCGAAAAGCCCTTCACTCTGACAAGCTTCCTGACAGTCTGAAGCCTGTCAGAGCAAGAGCACATAATCCTTGATGGAACTGGTGAAAATGTGGTTGCTTGAGTAGATTTTGTTTTTGTGGCAGAAGTCTTGGGAAATCCACCAAAAGATAGAGGTGATCTGGAAACCATTCCTTCAGGGGCCAAAAGGGGGCCGCCAGCATCATCAACGTGTTGTCGTGAGAGAGGTACTTGTTGATGACATCTCATACCATACTGAACGGTGGGAAGGGGCATACATCCAGGTTCGACCATTCCTGGAACATTGCATCTGTTGCCCATAGGAGGGGGTCCGGGGCTGGTGAACAATACAAAGGAAGACGATGGTTCCTCGACGTTGCAAACAGGTCTACCGACAGCTTCCCCCACCGTTTCCACAGGTCAGTGCACACCTTCAGATTCAGTGTCCATTCCATACATAGGACCTGTTTGCAGCAACTTAATTTGTCCGCTAGGACACTTAATTTGCCCTGTATAAAACGTGTGACAAACTGGGCATGATTGTCCCATGTCCAGAGAAGAAGCTCCTTGGCTGCTTGGTAAAGAGAGGAGTGAGTCCTTCCCTGATTCTCTATATACGCTAGGGCAGTAGTATTGTTTGAATGTACTATGACTGTGCTGTTGAAAGTCGTCATTGCAAAAGCGCTGAAGATCTAAGTGAATTGCTTTCAGCTCCTTCACATTGATATGAACTCTTCTTTTGGGTTGCAACCATGTCCCTGATACTTCCATGTCTCCTAAGACAGCCCCCAACCCAGATCTGAAGCATCTGAGTATAACTTGAGGTTGGGGCTCAGAGGGCATACAGACTCCCTTCTGAGAATCTTCCTTCTACAAGCCACACCAAAGGCCCTATTTGATCCCGGGAGTGATCAGCTTGGATGTCATAGCTGAAATAAACTCTGCAGTGATCCCCAAAATTGTGTGTTGACTTTCATGGTTATCTTGGATTATTCTGAGATGAAGTGCTGAGAAAGATAAGGAACTTGAATCTGATATATGCCAGAGTTGGATTATTTGTTGATAATATTTTGATTAAGTTAGGCTAGGTTAAGTATCAATATAGAAGGATTGTTTTGGTATACTTTAGTGGTAAGTAGGAAATAAGTTAGGTTAAGTATAGAAAGATGATAACTGCTAAACTGTGGCTGTGGCAAATGTAAATAAAATTAGGATAAGGTTCTGTTTGAAGGTCTTTGGCCCACTGTAATATTAAGGTTAATAAATTAGGATAGGAGAAGAGTTTTCTTTAACCTCTGAATCTGTTCCCATCATTCTGCACCAATTGTGTCAAATAGAAAAGTCCCTACAAAGTGAAACTAATAGCTTTGTAGTTACTTGGTAAGTTACTATTATAAAACTGAGAAAACTATACAGTCAATGATGAAATATCTACCAACCTACCTGCCCTACACCATAGGTTATGCTTAAAAGCTGCGCTGGAACATGACCTTTCCACAGTCCTTTTACACCTTCCGTTCTAATGATTTTGAGCATACTCTGAAAGACTCCATGATACAGTCCTCCTCCTCTTTTTGACGTTGGTTCAACTTGGAGCTGAAACATTAAAACATGTCTTAAACTTTTCAACCATGTAACAGACACTGTGAAACTGTTACCAATCTTCATCAACCCATACCATCAGCATGGAAACCTGATTATCTACTACATACCCTATCACATGATGCCAACCTCAGTGTGCCATACTTAAAACCCTTTGGGCAGTATTTAAGGTTCTTTGCAGTACAGTATTCCTTCATCCCAACTTTCTTCTGAAATTTACTTTTTAAACTCTTGTCTTCTCCCTGCTGGCTGTCCAACTTCTTTAGTTCTGTCTAACTTTTATGTATAACAGCTCAGTCTGTCTAACTTTTATGTATAACATCAGAAAAATACCAAAAATAACCATAAAGTTGTGCTGTATCTAACAAATAACAAGTCACAGTAAATGAATGCCATGTCTGCTGCAGTCTATCCTTCAATGGGAAGTTTTCTGCATAGATGTAAATCACCTATGTAATCAAAGAGGCCAATACAAGGCAAAATGTAACATTATCAGAAATGGCTTAATCTTCGTGTGATATTCTCAATATTATTTCGTATGAGAAACTCTGATACAATAGTGTAAAATATGGGAGTAAGTTCATATAAAAAATTAGTTTTCCATAAAGAGAAATTACATAAAAATATTGTACTTTAAGTGATATTTTAGACTTAGTACTACAATCATAAATCAACTCCAAGTACAGTACCCTGCTTAAATTGATGTACCTTAATTTTACTGCATTAGTATTTCTTATACCTGATTTTAAATTTAATTTCAAGAGTAAAACAAATTTGCTCACATCGCTTATGCACTCTTGATGGTTGTCAGTTTAACAACCGAACAGTATTGTACCTAACGTTCACTATACTTCCACCAACTTTGTTCCTTGTGTTATGGACATCTTATTTCTTCAACTCATGTTTTGATTGGATTTTCTGTTACACTTTCATAGAATTAAGAATTTATTACTCTGCTTAAACAAAAGAAATTATACTAGTGATAAGTAGTAACGAATGAGCACTGATGAATAGGAACCAAAAAAATTAAAAATTACCATCATTAACCATAATCAGCAAACATTCATATGGAACTAGCCCAATGACCATGGACTCGCAGAGCAAACTTATAAAGAACAAAATATCCATATGTGAAAATTCAAAACAGATAAGGCAATCACAATAAATAAAGCTAAAAACGGTAAATGCACATACAGTATACTACATATGCGAATGGATACAAAAATAAGAAAAACTAAGCCAAGGGTACATGTTTCACTGCAGTATTATTAGAGAATTCATATGGCTGGTAGTTTTTGGAGGGAATGGCCATGACTTTTATTTCAGGAATTATCGACAGCATACACGTTACTGGCCAGTGGTTTTTGGTGTAAAAATCTTTATTTGTTGGGATATGGCCATGGTAGTTACTTCAGGAATTAGGGCACCAAACTCTAAGCTAGAATCCATTCTTTTAATTTATAAAAAATTAAATTCAAATGTCTATACCCCCAAACAAATGCCTATACCTCCTGTTTAGAACCTGAAACAAATACAGTAAGACCAAATCTTAGTGAAATTTAATATCACCCATCACAAAAAAAAAATTTTATTTTCAAAATAAAATTAGGTTTTATATATACTTACCGAGCAATTATATACTGTAGCTATACTTTCCACTCGTGCAGCAGCTTAAATGTTAGAATTCGAGGTAGTGCTCCGATTGTTTAGTATAGGTGGCCAGTCCCGCCCACTAACAGGAATACAGTACCAGGAACGACTTAGCAGACCTCATTCTGTTTCTACCCTTATGTCCATCGGAAGGGAGGAGGGTGGGCTCTGACTCTGTAATTACTTGGTAAATGTACAGAATATGAAACTTAATTTTATTATGAAAATAACATTTTCAAATAAGTAACTTACCAAGTAATTACATAGCTGATTCCCACATTGACAGGAGGTGGGATACATGGACATATTCCATTCCAAAACATTAAGATAAGTAATGAATTTGAAATAGAAAAAAGCTGCTAGCACTGGAAAACAATGCTTGTCATTTCCTTAACAGTTAAGAGAGCCATTGCAGGAGAATACTGCCTCTGGTTGGTGCACATCTTAACTTGTAGTGGCGCAGCAGTATAGCTGAGGATTCCCTCTACTAAGTGGGAGCTTTGGAGCCAAAGAGTATTCCATTGGCTGGCAAAGTATCATAAGTGCCTTTGCCCTGGGAGCAGTACCAAAAAAAAAACTCCAGGTACATTGTAGCCCCCAGCTCCCCATAAAATTCTGACCTTACTACAAAGTGAAGAGACAGGGGAGAAAATCCTCTGCTTCCTCCCTCAGTGCCATGCCAATTACTAACAATGGTCCCAAGGTACTGCAAAATTTTCAAACACTGTTTTGACTTCAAGGAAAATTTAGAAGTGAAGAACTATTACACTTCCAATGGGCCGATTGCAAAACGGAAGTGAGTAACATATTGAGCCTGAAAGCTAATGAGGTAGAGGCAATTCTGGCGGCTTAGCTTTCCTTTAACAGGTAGGCAAATCATTCTCCTGAATCTGAGAGTTCATCTCAAAAACAAAGTTCATTGGAGATGAAGGACAATGCATTCATAAACTGAGGGTGAGACAGGATCTTGTACGGACACTCTACGTATGGATGGCCCTCTGATTAAAAAGCTTTTTCAGGTAAAACCTGAAAGCTCAAACAAGACATTTCGTTCACTCTCCCAGAACCAGGGATGTCCAACAATCACTTAAGAGAGAAAACACGGATCCTGTTCACAGACTGTCTCCGTGAGCAGAATCTGCTTGCTTGTCTAAAGTCTGAAGCTCACTGACTTGTTTGGCATTTGCTAGGGCTACAAGGAACAGAGTTTTCTAGTTAATTTAAGAGGCTTGATAGAGGGGGGGGGGGGGGCTCACTAACCACTCAAGAGCTATGTCCAAATTCTAATATATGGAGTAGACTCCTCTCTGCCTTGAAGTCTCAAAAGACTTCACGGGTTGCTAAGATCTTGGTTAGAAGATAAAACTAGACCTCTGTGTGTTTACACATTAAGCCTAGCATTGTTCTGTCCCCCTTGAAGGTGGAAGAAGAGAGCCCCCTTGGCAGTTCTCAGGTATAGGAGTTCCACTATCAGAGCTAAAGAGGAATTCGCAGACGATATGTTATAGTCGTTACACCATCGACGGAAGACTGCCTACTTAGATTGGAGTACTTGGCAAGAAGACTGCTGTCTCCATCTTGCAACAGTCTCTGCAGTCGGTCCTGAAAATTTCACTTCATTCAGGCAAGCTCCCGGACAGCCTGTAAATCTGACTGGGAAAAGAGTCGTCCACCCTTTAGTGGAATAGTGGTATCTTTTGAAGTGAGGTTGTCCGAGTAGATATGGAATGTGGAAGGAGTTGTGAAGAGTCTACCAACGACCATATCTAGTTCGAGAACCAATATTCATGGTCCAGAACGGGGCTAAGAGTGTCATCGTTATGTTGCGATGAACTTGAAAACTTGTTCAGCCCTTCCTTGACCAAGTTGGAATGCAGAAGAAGATTAAAGGTCCAGGTTGGACCTAATTTACAGCATGGCGTCAGTTGCCCGTGCAAGGGGGTCTAGGACTGAAGAATGAAATAAGGAAGGCAACGGTTCCTTGAGGCAGCAAACTGGGCCATAATCAACCAGTCCCATAGATTCCACAGATTCTGCCAGACCAGAGGCTCCAAGGTCCACTTAGCAGGAAGAACATGCTTCTGATGGTTCAGTGCATCCGCCATAATTAATTTGTGTGCCCTGAAAAAGTCGAGTGACTGGAAAACTCTACTTGATATGCCCATTACAGGAGTTCTCTACTGTGAGAGAGAGTGAGAGAGAGTGAGAGAGAGAGAGAGAGAGAGAGAGAGAGACCACAGTCTGAGGTGTGAAAAGAGAGAGAGAGAAGAGAGACAGAAGCCATGTCTGGGTGTGAAAAGGTTTCAGCTATCTGACCGAGATGAGAATACAGTATATTTAGGACTGTAGTCTTGTGACAAGATTACCACAGTCTAGGAGTACAATACGGTCGATAAGCGTTGAAGTCTTAAGTGAAAAGCTTTCAGCTATCTGAAAAGATTCTGTTCCTCTGAGGGCTACGTCCCAAAACTACCCAGTTCCTCAAGCAAAATTCTTAAGTGAAAAGCTTTCAGCTATCTGAAAAGATTCTGTTCCTCTGAGGGCTACGTCCCAAAACTACCCAGTTCCTCAAGCAAAATAAGTAATTTCTCTCCTTACTACGTTCTGCCCTTACACTTTTTCAGTTCTCTGCAAAGGGAAGTGCAATAAGAAACTGATGTAAATCAATTCTTTACCGACAATTGTTTTGAAGTACACAAAGTGCCATCACACAAAACATATCTCAATTCCTTATCAAACATTACTTGAGACTTGCCGATATGCATTCGCCAGCGAAAATTGGTTCAGTAGCGAACACGATATTTTCATTATAAAACGCTACTCGGTAAAGGAGAGTTAATCAACTGATTGCAAAATTGCTGTAGCAAAATATGATAAACTTGAATCAGACCTTAATAACAAAGCAATAAAATACTGATCCCAAAAGCTGTAGGCTTGAAGGCTACTTAAATTCAGCGATAATATTTCACCGAAATCCGGCTATCTAACCAGCAAATAATAAAGCTGCTGCAAACACCCAATGTTTACACTGAGCACGGCAGAAAGAGAATGAAGGTTGTCTGCTAAGTCGTTCCTAGTATTCCCGTTAGTGGGAGGGACTGGTCACCTGCACTAAACAATCGGAGTGCTACCACGAATTTTAAAATTCAAGCTGCCACATGAGGTGAAAGTATAGTTATGTAACTACTTGGTAAGTTACTGATATGAAAAGCCAAAATTCAATCTTTCAGTTATAGAAATTTAAAAGATGACATAATTAGCCAATTACTTGGGACTAGGTATGGTGAGTAACTGTATTTTATGAAAACTGTCCTATTTTTATAGTTAAGGGGTGGTGGTATTTCCCACCCCTATCACCATATATTTTTTACAATGAACTGAGATCTATTTCATTGAAAAGGGCCATCAAAATGGTTTAAAGACCTCTCCCTCCCTTCCTGAGGCTACAGAATGCCTTTAAGTTTGTTACCTTTACACTTTGGTCCAAGTAACATTGTGCATCAGCCTACAGTCAGCCATTTCAACTTGAGAGCCCATAGCCCACTTCTCAAAACCATTCTCCAAACTGCTTCTAGTCCATCATTTCTAGACAAGTGTAAAATCCAGACCACACTATATCAGAATTCATCACTTATCAGTTAAATGTCTATAATGATTTTTTGCTAGGCCTTTCAAAAATTTATGCCTTTTGCCATTAAATTTCACAGACTAAATGATAAGTGCCATACAGAGTTGACCTTGGGCAAGAAGTCAAATGGATTCGCTGTTAGATTTACGATATCTTTAGTGTTCCAGTTCAGGCTACGCTACAGGGTTTTTTCTACTTATCAGAATTTATCACATTTCAGATGACCAGACCTCTGAAGCATCTGATAAGTTAGGGGGCTATTGTGCCACTAATTCTTGAAGTTAAACTTTTAACATATAGAAAATAAGTTTAAAAATTCTTTATTGTAACCAGGTGAAAATACTTTCCAGCCTATGAAAGTTTACAGTCTGTGAACATCTAGGGCTAAGTGAGGAAGAATATACTAGAACTGCTAAACAGTAGAAGTATTAAAAAATCCTCTTGTTGGATTTAATCCATTTATTAATAAGTTGAGAAATCAACTGCACAAAACTTAGGTTTTAAAAGCAAACAGAAAAAAAATTGGCTTACATCAATTCAATACTGCTGGTCCTCTAAAGCTAAATTCTGGCTTAGATGACACATAGTAACTCTTAAGCCTACATTCCACTGACATCTGCAAGCTCGGCGTGGGGGTGCACAGTGATGCAAGAAAATCATGATTACGGTCCCAATTCCAACCACTATTCAACTCCATCTGCACCTCTCATGACAAATACATCTACTGTACTGCAAAACATACATAAACCATATGGCAAATGTCTAAAGTTACTGAAAGTGTGATCAGAAAAGTACAAAGGCTAAATTTTCTAAGGCATTACTACCTTTCACTTGTACATCATGCAGGAAATAATTGTTATTATGCAAATATCCGCACAAAGGTCAAGCAGTTGCTCTATATGGGAGTTGTCTAGAGGCTGTTCTTTGGAACCTAAGGTTAACCAAATACAGTATACCTTTAATGTCTTCAGAGCATTGCCGTGGTTGGCACTGCAGACAGTACTGGTTGTGCCAACTCATTTAATCTAGAAGGCAATCTATTGGTCAAATTAGCTGAGGATCCAGGAAGAGAGGATGTAATGCTAGAATGAAATTCCAGACTTAATTAAAAGTATTCCATTATTCATTTACTATCTACAGTGTCCAGTCAATAATTCTGTTTTGAATTTTATTCCATTCTTTCATGTTAGCTCTGTTTTTCACAAAAAGAAATTCTGTTCTGAAGAGGCTTTTTGGTAAACCAGTAACATTTTGGTTTATTCTATGTGTGCGTGTGTGTATACAGTACAAAATGAAAAACAAACAACTCCATTCAATTAACTCTAAAAACAAAAAACTTAGCAAAGACATCTATGTGCTTTTGTTTCTTGTTCTAATAATGTGTAGGCTTTCCAAAACTATAGTGTACATAAATAAACCAAGTAAAATTGTCAAAACTTGTAGCAAACCATACTTTAGGTCTAAAATCATACATACCCCAACCATATGTCCTTGCTAAACAGATTCAGCATCAAGGGTTCCCTAAACTTTTATACAAATAGAACATGGAAACTTTAATTTAAAATTTTAATCATGGACTGCGAGCCCTTCCACAACAGCTTCTTCCAACTAGAGCGAGAGTATCTATGGTTCCTTTGACAACATTTATAATAAGAATTACAAAGTGCAAACACTTTAAAGCTGTCCATGAACTGTATCAGATCATCCACCTTACACTCATCATCATCATTATGCTTTATCATCCACAAATCTTCCTGCCTAACTTCCCACAGCTCTCATCCAAGTAGGTCTGGGTTTTCCAACTCTCCTAGTGTTGAACGGAACCCAGCTGACACAACTATGTAGCCAATTATTCTCCAAATGGGTCCACATTAAGTTAAAAGGCAGCACGCTTTAGCATACCACAGTACGTAGACCTAACTAGTTCTCTGGATACCATATCTTATGATACGATCGTTTGATGGACATCATATATATCTATTTTTATACTCACCTGAAATCGTATCTTCAAAACATCCAAAGGCTGGACAAGTCCCCTTGTAATCATTCCACTAACTGCTCCTGCTATGGCATGCTCTGTTGCTGACAGGTTGACGTCATTATCTGAATTATACCCAACGTGGCTCACCATACCTCTGAAATGGAAATTGTAAATTTAATGAAATCTACAGCATGCAGTATACTAAACCGTATGATGCAAAAATATTCAAATCCCCTATAAAATTTAGCAATATTATTACCATTAATAATATTGCAGGTTAACCAGCCAACAAGCTAACACTTTTAACTCACATTCGATAGCCAGATCTAGTCCTTAAATGCAGTATAAATTTATCTAATAAATTATAACTCCTTACAAAGTCAAGATGATTCAGACAAAATCCCTTTTCTGGAAGTTTAAAAAAACCTGACATTCTTGATTGAAAACTGTACAATTCCATACAACTGCAATGGTCGTTCTGCATTCTATAAATTCTGGGATTGAGTCACATGGGTTATTCATCAATTACAGAGACTGACTGTGGCCAATTTGCAGACAGTACAAAATTACTTCAATGTTCAGTTACTTTTACAATAAATACTACTCAATCCAAGTGTGCTAAGAGTATTTTAATTTACTGTATAATATTCTTTATTCCATAAAGCCTGCTTTTTAATACAGATAAGTTTTGGAGATTGTAACAAATCACTAACAAGAATGTGTACATTTCATCCAGTCATGATAGTTGCTGCTTGGGCTTCTTTTTCAGTGTCATTTCATTTAATGTAAACAATAGTATCCAACATATTTCAACATTTATAAATACATTGTCAAATAAAAACTTTATCTGTTTGGCAAGGAAATTCTTAAGACTCTTCAAAACTGAAAATTACAAATTTCTGTAGCGAACTTATAGCTAATCTTAACTAGTGACCAGACTGCACAAGGTTCTACTGTGAAAACTTCAAGTACAACTTGGTAAAGCTAATTAGAATTGTTTAACAATGGGATATTGTAGCAAATTTCCTACCAAATGGAGATTTTAAGAATTCACTGTAATTTACTTAGAGTGTACTTTTACATCTTGCATATTCTATTTTCTTGCTTATGATGTTTAGGGGTGTATGCACAACATTTGGACAGATACTACCCGAGTTTAACACAAAACTAAAGTTGTACCATTTCTATCAACATGGAAAACAGATTTTTTTTTTTAGTATTATTAATGGAATAAAATTTTTGCAGAAAATTATCAATCAAGATAAAATCTGGGATTCTTGAATATCTTAAAGTTTCATAATTATAAAAAAATATGAATTGTATATGTATTTATATGTTGAAAACTGAAGAAAATACATTACTTAAAAGTTAACTGTTGCAGGGACACAAACTGGGTATAAATAACCAAATGCAAGGCAAATAATCTATGTGATCTCTAATGTATGCACTTTAAAACTCCCATTCCTCAACTAAAGGCCTTCATATGTGTCCAATGAAATTAGATCAACCCACATGAGAATACAGTAACATGTTTGTAACAATGAAGCACACATTTCTTCCAGTTTTGTGAGTGTTTCTGATATGATTTTATGGAATTTTTTATTTACTTTATCTGTTTTTCATCTGAGGGATGAAGAACAACCTTAATTTGGAAGGGGTTTGTAGGGAGGGGCTGTCATCATCATCTGAAGCAACAGCCATGGAGTCAGTCACCACGGCTTCATTCCATGCCACATTGCGGTTAGAAATGTGGCACAATGGAAGGTGGACTTTGCCTTTTCCAGGATCTCTTTCCCCAGTCAGCAAACTTGTGACAATCTACTTCAAGAAGTACTTTACCAAGACTGCAACAAGAAGATATGCATTGTCTAGCTGTGAACTTCCTGACCTTAAGGTGAAGAATGTGCTATATGCAATGATACTGGGATAAGAGGGAGACTGTCATTTGCTATTAAGACCCTGGTGAGCTAACGTCAAGTTAAGATGAACCTCTGTATCTCACATATGAATTTATGGCACCCTAATTCAGGTTTAGATCATTGGGAGGTAGGAGGGCAGTTCAGGCAGGACCTGCAATCCTAGGTTAGATTGGCCTAAGCTAAGGTAATACAGTATTAGAAGGCTGCATCATTAAACTTGGCCTTATGATAGGCTTTGCCCTTTACGTTTTGTGTAATTTTTTATACTCCTACCTTAAAAACGACCCCAAAAAACCTGTTATACAAAGGAAGATGGGCCAACACAAAATGAGGTTTGCACCAAGAATATTATAATGATCAAAGATGCATAAAAAACAAAATAGACATTCTGAAAAATGCACAGTTCATGAAATAAGAATTAAAAGTAACATAGTATTATCTTTAATATCTTTAAAAGTAGATGTACCCTACTGTAACATAACATCAAGCATTGGCAACTCTGAACTTAAATAGGACAACAGGATGCCCACTCATCCAAAACCTAAGCTATAATGTATCATTATAAGATGAATCAAACCCTCATATAGCCTTGCCTGACCTTAGCTAACTGCTCTGCACTTAAGACATCCAGTGCAGGGTGGTATGGAGCTATCCAAAACTAGCTTAGCCTATTTACGTTATTGCACTTAAAATGCTTTACAAATAATTTAAGTATCCCATAAACGTACCGTGCATAAAAGCTAGCCTGTGCAGGCTAGTGCAGAGTCCTGCAGAAAAACTGTCACCGATCATTAGCTTTCGCCGAGGAAACCAACAGCGCCGGAAGGCATTCATTCAGTTCTTCGCAAACTGTTAACTACCGGTAGTTTGCATGTTACGGAGTTTCGCAAACCTGGCTGGTTACGGAAGGATAATCTCAGTCTAAAGCACCAACAGGATAACCAACGACAAACACAAGCAGGCATAGGATGAATGGGAACTTGTTTATTAATAGGTTATCCTAAGATGATGATCACAGGAAGACCTTGGTAGGTGATTGGCCCTTCGGTCATTACTTCATTCCAGTGAAGTATATCTTATTCCTGTTATCTATTCTAGATAGAACACTCTTTAAAACATTTCAAAGTCATGTAGAAGGTTTACCAATTTATTTAAAGGCGGTTTCACTCAGATTTGGGATGCACTTGAAATTACGGTTGGATTACATAGTACAATACAATACGTCGTGTTGCAAGTGCAAAGTGTATCCTCTGTAACGGCACTCCACAAGAATCGCCAGGTTTCCCAGAAATCAGCAAGGAATAAGACGTCGTAAATCAGTATTATATACATGTACACACACACACACACACACACATATATATATATATATATATATATATATATATATATATATATATATATATATATATATATATATATATATATATATATATATATATATATATATATAGAGAGAGAGAGAGAGAGAGAGAGATAATTATTAAAATTATTATTGTTCAGAAGATGAACCCTATTCATGTGGAAAAGCCCACAAGGGACATTGACTTGAAATTCAAGCTTCAAGAGAATATGGTGTTCATCTGAAAGAAGTAACAGAAGGTAACAGGAGACATTGAAAGATGAGATCAGTTATTGGAAAATAAAATAAAAATTAATTAACAAATAAATAAATAAAGAGATAAAAATGTAAGTAAAATACAATGAGAATTATTTTAGGAATAGTAATTCATTGCATCTTTGCTGGAACTTTGGAGATACCAGTTGCCCAACATCCTCAGGGAGATTGTTCTACAGTCTAACGGTGTGAGGAATAAAGGACCTCCGGAAATGAGAAATTCGGCAGTGTGGCACATTTAATGCATATTGTTGCTGCTACTTAGCAAATCTGGTCTCTCTCGACAAGGAAAGAGGATCGGAGATCAATTGTAAATGTGAAAGATGTCTGATAAAATACAAACATGAGACCATCCGTCGATGGTCAAAGTTATGATTGCTGATGTTAGGAAACAAACCTACCTCCACGAGCCACTGTATCTAAACGAGATAAATTTGTGACAGAAGCAAACATCTACACTGGAGAACAGTATTCTAGTAAAGGAAGGACAAATGACCTACAACAGGTTACAGTGATTTTATCGCTGTGAGGCATTTGCTAACAGTTTCATTGGATGTTTCTCAAAAGTAGAACTCAGTCAAAAGTTACACCAAAGTTAAAGTTTCAGACTCATTCAGCAGAGTCCATCCACTTGAAGGGTAGGATGCGGGTAGAAAATCAGTACAAGGTCCACTAATCAACAGTTTTTTCGTTCTACTGAAGTTCAGCTTCATACCTCACAGATTAAACCATTCACTAATCCGCTCCATATCACGAGTGAGACTAAGTACAACATCAGTCCTCGTAAGTGGGGACTACACTGCACCCACAAATGTTGCATCATCGGCATAATAATCAATCTTGTTTTCCAGGCCAATACTTGTATACACTAAAAATAACAGTGGACAAGAACACTGCCCTGTGGAACTCCTGACACAACAGGTCTTAGTTCACTAAAGATCCTATCAACAGTAACTCGCTGCTGCCTACCTGTACGGAAATCTTGAAGTAAACCTAAAACATACCCACCCACTCCAAGATTCTGAAGTTTTTAAGTAAGTGTTTTATGATTTACTAAATCGAAAGCAATATTGAAATCTATTTGAATTACCCTACACTCAAAACCCTTATCAAGGTTCCCTTGCAAATGTCATGTCATATCTAAAAGAACATTGCAGGTCCCTAACTACTTCCTATATGCGTATTGATTCTCAGCAAACAATCCTTTGGATTCCACATACTTATATAGGGGCTAAAAAATAAGTTTTTCTGCAACTTCGGAGAGCACAGGGAGAACAGAAACTGGCGGATAGTCACTGCAATCTTCCTTAGGGACAGGCACTGTAGATATTACTAAGTTTGCCTGCATCTGCAAATATACTTTTTTGACACAAAAATCTACAGAATCTACTAATCTTGGGAGAAAACACACAAAGGGAAACATAGGGAAGAAACCATCAGGCTCTCCCCCACCCCAACCATCAAAATTATCAAAAATTTTCCTAACATTCCTAGAGCAAAATGCACATTTTGTAAGAACAGGTACAGAATGACAAGTATCAGGGAGAGAGACATCCTCAACTGACTGTTTAGCTTCAAAAGCTCAATGAGGCATTTCAGCCTTTTCCTTAGTGCCAGTAACCAATCTACTATCATCTGTTAGTAGTGGTGGAATAGAAGGCGAGCCTGTTATAAAAACAGAAGATGCTAATATGGGCCACCGTAGATGAGACTGAGTAATCCCTTCAAGTTTCCTCTTTAAGGAATTATTGTAATTTCTCTCAGCTGCATGGTAAATTCTGTTCGCAGCACGGCGGGATTCAACAAAAATGGTGCAATTTTTAAGTGAACGATTTCGTCTCCGTGCGTTGAATTTGGTCTGTATGTCATGGTAAGCTCGCCTACTTATATCATCAAACCATGGTTTGTAATTTTTCCAGAATCTGACGACCTTTCTAGGCACATGCCTTACTAAAATGTCCATCAGCATTTCATCCAACTTCTTCTTAAGGTCTGGATCTGATAAAGCATCTGAAATATTAAATACCTGACAAGCTTCAATAATGCGATCCCATTTGGCTGTTGATTTCAGCCAGACCATCTTTTCCAATGGTGGCATTAGGAATATACAGATTGACCGATGTGTCCATTTTAAAGGCACAGTGATCGGAAGTGCCTACATACTCGCAGACCTTGGACTTGACAATAGCTGGAATGTCTGTGATTATGAGGACTAATCTTTTACCAGAAATATGTGTCGGTTCCTAAATTAGCTGGACAAAATCGGAGGATACATAGACCTCAAGAGCAGACTGGACACGTTGATCTGTGGATTCTGAATGAAGCCACTTGCTGTGCTTTGCATTGCAGTCTCCACAAATAACGATGGAAGCTTTTGAATCCTGCGACTGAGCTACACTAACCCTATCTAGGAGAGTCATACATGGAATCGTCAACATTTTAACTGAATTAAACAACAAACACATAAACATTGTAGAAATTACTGAAAATCTTGAAACAGAACTTCATGGCAACTACACTCCAAGTTTTTCTGGCGATAAGTAGGATGTCCAGGCATAGTGCATACAGGCATACCTTGCTCATGTGGAATGTTACAACGATGAAGTCAGGGCCAGCAAACCCTGAGATTAAAAATTCAACCTTTGACTTGTTACTGCTTACAAATGTCTCAAATAAAATTATCAAATCGCATTTACGGGCACAACTCTGGAGATAAAGAAAATTTGACTTTAAGCCTGGAATATTTGAGAAAAGTATTCTGAAATTTTTGTTACAGTGATGAGTAGCATGCCCAGGGTTCAGCTCAATGCCTTCCGAAAGAATTAAAACTAACAACATAAAATCAGAAGCAAAACTAATAAATAAATTCATAACAAAAAAATAGTAAAAATCAACAGAACAACAAACAATAAAATCAACAACAACAGTATTTACGTTATTTACAATAATTTCCGTATATGACGAATAAAGATGACCATGATATGTCATTCAAAAAGCGCCGGAAGCAACTGGCCAACAAGGTGGAGCTGGGACCCCTTATAAGGCGAAGGAGAAACCCTCCAAGTTTGCAACAAAAACTCTCGGGGTGGGGGGCGCCAGTCACGGTGGCTTTAGAAATCATGGAAAGCTTAGTAGGGAAAGATTAAGTAAAGAAGAAGGCGCTTTCCTGATAATCCACCAAGCAACTCCTGCTTGCTCATCAGCCTGTTCTACGCAATTCTCAGTAAAACAGGAAAGTGGACAAAAAAAAAAAAGGGGAAATATGCCTAGTTGTACACTTAAGCAAGGGAACTCAAGACCAAGGAAGGCCACGGTAAATGGCTATGGCACAGTCCAAGGTTGGAGAACGAAGTTTGTATTCAGAGTAACCTTGGTAGGCAACCCTTCTTCGGAAGGGTTGCCTACCAAACTGAAGGGTCCCTTCCACCCGCTGGTTTGATTTTGGGAGTCTCCTTCTCCTAGAAGTTGCCTGCGAAGACTAATGAGTCTCTTCTACCCTAACTCGTGTAAGAAGGGACGTTACACCCTGAAGTGAATGTTGCTATGGAAAAACCACATTAACTGTGATATACTGTAGGCTATATGACAAACTTTACCAGTGATTCATTTTACGTGGGTGTATATATATATATATAATATATATATATATATATATATATATATATATATATATATATATATATATATATATATATATATATATATATATATATAAACTTTATGACATACACAATTGTTCTGTGCATTAGTAAATTACTAAAAGGACTTCATTCAAACTGGATGGTATCTAATGGAGTATTTATTCAGGAAAAGTTACAAGCTTTCTTGGACAAACAGTCCACATTATCAAGTATCTGTACGGATACCTGATAATGTGGACTGTTTGTCCGAGAAAGCTTGAAACTTTTTCTGAATAAATACTCCATTAGATACCGCCCAGATTGGATGAGGTCCTGTTAGTAACATATATATATATATATATATATATATATATATATATATATATATATATATATAATTACACGGTTTCACTCCTGCACATATACACAAGAAAAAAATTAAATGAAGAAAAACTCTAAATGAAATTCAGTTCAACCTCTTACATTTCTCTCCATGTTAGCATTCACTGAGTCATCCTCCTGGTTTTCATTTACCATCACGACTTTACATGGCTCACGTTTCTTGTAGAACAGGGGTGGGGAAGGGAGGAAGCTTTAAACATTTTAGATACTTAATTTTTTAAAATTTTGCTAATTTAAAAAAATCTCTCTTGTTTCTTTACAGTATGATCGATAATTTTATATTGCATTAATCACACACCATTTCTGTTTTGTAAGACTGTTTTCTAAAGCAACAAATGTTTATAACAAATGTACGTAAGCCAAGTATTTCCGCTGGTATGATACTGTAGTACGGTATTTAGTTCATGAAAAGTATAATCGCGTTTCCCTCTAAATCAGCAATGTAGAAACCATTACTGGCTTAGTTACTACCCAAATCGGGCTTGGCTAATACAGGAAAAAGAAAGCATTAATGGACTTTCCTCTCTTATGAGTTGATTTAGAGAAAAATTGAAACTTGTCAGGAACAACGGAAGAAACTGATCACGTTTTCTTTCTTCCCTCAGAAACAATGTCTAAAAAATATCAGACATAGGCTACAATCTATTCCCCGGAGGACCTTTGTTCGTTTTGGCGATAAGCATATCATTTTATCCTAATCTTAATATTATCGACGAAAAAACTTCTCATGTCGATCGAGAAGACGTGATATGCCGCATATGCGTAAGGTGGTAGGCTACTTGAGTTATCATTTACCCTAAATTAATGATGGCATAAAATTATATATATATATATATATATATATATATATATATATATATATATATATATATATATATATATATATATATATATATATATATATATATATATATATATATATATATATATATATATATATATATATATTATTATGATTAGCAAGAATTCGCTAGCAAATTGCCTCCCTCCCCCTCCTTTGTTGTGGTTGGTTGTTGTTGTGTTTCATTTACTGCCAGCCGGCCGATCGATAGACCATCTGTCTATCGACTTAAAAACCAAGGGTTTAAAAGATTAAAGGCGCTCCCATTTTTGATAAAGATCTTTCCTTCGAGGCAAAGTAATCTGGCTTGGGTGTTTCTCCTACAGGCCAAAACCTCCCCTGCGGGCAGCAGGTGCAATGAGTCAAAGCATCTGTGTTGGGCGCACCCCTGCCCCAAAGGAGGATAAAAGCAAAAGCCCACAGGTCTCGACACACACGCGGGGTGGAAGATATGGAGTGAACTTGTGAAGACGTCCTCAACACCTGGCCCCATCGATGCCCTTGCATCCTAACCACGTGGCCCTTTCAAAGTATACTTTTCCTCGTGCCCTTCGACCGTATTCCTCGAGCCCACACGCCATTGCTTGGAGTTTCGAGGAGTCCCCATCGCCTTGCCCCTTCACGGAAGCCCTTGCATCTCACCACGTGGAAGAAACTAAAATCGCAAGTCATCCACGGACCGCCTTCTACACGCCCTCGGAAAATCTGCTGGTAAAGTGCCCTGGAAGAGCCCCATTTCAGTCACGCTTTTGTCTCGTAATATTTTCTTAAAGAAAAGCCAGAAATCTCCCTTGTCTAATGTCCGGGCACCTCTTGCATCGGCAGTATTAATTCTTTATTACTCCTTTGGCACCCTCAGTGCAGCCTCAAATTCATTATTCTTTTGTCTATTCTCATTACTGGCGTATAATGTGCATATCTCTCATTTCAGAGGATCCTATTTCGTGGAAGCTTCTCTGGCTGTGTCTGGAATCCCCAGTTTCATTCAATCCGTAGAATCTCCTTCAGGATAGTAATCTACTTGAGTTCCTCTTTCCCGTACTGATATCATTTATGTAAATACACTCCTTTAAATTTGCCCACGTGTTTTACGTAATATTTCCCTCAGTAACCAGAGCCCTATGCTCATATGAAATTCTCCTTTGTTTTCCTCTTTTTTTACGTTTTCCCGTACCCACGAAGTCAGAATCACAAGGCTAAATTAACTTAAATTGTTGCTACCTGTCTCTGAATTATTTCAAACTAAAACCACGGAAAAACGTAAAATATATATATATATATATATATATATATATATATATATATATATATATATATATATATATATGTGTGTGTGTGTGTGTGTGTGTGTATGTGCTATATCTCCATAACTGTTCAATATCTTTCAGAATAGAGTGATGCGAAAACTCAGATGAAGGGTGCAAGATTTGGGGTAGAATAATGAGTCGTGAATTGAATGTAAAATGTAAAATTGTAGAAACTAGTAGAAGAGTCTGAAAGTGTTTTCAAAAGGAAAAAGTTGAGACTTAATGTGACCAAGGGTAAGGTAATAAAGGCATATTTAAACCAGTAAGACAGAGCAATGATTAGCGATGCATACGGCGGAAGAATGGAAGCGGTTGATTCTTATAGGCATTCGGGATTCAACACAACTGATGGAAGTCTGGCCAGAGACGAGGAGAGGAAGCCATAGGATAGATGGTGTGAATTTATAAGAAAAGATGGGCCTTAAATTCGGGGAGCCACAAAGTATATGTAACATAGAGATGACTGGTGCAGCATTGCAGCTGGTTCACTGTGCGGTTATGAACCTCCTATGGACAGTAGGTCTAGGAATGAGATAATGTTGTTTAACTTTTCTGCCTACGGGCTTCTTCCATGATTCAATAATTACAGTTTGAACGTATCAGTGACTGTTGTGTTATCCCATCTCTTGAGACACGCCCTGTTAAGGAAAACGGCTTAATATTAAATACTTGTCTACGTAATCTACTGGTCACTTTCACCAGATACAAGTGTATTCTTTAACAGTCCAAGAACCTCTTTACCTCTAGATTTACCCCCCTGTTTTTGGTGTGCTTATCGCTACAAGCCCACGTCTGAGGACCTTTGCCCTCTGAAGACAGGATTCAAACCCGTGAGAGGATAAAACCAATTGTCAGTCTAGTCAGCGCTTACTGAAATGTATATCGACACATTTACGGCGTATAAGCTGCTTTAGCCATTATATTCATCTTCGTAGTTGAGAGCAGTTACTGTATGTGCGCTTGCGTAGCCTCTCATGTATGGGTTCGAAACCTGCCCCGGAAGGTGATAGTTCTGTGTTTATATATATATAATAATTACATACATGCACGTGATACTACGTCAGTTTATCAGTGTGATGACAGTTCGAGAGTTCGTGAGTCCGTTAGATAACAACTATCTAACATGAGATTAGATTTTTATACTAAATTCAAGTGCACTCGAATTGTAACCTTGATAACTGCGCTTTCTTTTTTTAAGCTAGTTTAAACCTCATGCTTATCAGGACATTAAATTATTTACTTATGTATTTATCTATTTATTCATTTATCTATTAATTTAAATTTTATTTATTTATTTCTCTTATTTATTTATTTATATGTTTATTTATTTATCTCCCCGTAGGCTACTGTTTACAGTAGTAAATGGCATACCAGGAGGCTCTAACCCAAAATTTCAAAGTGGTTGTTTGTGCATTTAAGTAAATATATATTTACGCACAATCTCAACATCATATGTACACATACTGACTACAGTTTGTTAGTGTGTGTGTGTGTGTGTGTGTGTGTGTTCGTGTGTGTGTGTGAGTGTGGAACACAGCAACATTCAAAGCACTTTCAAGCACATGTTTGATTATCGACAAGTAAATATTATCAACGTCAAAGGCCTAGGTGATTAAAAATTATGAATTTTGAAAAAACAAATAAATCTAATCATGAAGTAGATTTCCGATAGTGTTTATCATCATGTGATTTCGGTTTTAGCTTCCTTGTTTTGGAGAGGGAGAGAGAGAGAGAGAGAGAGAGAGAGAGAGAGAGCTGCTTATGTGTTGGATCGCGAAGGACTTAGCTCAAAGCTGCAAGCAAGATAGCGCACTATCATCATTTAATGCCCTGACAGCGCTCGTTTCCTGTTTACAGACATAACTGAGATGTGGTTCTTGCTTTGGATTTCGTTGGTCATCTCTCTCTCTCTCTCTCTCTCTCTCTCTCTCTCTCTCTCTCTCTCTCTCTCTCTCTCTCTCGTTTGCCCGTCTCTTCGAGTTCATCTTCAGTAGGTTATCTTCTGTAAGAGATATTAAGTGCAACAGCTCTTGCGATAGGAAATGAAGCATTGACGAGAGAAGAGTATTGCTCCCATAGCAACATACTGTTATTTAAGCTTATTGCCATATTTACAAAACCCTGTACATGAGCACGACCCCACGAACACTATTTTAAACAGGAACGAAAATAGAAGAATTATATAAAGCTTCAGTCATCCTGATGAGGAAAAACATCACGTTTCTCAGATATATTTAGCCGTGAAATTACGAGTATATCGCTTCTCGAATACTTGATTTGCAGACTTTGAAAGGCTGTCTCAACGTTAAGTGGTTCAATTTAAAGGATTTCACTCATTATAGGGTTCTAATGAGCGGTTAATTTAAAATTAAGATTCATATACATACATATATATATGTATATATATATATATATATATATATATATATATATATATATATATATATAAATAAAATAAAGCAATGCCACGAAGGAAGATGAAACGAAGGAGTGGTGCTGGGCCTTTCGACTTACTGTCCTTTACTTAGCAGACTGCTAAACAAAGGACGACAAGTCAAAAGGCCTAGTGCAACTCCGTCCTTTCTCTTTCCTTCGTGGCATTGCCTTTATTTATATATTCATCACGTTCCATATTTCGTGATTCAGTTATACATAAATACATATATATACATAAACAGATATGCATATATATATATATATATATATGTATATACATACATATGTGTTTGTGTGCGCGTAAATAAACATTTTACGAAAGACATTTCTACTCAGAGTTACATGTTTTTTTTCAGCAATTTTTTTTAGCGTGGATTATGCTTTGATCTTGAGACGCAATTATCAACAAATCAATCAGTCAACCGATTACTAAACTAGAGGGAAGACTTGACCTATATGACATATTTGTTTCTTTTTATTCATCCCATTTATTAATATGGTTTCATATCACCACAAGCAATTGATAACAGGCAAATCCATCTTAAATAAATGTATAAGCTCTTTGCCAATTCCACGACAAGATTAAACATAACCTATCCGTCTCTATGAGGGATTATTGATCATCTTTAGATACCATCTTCTTTAACAGATGACAAGTTTTACGAAAGAATGAACTTGATAGCAACAATTTAAAGCGATCAAAGCCTTGGTTAGATTTTGGCGTTTTTCGAACCAAGAAGAGCGCCACACTGCACTGAAGTCATCTCATCTCGTCTTCGAATTGGCCATAGTCGTGTGACCCATGGATACTTGATCTTTCTTGGACCATAGCCCACGTGATCCCGTCCCCGTGTACACAGAATGCACATTGACACATACAGTTACGCTTATCTTATCTTATGTGGATGCATGACGGTGAACGTCAAGCTTTGGAAATCAGTTAAGGAGATTATGTCAGAATCGTCATTTTCAGTTTATCCAGTAATCAAATTTTAAAGATCTTCAAGTTAAAAGGTAAAATCTAAAAGCTATCATTAAAGACAAACTTTTCAGGCCAATAAGATAAAAATAAACAAAAATAAATCTAAAAAGCCCCATTAGAATCAGATGTTTTGATGCTGTGGTCTGGGTAAACTACTTTAACAATAATTAGACCGACATTGTAAGCTTGACATTTGGCGCACGCTTCCGAATGGAATGGTGAAAAGTTTCACACTCAGAAATAGTTATCTGTATCTCTTTCCTTATTCAATTAAGGAAACATAAGCAGCCCCGCTGCGTAAAACCAATAAATTGTTGAAGTGTGAAATCATTTAACCGTTTCGCAGAATGGCAGAGGATCAAAGACATTCTTCTTCTTCTCCTCCGGCTACGTGCGATAATTCTGGACAGTGAGTAAGCTGCATAGTTTGGCTTGGCAGTTGTTTCTAGAAGTTCGCGGGAGAGAGACAATTAAAAGAAAATAAAGATAAGAAAAAAAAATGCCCGGGAAGTCGGCCTTTTTACGTCATATCCGTTCATTGTTGACAGGATATTATGGAAGAGATAACCGTAAGAGCCAAGGCAATGTAAAGGCGACTTGTTCTATGACGTCAAGACATCTTTCAACTGATCCTGTTTTTTTTTCCATGTGCGTAGGTGGGGATTATCACAAGAAAGTTTATTTCACCTCGCTCTTATGCATTACGTCATTTTATGTATTATATTGTACTGAACTTTCAGAATTTAAGGACAGGAGTGTTGATACAGTTCCAGAGCAAATGTGTTATTTTTTTATTTAACAATAATATGGTTCCAAGAATTATGAAGAAGTTTCCCAATTTCTATGGAACGAGTAATTTTGGAGGGTGAATATTGTATGGGTAAAATACTTTGGAAGGTATATCAGCATGCTGATACACCCCATTTGATGTTTTATGTAATATATGTCGATAAATCTTTTGAATTTGAATTTGAAAAGGATGGAATCATAGTTTCTCAGATTCTACAGACACATAAGCACTAGTTTTATATATATATATATATATATATATATATATATATATATATATATATATATATATGTGTGTGTGTGTGTGTGTGTGTGTGTGTACTCTGTTACGAAACAGAGTACCTGCAGCACATCGAGAGTTTCATACAGCATTATACTCTGTACAGAAAACGCAATTGCGCCGAAGAAACTTCGGCGAATTTTTAGTTTTCTGTAAAAGAAAACTATTGTGCCGGCTTTGGCTGTCCGTCCGCACTTTTTCTGTCAGCACTTTTTCTGTCCACACTTTTTTCTTTCCAGACTTTTTCTGTCCGCACTTTTTTCTGTCAGCATTTTTCTGTCCGCGCCCTCAGATCTTAAAAACTACTGAGGCTAGAGGGCTGCAAATTGGTATGTTGATCATCCACCCTCCAACCATCAAACATACCATATTGCAGTCCTCTAGCCTCAGTAGTTTTTTATTCTATTTAAGGTTAAAGCTAGCCATACTCGTGGGTCTGGCAACGATATAGGATAGGCCACCACCGGGCCATGGTTAAAGTTTCATGGGCTGCGTCTCATTACACTGAGACCACCGAAAGATAGGTCTATTTTTGGGGCCTTGTTTATACGCTATAGCTGCTGTACAGAAAACTCGATTGCGTCGAAGAAACTTCGGCGCATTTTTTACTTGTGTACTCGTTCTAATTGCTCCAGTTTATATGATAAGCTGAGGCAACACAGGTGTGAGAAGTCCACTTACATACTAGATGGGGTCACTCTTACACATGGACACTCATTAGATAACAGCTGTGCCAGATGTACGTCACACATTTCTTCGTTGCTGTTCATCACAAACTCCAACATTTAGTCTTATTATTAGGCAGGCTGCACATCAGATACACCTTTGCACGTGTGGGAAAAATATATATCCTGTTTGGTTTTTTTCATCAATTTATAACCAGTAGCTTATGTAAATAGGTTAGTTGGAATATCTAACACGAAATCTATTTTCAGCATCGTCCTTAATGCCTGAGGAACGAAATCGAAGCTTGGAGATAAACAAGCCTTTTTCTTTCTCTCTTTCTCTAGATCCTGAGCTGAAACTCCTTGTGGACAGTCAACAGACTATAATCGCAGTAGAGCTCCAAAGGGAAATCTGCCTGGTGAGAGAGACAAGTTATAGAAAAAGGTGATAAATAAATAAACGTAAGAGAACAGAAAATAAAAACGATACGCCTGAATTCAGGAGACGTCAGCAGAGAGCAGGAATGAATTTGCTCCTCCTATAAACACTTTGAGATCAGAAGATTCTACAACTACACTTGGCAAACAAAGTATTCCACATTTTAGTTGTAGCCAAGAAAAAACCCTTAGCAAAATGAGTAGTATCATACCTGATACTAGAAAACGACACACTTTGCAGCAGCAGCCTGCCTAGTTTTGCGAGTAAACACAGCTAGGTCAGGTAAAGAAGAGTGCTGCATATTTCACTTATTTGGGTTGAGGCATTTTGCGCATCAAAAAATCCCCCTTCTGATTTTTTTTTAAAGAGAGGTAATTGACATCTTCCACAAACTAATATTTTGGAAGGTTTCACACCTCACAGTGGTTGAATGTAATGTGTAAAGTTAATTATATCCAGTACAGGTTGTCTTGAGTTGAAATTTAGTGAAGAAAAAAAAAAACAGAAAATCAAACAAATATGGGGTGCACAACGTCTGGAAGTCAAATAGACTGAAATATCCAAAAGAATGTAAAATTGGATATTAGTTTCTTATGCCATATATCGATACACAGGCCTGAATTAATGTATGACACTGAGACCATATCTAACAGTTACTGTTGACTTGATATAAATTTGTAAATGGAATATTAGGACATGCGATGCAGAATAGAGTAAGAAATTATACATAAGGGAAATTACGGAAGTTTTATAGGTAGAAGGTATAATAACGGAGAGAAGTTGGAGATGGCTTAGCTTTTTCTTTTGCACCACCCCGGGGAGAACTAGTCCTACTTGTATGAGAGCTGTGACGAGAGGCTGAAGAAAAGTGGAGAATTAAGGAAGTGAAAGCACTGGAATGATAATAGTGGCGGGAATTTCACAGGCACTCATACACGGCTTTGGAGTGCAGCCACCCAGACTAGGTCTAATCTCGGCGGCAAGGTTGGAGGTAACGATGATCCCCACCGCCCTACTCTGTGAACTCTTATGTCTTACATAAGTACAGACATACTTTCTCTCCAAACCAAGCTCAACACAACAAACACATAAGACGAACAGCAGATTTAGTCAAGGTAAAGAGACAGTGGAAGAGCACTTTCTTGCTCTTGTGGTAGAGGGATCCTATGTTCTTCCTTCTGGTTGACACTGAAAATATTCTGCTGAAGTCGCTTCTTTAATGATAGTCTTTCGTTTCCCTTCGAGCGTGATGGCTGCTCAAAAATTAATATGGTCTACTTCAAAGTCAAGTACCTATTATATGGTTTTTTTTGTGCCTGATCTCGATGTGTTTTTCCCGTGAATTCTTTTTATCTATTTGGAGAATAAATCAAGTGGTTATTTATAGTTTGCTCTCAAATTCGTCATAAAAGAAGCGATAAAATATCTCGGCAAATATGACAAGATGAAGCAATGAAAATGAATTTTTGAACAAAATTTCAGAGATTCTCGAGAACTTTGGTTTAGGCATAGGTTTCTGAGCCCCTTTACACAATTATGGTTAAAGTATAGGCCTAAATCGATTAAAATAATGAATTTCATTTTGGGCTGAGGTCTGTTTCGTGTAATCTGGACCAGAGCCATTTTAACCACCCCCGCATTGCAGGGCCACGTGACTCTTTTCTGCAAAGTTTTAGAATTCTCTCCCTGCTTTCGTTTTCTCTAATACCAAAAATAACTCATCGTTTGAGAAGCGGATCTATGGTTGCTTCAGGTTGAATCTCTCTCTCTCTCTCCCCACCTTTCCTCATTAACTTCAAGTAAGCTTTTTCTGAAACACCCTGAGAAATACACGTATATCTTCCACCTAAGAGGATCTCCGTGTGACCTCATAAAATTAGACTACCAAGGTTTATCTGCACTACGCAACGCGGTCTGGAAGGTGAAATGTGCCAATTTTTCTCGAGGTATTTCAACACGTTAGTTTTCTTCTTTGCAACATTCTTTACGTGCAACTAGATCTTTATCGAGCAGACATGTAGGCATTCCTACATGAATGATTGAGCTGCGCGTGTGAATGTGTACGGATTTGTCTGTCTATCTCTTTGTATGTACGTTTGTACACATATCTTTGTGTGTGTGTACGAGGGCATACGTGTTTATGTATGCATATATATATATATATATATATATATATATATATATATATATATATATATATATATATATTAACTTACATCTCTCTTGATTTGTTGGGTGGTCAAAGTCACTGTCTATCAATATTTCTAAACCAAACCTAGGTTCGAATTCTTGCCAGTGCAGAAGCACTTATCTGTTATAACTCTCCTTGGGTGTAAGTTGTACCCGAGGTATAGTGAATTAGATGTTAAACGATAACTGTGGCGGCTTAATATTTCTAAATATAAAAAGTCAAACGTGATACACATGCATCCATATATATATATATATACATACACACACACACACACACACACACATATATATATATATATATATATATATATATATATATATATATATATATTGTGTGTTTGTACAGTAGAATCTACTAGTCACTTTTACCAGATACGTAATCAATATTTATTAGCCACAATGCTCTCGTAACTTCTCGATTTGTTTACATTTTGGAAACGCTTGTCACTACTAAGCCTAGATCCAAATGAACAATTAGATGAAGGTATTCTGACCCCCGGCCGAGACTTGACCTCGGGTCCACGTAACACAGCGAGGTAACGATCATTACCTGGCCACGAAGAAACGTACAAGTCTATTCCCGCTCATACGTACAGTTCTGATACCTGTCGAATTCAGATACATTTACTGGAGTTGAAATAGACCCGCTTTCACCTTCATAGCCAAGTACGTATTCGTTTATTTTCCTTTTTTTTTAGGCTGAAAGGTATATGAAGAATTCAGTGGTCACTTTCTAAGTTGGGAAGGCATTCCCAACTTAAAAAGTGACCACTGGATTCTTCATATACCTTTCAGCCTGAAAAAAAAGCAATACACAAATAAGTACTTGGCTATGAAGGTGAAGGTGGGTCTATTTCAACTCCAGTAAACGTATCTGAACTCAACAGATATCAGTACTGTACGTATGAATACTATATACATATATACGTACTCTGTACATATACATATACATGTATATATGTGTGTGTGAGTGTGTGCCTCGTGAAAATTTGCGTTTAAATAACGTGCTCATTAGTGAAGGCGTTCAAACCCTAAATAGTCACACCATCGTTCTGGCGTCTATAAATACTCCCCTGCTTGCGTGTTTAGGAGACACCTCTATTCGCGGTTGTCCTTCGACAGCTAGATCTTGGCAAATACTGACTGACTGGACCCCCAGTGAAATCAAGGTCATATCTTTGACCTTCTGTTGCTTTTTTTTTTTTAGTGGCGCAGAGACAGAGGCGAATGTGCGTGAGGGTGATCACGTAATACCGAAAGCACGGAAGACGGAAGAGATGTCCACTTTCTGGACAGGAACAGCTGCTTGAAAAGATTAACGAAGCCTGTTAATCCTGGATTTTGCGACGTTCACTTTGAATGAGTAAAAGGCAGTCGTATATTTATGTGTGAGAAGTATCGTGTGATTTGAAGGTGTAAAATAAATCATGGAAATATTAAAATTTGAAATTTTCCAAAACGCAAAATAAATAAATAAAAAATAAATAAACTGACAATTGACGCACTTAATCATCAACTTTTAGAAAGGGGAATCAAATTATTCGCGTCTTGCCTAGGTTCAATAACCGAGTCCAGAGGCCCACTCTAGGCTTCGTAGTCACTCGAATACCTTACCCACCTATGCAAGGGGACGTGTTGTCATAAGGCTACTAAATCTAAACCAACCAAACTTGTGTCTTGTTGATATACGTGCTTGTCTGTGCATATTTGCCTAACAAAATGTTTGTTCTAAAGGGTCCACAATAATATAACGGTTTAAGGCTCGTGTAAAATTTTTACAAGTTTTTTTCCCAACATTATGTTGTTTGTTATGAGGATGTACACGAACGTACGAGCGTATCATGAGGCTGAAGATGCTCTTGTATACACGATGCTTTTATATACACGTAATAACCGGCTTAACCGCCTCTAATGATGAATCGTCTTAGCGTTCTTCTTCTTGTCACTATTTACTTCTCTGTTGTCAAGTGCTACGCTCAAATAATTATCCAGAAGGTTCGGTGCGGAGTTCTTGAACAATCTGAACAGGACTAAGAAAAAGTCGCTGAGGAAGCAAGCTGTAAAAATAAGTCACCAAATTTGGTATAGTTATCCTTAACGGAGAGATGGAGGAAATGGCTAACCTTGCACAAGTCTAAAACTTCTTTCTGAAACATTAGATAATCATGAAAAATTCCTCGGTTCTCCCCTGTTCGTCATTGCTTGTCCGGAAACTTCTAGATTTCAGAGATGAACTCAGCTACACTGCTGTCCTGTTTTTTGTTGACACCATCCCGTTTATGGTGAGTTCTGGAAAACCTCGCAACAATGGATCAGGTACTGGTTCTCTCTCTCTCTCTCTCGATCCTGGTTCTTCGCTGGACTGGTCGATATCGTTCTCGGCTATCACTCTGCAGGGTCGGCGTTCGAATCTCCGGCCGGCCATGCAGTGAAGAATTAGAGGAATTTATTTCTGGTGATAGAAATTCATTTCTCGCTATAATGTGGTTCGGATCCCACAATAAGCTGTAGGTCCCGTTGTTAAGTAACCAATTGATTCTTAGCCACGTAAAATAAGTCTAATCCTTCGGGCCAGCCCTAGGAGAACTGTTAATCAGCTCAGTGGTCTGGTTAAACTAAGGTATACATTTTTCTCTCGATCTTAAAATCGTGCATCGTTGAATTTATCATTTACCGACTGAGCGCCTGCCGCGCTCCTAACGATCGCCGTGTATAAATAGCAGTCGATGCAGTACTAGAGATCCACACTAGAAACCTATTTTCTTTCATTTATTAAAGGTCCGTGCTGACATGATTCCGACTTCATTTAAACTACGGTTCTTTCTAGACCGTGATTTAAACCAACGACCAACCAGTGCACTGGATGCCAAGGCAACAGTATCGACGAAGTTTGTCGTGGCATAAGCCTCGAATTCCTCTTCATACATTTACGTAAGCAACACATAACACTTGAACTAACCTCTAAGGTTATATGGGGGATAAAATACATCTATTACTATCAGCGCTTATTTAAGGGATGTCACACACACCCACACACACACGTGTGAATGGGACACCTGTGGGGAAAGTCACGTGATTTATTGAATGGACAGATGTTGAGTGCGCCCTGCTTCGTACGATTAAAAGAGTTGTGACGTCGACTTGGAATTAACTGAATGTTTACCTTATAATGTTTTTGAGAAATAATGAGAACGTGCATTTCAGACAGACACCTGGATTCGGTCTCTAACATAATGCCAGCGATTTCATCCTCATTCCGACACTCTTCAATGAATGTGTGGCGAAAGACTGCTGTCTCTAACTGTTCATCTGTGCCTTTAAAATTGGATGTATTGTGCAGATGCCTCAAAATTTTTTATTACCTCATTTAGGGAAGTTTTATACTGGAATTATTCTCCATTTTTTATAAAATTGCTCTCTCTCTCTCTCTCTCTCTCTCTCTCTCTCTCTCTCTCTCTCTCTCTCTCTCTCTCATAGACGGACATTTTTCTATTGGTACTCTTTTAGTCATTGTCCTGTTCATATTGCTCCTCCTCGTAGGATTTCGCATAACACCCAACAAGCCACCACTTCTCACGCTTACCGCACGCAAATCAGTAATACTCGGATGTTCCTTAAGAGACGGTTTTATTCTGTTTTTCCTCTTTCTCCTTTTCTTCGGTCTTAAACTAGAAAAGGGCATTGGGTTGCCAGTCCCATTGGCCTTTGATTTTGTTAGGAAATGATTCCTTTACTAAGTCCTATCACGCGTCCTTGGCAAAACGAATCCCATCCTGCTTCCTTGTGTCCTGTCGTCCGTACGTCTGAGGAGAATAGTTGTACTTCATTGTTTTTCTTTTATTGAAAAGAGACTGGAAAATAATTTCTGATCTTGTAGGTCCCAAACTACAACGGAAGGACGCAAACTGAATATAACAGGACCCTAAAACAAGGTATTTAATTCATGTTCACATTGCACACAATAATAACAAAAAAAACACTAGTTTGTTGAAATGAACGAATGTTGAACAGTCAAAGCTTATTCTAAACAGTACGCGTACCTGTCGTGGATGTTGTTGAACTGAGCTTCATGATTTTAATGCATACTCAGTCAATTCACATCGTCATATCAGCAGTTTCCTCATCACGCTGAATGAAGCTATTGATTATATAGCTGACACTGCAAAGATAATGATTTTTATATTATTTAATAAAAATTGGTAGCTGATTTGATAACAAGCAAAATTTAGAGAGTACTAATTCAACCATCTTTATGTTTGGAAATTTAAATTTCGAAAAGTTTTTTCCGCTACCAGTCATCCCAAAGACGGTCTTCGGTCACCCATAAGTTACCCAACGGCCGTGAGAATACGGCTTTTGGAGGCCGAATATGGAGACTGGTTGAGGTGTATTTTATTGCTGAATGTTCTTCTGGATCACTGACTCGCAATTTTAGTCTGTCAATCGTCTTTTTGCTCAGTTGAAGACTGTTTTCAAGCGCCTTTATTTGCTTTTATCTTTCTTTCTTTTGTTCTGATTAGGTTACCTAAAACTATATTTTCAGCCTTAAATACAGTGCGTGTGCTTGGGGTAACTTACTGTAAATCTGTTTACAAATGTGTCAGGAGCGTCATTTCAGATTTTTTGTTGCGGGGGGGGGGCCGAAGGCGGTTTGGCGAGCGAAGCGAGCCTAATCACCTGGAGGTTTTTTGATTTTGAGCTATTTTATGTGCTTTTTGAAGCACATAAAATAGATAGATAGATAGACATATATAACTTAATGTGATGACGCATTCGAATTTCGGTTGGAATAATGGAAAACCAGCTGTTGTTATTTCTTGGGGCTTGGTGGGGTGAGGGAGGCAAGTTGAGGGGGGGGGCAACTTGAGTCTTTGGGGACCAGTTGCACCCCCCAGCCCCCGCTAAACAACGCCCCCTGAAATGTGTCAATGTGTGTTCATTCATGTGATCACGAGCAATGTGTAAGTAACTTAGTAAAGTGTAGAAGTGGATAAAGAGGCCTGATCTGATGACTTTGATTTATGAAAATTGGGCTAAAAAGCCCAGCACTGGGGCAATTTCAGCAAATCGTTGCTCAAGACAATGAAAAGAGGGAGTGGCTGGACAGCAAGACTGAAGAAAAGAAGCGAGAACGGAGGTAAAGTAAAAGGGCTAAAAATCTGGTGCAACTAGGGTCCGGGGGGAGGCTGCAAACATCCTTAGTAATCCCTACAGTGCGCCATGTGAGGTGCACTGACAGCACTACCCCCCTACGGAGGGATTTGGAATTTGAATTTTGTTATTTCCAAAGAACAAACAGTGGCACAGGTGGTCTATTTGAGGTTAGGCAGGAAAGGCGAACGCTGCCAAAAATCTTCAGGTGGTTTAGCCCTGAGTTGGAGACAAGGAAGCTCCTCCCTTCTCGCGCACTTGAAAAGAAAAAGAGTTTTGCCAGCAACCGAGTGCAGTTTTACCCCTCTGAAAAAATGCCGTGTCATCTGTGCACTTGGGGCTCTGCCTAAAACTATTGCGTGCCAAAAACCCTTGGTAGTGTTGCTTTACCACCGAGTAGATGCATTGGCATATTTACGCGCACATTATCCCTCGAGAATATTTAATGTTTGTGTACACACATACTCTCATATTCAGTTATTTGTTCCTTTCAAGCTCACCCCAAATTTTCTTTCGTTAACAGGGAGTTGGAAAGGCAAAGGCCCAATCATTGAATATTTATTTTCACTTTAGTTCCAAAAGCTTCAAATGTGTTTCCTTGAGGCTTAGAAGGGCTTCATCGTCGAATATCTTCACAAAAGTGGCGTTCTTGTTGCAGATTTAGCTGGCCTTATGACAGCACGGAATGTGCTGTTGAGATATTGGCAATATACAGAATGGCTGTTCATCCCACAGCACCTCAATCGATAGGCTGATGTGTCATTTCCCTTGGGCATTGGAAGGGACCCTCCTTCGTGTGAACGCTAGAGAGGGTCTTTAGCATCTCTTGAGGAAGTCAAAAGGTGTGGAGACGGTATCATAAACATTATTTTCTTAATGAATTCGGAATGGTCTGAGAGTTATCGGTCTAAGAGTGAATGGTTATCAGATAAAGGATCTATTGAGCTCCTCACTGAACGGGTAGGTAACGTTCTCAGCTAGCACTCTGCTGGCCCCGCTTTCGATTCTCCGACTAGCCAATGAAGAATTAGAGGAATTTATTTCTGGTGATAGAAATTCATTTCTCGCTATAACGCGGTTCGGATTCCACAATAGGCTGTAGGTCCCGTTGCTAGGTAACCAATTGGTTCTTAGCCACGTAAAATAAATCTAATCCTTCGGGCCAGCCCTCTCTCGGAGAGCTGTTAATCAGCTCAGTGGTCTGATTAAACTAAGGTATACTTAACTTAGATAAGAGGTCTGTAACCTTAGCCTGCAAATTTGATTTTCAGGAACCCTGAAAAAAGTAACGATGCCAGTATTCTAAACTTTGGGAGGCATAGACTGGTTTAGGTCGTGCGATAAATAGACTTAAAAGTTAAGTATACCTTAGTTTAACCAGACCACTGAGCTGGTTAACAGCTCTCCTAGAGCTGGCCCAAAGGATTAGACTTATTTTACGTGGCTAAGAACCAACTGGTTACCTAGCAACGGGACCTACAGCTTATTGTGGAATCCGAACCACATTATAGCTAGAAATGAATTTCCATCACCAGAAATAAATTCCTCTAATTCTTCATTGGCCGGCCGGAGACTCGAACTCGGGCTTAGCAGGGTGCTAGTCGAGAACTCTATCGACTCGTCCAACGAAGAACTAACTTTAATCTGAAAACAATGTATTAGATTCACAAGCTAAACACTTGGAACCAACTCCTCTAAGGAGAAAAGCACCACACACACACACACACACACACACACACACATATATATATATATATATATATATATATATATATATATATATATATATATATATATATATATATAAGCATGTTGCTGCACATGCAACTATGATAAGATGACATGTTCGCAAATAACTGCTTTGTGACCCAGTACAATACACAGAATATGACTAAAATTATCATCCTTTTACTTTATCAAACAGATTAAGATTGTATACAAAGCCGCTTGAACTGAGTATTTTGTTTAAACTATGCTAATTGGACTAACGTGTAAAAGAAAGAGAATCTGGACATGCTTCTTGGAGCACGAATGACGCTGCATCCTTGGCAAAGCGCCTTCAGACCCGAAGTGAGGAGAAAATGTTATCGTGGAGCGAATTAATGTTCACCGTGTGTTCAAAATGATGTAAGCAACATTCACCTGTTGCCGTCGTTTTGGGTAGATGCCTTAAGGAATGTTTACGAAGGTTACTCATTTGATCATTATGATGCTAACAAAACAAAATAATAATAATAATAATAATAATAATAATAATAATAATAATAATAATAATAATATATTCGTTTTAGCCATGAGACGCAGGACTACCCTAATAGTTATTTTGTTAGCTTCATAACTAACGTTCAGTTATTAGCTACCAGAGTCAAATACGCACGAAATCATATTTGTCATGTGACGGAAATTGCTGTATTGCCGAATGTGGTGAATATGTTCCTTATTGCCTAAGGGAAGGCAATAATATAACTTTGGAATTCAGTATATATATAATTCAGTATATGTATATATATATATATATATATATATATATATATATATATATATATATATATATATATTAATAACAGAGCCTTATTTAAACTGGATGGTATCTAGCAGGGATATTTATTCAAGAAAAGTTACAAGCTTTCTGGGACTAGCATTCTATGTATACCAGACAATGAGGACTGTTGGTCCTGGAAAGCTTGTAACTTTTCTTGAATATTATCTCCGCTTGATAACATCCAGTTTAAATGAGGTCCTGTTATTAATTACATTAATGCACAGAACAATTGTGCAAGTGATAAAGTTAATATATATGTGCGTGTGTGTGTGCGTGCCGCACGTGTATGTATTTATGTCACCGAACAGGCGAAGCAAGAAAGGTAGTAAGGTCTGAGTAAAAAACTAGAGGAGTCCTGTCCTATGGTAACCAAGGTGGGAGTGTATCAATGGGCCATTGAGCCAATTCTCCTTTATGAAATGAAGTGTGGTTATTGTGTGAGAATGAAAAAGAAAGGTGACATTGAGAAACATCAGTGTGCATACAGGTGGTTTGATCAAGTGGAAAGACTGGACGACAGTATGCTAGTGAAAAGTTTATAACTCAAAAGTGTTGGCAGCGTCGAGTTGAAGAAGGCCTAAAAAGAAAATAGGTGAATAGAGAGAGAGAGAGAGAGAGAGAGAGAGAGAGAGGAGAGAGAGAGGGGGGGACTAGAAAGAAAGCTCCTTTAGTAAGTGCAAAAGTGAGTGCAAGATGGAGGTGAAAAAGTCAGTGCTATAGTTGCTGATGAGCTTTGTGTCTAGGTTATGTAATGGCTAATGTGGAAGTTTCCTGCACACGGGGTTCATCTATAATTAAGCAGTTGAATCATGAAAGTATTAGTAGCCGTTCTGATGTTTCTTGTTAGCTATCCCTTTTTGGGTAGATGGTTTAATGTTGAAAACACGCATTGTTGGGGCAGGTTGCGATCAAGCCATTGACCTTGCTTGTGCAATCACAATCCTCATATATATATATATATATATATATATATATATATATATATATATATATATATATATACATATATATAGGCTATATAACAAAATAAAGTGCAATACTAAAATTTCTTCCTGTATAGAACTTAGCCAGGAAGAGAGTTTCCTGTGTATATATTTATATATTTCAACAAACACCGTATTTAGACGTAGAACCAACTTCAAATAGGAAGCAATTTATATGCTGTGTAAAAACAACGACGTGTTTGGAAGCAGTGCTTGCATACCATGAAGTGCGTTGTTGAGCAGAGCCAGAGATATGAGATACAGTGTAAACAGTATCTGGGCGTACAGACACAAAGAGGAACCAAACATTAAGGCTATATCTAAATAAATACCACATATTTATTGTAAAATTTCATGAACGATATAACAAAGAAACCAAAATGGCTATCTCCCAGCCCGTCGAGTAGACGCCATGTCGCCACCAGTGATCTAACCCAAGGGTAAAAAGTCAGATGGTACGACGTTGTTCGCTTACCTTTGTTATGCGCTATGTGCCGCTTGTGATACGTATTCAACATGAAACACTATATTTAGCAATTAAATATCAGTCTTTAACCTTCAGCTTCATGTTAGTATTGGTACACAAATTTACATTATGGATTAGCTTCATATAATGTTAGCGTACCCGTCACTTTGAAGGGCCTAACATTGCAAAATGATGGGATCATTCTACCTAGCTTAAGGTTTTATTAAATAAATTAGAATGATTATGATAATCTTTATATTTATCGGTGTTGTAAACGTGATCTTTTATAAGTTTACAGTGGAATGAATTTACAAAATGGAAAGGCTGGTCCATCAGATGAAAACAAGTAAAGCATAAAATGCCTCTTGTTGCTACGCGGGCGGCGAAGGAATCTGACTATCAGGTTCCCCCTTGAGGGGGATTAGGGGATGAGTGGGGTTCTGTTTGTGAATTGGGACCCCGTCCACCACCGTTTCCTCTAAGTACGAGATTTGTTTACATCATAATGATGAGCTTATACACAACTGATGATATTTGTTAGGACAAAGTTAAAGATAAATCAATTCACACAATTCAGGCGATTACACCTCGTTCACAGATAGTACCTCATAAGGGCGTATTAATAACTGCTGAAGGCTTGCATTTGCAGAGAGAGGATTCAGACACGGGCGTGCGTCGAAGTGCGGGATCTCCCGTGCCAGGCTCGGGCGAGTGGGGGATTCTTCCGGGGGGAATGTCTATTCTGGGGAATCGGGGTTCATGGGAGACAGAAAAGGGAAATGTATACGTGACGGGTCGGCCAATGGGGACGTTCCCGAGAAAAGCCGACGGGGTCCGAATGCCTGGTGCAATACAGTGCCAAGTTTTTCCGAAAATACGATTATATTCGATTATTTTAGAGGCGGATATAGCGTTAAATTGATTAAGAATGCGACAAGTCTTAATATTTTTAGCTTTTCTTATGTTTTATCAGCAGGAAAAGCTCTAGTGAATAGGGCGATGTTAATCTTGACGTATGATATTGGCAAGTGAAAGTAACTAGTCGGCGACTCGAGTCGGAGGTTCGTGCCGTTGACGTCAAAGAGCCTTTGTTGTGTTTCAATGGAAGAAGACAGGAGAGGACGAGATCGTTCGGGCGCTCATGAAATTTACTTGAGCCGTACAATTCGGGACTGGGTTCCGCAAGAATATAACGCACAGATCATCAGCAGAAAGTACAGATAACACAGGAATAAATAAATACTCGCCTTCGCTCATCTTCATGCAGCGAACGACAAATCTCCTGGAAGTTGTATTACATCCACCAAGAAGGTGACGCCATTTTGTGCTTCTGAAGGTGACTTTCCATTGTGACGTTTGGTTGGTAATGTACCATTTCATCAGACTTTTTGTTATTATGTTTTAGGGCACTCTGCATATTTATGATTTACAATTTCGTTATTTTGCATCACGTTTGGTAGGCGGGGCACTTGAACTTCATGAAATATACGCTGGGATGCTGTTCAATTTGCGTAGCCCATCTTGGGCCTCTTCTACCTTAATTGCAAAAGTTTGGCTGGCACTTCTCCAACCAGTCGTATATTGTAAGTCGAGGACATTTTTGAGAGAGACATGTAAATGCAGAGTTTGCGTGTATGCCTTGTACTTCGTTTAAGTTCGATATGGCGTTTTTATTTTACATAGCCCATCCTATTCAAAATGGAAATGGCGTATCGTAGGTATTGGCAGGAGTAGAAGATGAACGTCCAACGCTACGATTGGCCCGCTCCACGGGTTTTTGGTGTTGAGAACACCGTGAACAATTTTTATTTGCACCTTTTTAACATTTGGAGACAGATCGAAGGAAATGTTCCCCTCCCCCGATCGTTCAGTAAACTACCCCCGAACAGCTTTCGCGTCCACAGCCGAGGGGCACAGTAGCGTAACCCATTTACCGTAGCCCATTTTGAAATGTGTGGAGAGCGTCCTTTTAAGTTTTCTTCTGGAGTTTTGGTACACCTCACGTTAAGCCAAGGAGATACTTGGATATTGGTCATTGTTTCATTGTTACTTCGAATTGGTATTCAACATTGTCATTTGGTGAAAGTGTCGCTTGTCTTACGTTTACATGTTCACTGAATTGGGTACATGTAAAGCAGAGGGCCGCACCTATATATCGTTTATTGATGCAATTATTTAACTGAATATCGATAAATATGTGTGTAATGCCATACAGGTGTGAGATTTTGGTAAGTCTGCCAAGAAAATGAGAAATGTACAGCCTTTTTATATAAGCTCATTCCCGAGGAGCTGAATATCTCGAATCATCTCACTTGGACGTGCATATGTACACATATTTTTTAGTAAAAAATAAAAAATAAACAGTAACTTTGTGCGGCCGTCTCCTCCACATTTACGTTAACATATTTTGCAGGCATTGTTAGAAACTGCAAGTTGTTTGGTAAACAAGGTTTATTGTATGCCATTTCTGGGAGTTTTTAAATATCTTGTTTGCTTCCTATATTGTGTACTGAATTTCTGTTGGCCAACTGTACACATAGCGATGGTAAATTTATGGTATTGTTACAACTGTCAGAATTTAAGAATCATAGTTTATATTTAGATTGTCATAGCCTAGATAAATTGTCAAAGGTGGACTGTCGAGCATGAAGAGAGAAGTGTGTTACTATATGGACTCAATCTTAACACCATAGAGTGATTGGTCCTTGTTTTACCTTAGGTTAGGGGTGCACCTGTTTGGATTCCTGGCATAGCCTATGGCACTAGTCTAACAAAACTAAACAGAGACCTGTATAACATTGCGTTTTCCATTATTTGCCACAGTTCTATATGGAAGTTGATAAGAGGATGTGATTAATGTAACAAAGCATGTCTGTTGACAGTTATGATAAGAGAAAATCATATTTCTTTGCTGATTTCAACTTTGACATCTTGTCAGATTCCACTGGGATGAGTTGAACCCCATAATGCCACCTAAAATATCATGGAGTTCTTTGTGTGTTAATGCAGAAAAAAAATGAGATAGGGTTTTATAAACAGTATTGTTCATTGCTTTTATAGCCTGCATCGATAGTGGAATTTTGAGTAGAATTTTTTTTTTTTTTTTTTTTTTTTTATCCTCAAATATTAATACTTCAAAAAGGTTCAGTGGACCAAAATCTTATTTATTTTATGATCTAATCCATTAAGTTGCACAGTGGTAATTTAAGTGTAATCGCCATGCCCAGATATCAGTTTGATTTTCAAGCAAATGCTGATGGTGTAGTTGGGGAGTGAAATATTAAACTTTCAAGTAAAAGTGATTACAGTATATCCTTTGAAGGTGTGTGGTAATTTGTTGTTCATGAGGATTAGGCTACATATTTAATTTGCTCAACCAAGGTGAATTAATTATTTAACCACAGCAAAGTTAATAGACTAAGCAAAAAATTCTTATGATGACTTTTCTCACAGCATAATCTGAAGCAGTTCATGGCCTATCTTGGAGATGATGATAGAGAATTCAAAGAAAGTTCCATTGTTTGTTACACAGCCGATTAAGCTAATTTGGATATTAGGTTATCATGACCACAGAATTAAAAAAAAACTGAGGGTTTTTAGTACGGTACTGTATATCTGAGTTGATTTTGATAGTTATATCTTTTTTTTATTGTGTGAATTACTTAAAGTTTGAGGTTAAATTTTTATTCCCAAAGGAAAGAAGCATTGGTTGAATGTGTGAACATTTTAGGCAAAATCCCATAAACTGAGATCAGGGCACCAGCATGAGTTATGATGAAACCTAATGACATCAGTGCATACTTTAAAATAACTGTCATACAAAAACTAGTTTCATTATAGTGGCCACTGTATTTTTATTATGTATTTACACAATTTTAAGGTAATGTACAGTATGTTCCTGGCCTTCAAGCCATCAGCAGTCGACAGAAACACTTTATGTTAAAATGGACTTGAAAGATACCCAAAGAAGTTCAGACAGCTCATTCAAGAATCTTAGAACATCGTAACAGTAAGAGCACCCAGTAGAAAAACAAAGGAATTGTATAATTGGTCGAATAACGATAACCATTGACAAAATGTTCATTAGGGGCTAATTAGACAACTACAGATTAAAAAGCTACAATAATTGTGGTGTCATGTTAAAAAAAAAATAACAACAAATTTCTGTGTAAAGCATAAGTTGATGCGCTGGTAATATAAACCACTCCAAAACTGGTGGAATAATTATTGGAAGCTTGTAGAATAATAATAGTGTAATGATTGGACATTTTCTTTAAAAAAAAAAAAAAAAAAAAAGATAGATGGTTTACTCTGCCTCAACAATATTGCTAGTTTTCCAATATAGTTGAACTGCTGATCTTCCAATGACAGAAAACAAAGTAATTTTAGTTGGAAAATGGTTAAGATTTTATTGTCTAAACAAATATCATAACTATTATTGCTCCAGTTGTACAGTTGTAGTACAGGTAATTGTCCGGACAGGATTGCTTTGTAGATAATTTTTGGAACTTATTCATTTGTCCTGTCAACCTCCTGATTGCTACTCAGTTGCAATATATGTTGAGAAAAAATTAGAATCATTTACATGATGTTTTAGGCTAGTAACCCACTCGTGCTATGAGTTTTCTTTGCGATAGGCATAATCAGATAGCCAGTCAGAAATGGAAGATGTACATGTGAAAGAATATTGCATTGTAACATTACATAAATATGCTTAGAGATGCCTACATGAATATACAGTTAGCAACTTGGGGTCTTTTGAATCCACTGTCAGTACATTCACAAAGTTTTATTTGGCTACCAAAAGAGGAGCAGGAATATTTTATTTTATGCAGTCATTACAAAATTTTCATACTGATTTCCTACTGTGAAGGATCACTTAGTCATAGAAGAGAAATGTCCCACATACCTGTGATTCAGTACTTCTTTCTTTTGAAGTTTTCACAAATGTTAAGTTCTCAGGATCAAATTTATATCTGAATGTGTGACAAACTCGTCTGATAATTGGAAACAAGTTTGCCCTTTTAGTTTTTCGTAGATTTATTTAAAAAAAATTTTTTTCAAGCATTGCTTGAAAAATAGCTTTCTTAAAGCAAATTCCTCCAACTGGAGCTCAAAATGATAATTTATGCTTTATTATAATTATTCTTTTAGGCATTGGCACTACCTTAAACTGGTTAGTGTGTTGGTCATCCATTTTGAAGGCTGGTATCTTTCAACCTTTAAGCCATGGAATGGCATTTTGTTTAAGGAACCAGCTATGAAATTAATATTTATAATGAAATTTCCAATATCTTCAGTTCTTCTTAGCTTCTACCAAAGCTGTTGAGTTAACGTTGTACAGTATGATAATTTTCTAATTCACAATCTCCCATAACTAAACACATTTCCCCAACAGTGTCAATACTGAGACCTTCTTGTTGCCTCTCCAAACACATTGATTTTATTATTGCCAATTACTCAGCATGTCTTGTCTCCATTCTGTTTCTTGCAATAAAGTGAAATTATTAGTGGTGATGACCCTTTGCTCTCATTAAGTGATCACTATGCATCTAGGTAGATAGATAGACCGTAATATGAAATGTTTGAGTATACTCGGTGAAAAGAATTATGCACTTGAAGTTTTAACTTGCAAGTAGAAAAATCTTCAGCTCTGTAATAAAACTTTATCATTCTTCATTGTGAATATTCTAGTTACCTGGGAAACTAATTTTTCTTTTCTCACTTTCAGGAACTACTGTTCCATTTCGAAAGAAATTTGGCCAGAAAGAGTAGTTTTGAATGCTGCTGTTGTAATATTCTCCAGGATACCCAGTACTTAAATGTACAGCAAAAACTGCACATATAGCTGCCAGTAAAGTAAAGCACAATACGTTTCTGTGATTACTAGAAAAGTACAGCATTGCATCGTAGGGATGGCTGGACCAAGATCAAGTCCTACTAACCAAACCTCAACCACCAGTCGTCTGGCAAAGGGTGATTTGCCATCATTTCAGCAGGTAAGCTTTCGGGTGTATGTAATTAAGGTGTTTCAAATTTTGTAATTCCATTTAAGAGTCGTTGATGGAAGGTAAGTTTTCTGTCACAGGAGCTGACTGGCAGTCCTGACAAAGTACTAATGTAGGAAGTATGTGACAGCATATACTATACATTCCAAGAAAGGATCTTGGAAAATTACAGTTTGAAACTTCATCATGAGGAAATTTTAACTAGAAGGAAAATACAGAATGGGTTGGTTAATGTGCTATAAATAGTCGTAGTGTGTAAGTGTTCTGTATTTTTATTTTAGAATACAAATCCAAGATTAATCAGTTTAGTGGAAAAGGAGTGCTTCCATATAGAATAGAATACTGAAAACATGTAGAGTTAGGGATGTTCCTAAGCACTATTTTATCAAAAACTAAAACTAACATGGCCATTATGTACACATCAGTGCAGGAAAATTATTGCATAGTGGTGTTTAGAAGGCTATATTATATTAAATATTGTTTTTTTATTCTAGATTCATGGGGTTATTCGTGCATGGTAAAAGAGGTGATCTTAAAAACGGTATAAATGGTTAAGTTTCAAAAGCAAGTATTGCAGCTTGGGTTACTGTAAATTCATGTTTCAGAACTATTATGGTTTAACACACCAAGTTGCTAGATTGGCTGTCTTGTAAAGTACTGTTTAGTAATTATATTTTCCAGACTCCAACACCAAGGCCGGGCAAGCGAAGGCATGTGGCCACAGTTTCACCAGTTACAGCAAGGGGTGAAAATAGGTCACCAAGGGCTAAACAGAGGCCATTTATGGTTCACAGGCAAAGCCCACCCACCATCTCAGCTGCCCCTGTTACAGCTGCAAATATCACTGCAGCTACCCCAGTGCCCTCTGCTGAAGGTGTGTCAGGTAGCACAGACGAAGCCAGGAGTGGCTCTGTGAGTCCCTCACAGCTTGCAGTTCCCCGTGTGTCTGCTGAACCACCCTGCCCATCCGCTTTGCCCCTGCCACCTGCGCACTGGATGGCTCCAGATGAGAAGTGCACATCCCAGAGGCGTCATTGTCGTGCTGTCACAGAGTCCCTTTTGAACCACTTAACAACAAGTGGCATTTTGGTTACAGCCTAGTGTGGTGCTTGCATAAAGGGCAGCCAGTAAGGGCAGGGTGGCGGGGCCACTGTAAAGCAAAGGGGTGCGTGGGGCCGCAGCTTGAGCTGTAAACCACCCCCTTTGCCTAGGCCACTTCACTTCTGCACCGCTGTCCAGTTCAGTTTCCCTAGAGAAACTGATCTTGTACTTTAGGGTGAAGTCAGATGATCGATAAAGTGTTTAACTGACAAAAGTGTGAGATAGACCGGTTGACGTATGTTCTTGTTCTGTGATACTGGTAGTGCTTACTGGCTTTTACTGTCTGCGTCATGCAAAAGTGAATATTCACTTTCAATTGCGTGATGATGTGTCCTAGCCAGCAATAACTGGGGTCACCATGAGCAAGCAACCCATGTCCTGTATTTTAGTAGAATCACATGCTGCATTGTGGACCTGTTAAATTAAATTTCCTCTAAATTTAGTTTTCATTTTAGGGTTCAGAGAATTTAAATTTCTGTTAATTTTCGTATTTGTAAGTTTTTAAAAGTTTGTAAAGAAATTAATTAGTCTGTAAAGGAAAATTTGTTTCTTTTTATTTGGGACAAATTTTGAAAGGATCAAGGTTTTTAAGTTAAAGAACTTAATGTCTAGCATTTCCACAAAATTACAAACAATCATGCTGTTCCATATACTTTATGTATATACTGTATACACATTGCATAGTTTTTCGGTGCTTACCATTTGGAAGTCAATTTTTTTTATTTATTTTTTTTATTTCTAGAAGTTCAATGTTCAGAAGCATAAGCAGAATTTGCCTGTAAATGAAGGTGTTGATTGTTTGTAGTTTGTCAGCAGTGCTCATTTAGTGTCCTATTGTCTGTCTCAGACAAAATAGTATTTAGAAGCTAATATTTTATTTTAATTATTTTGTGGACATATGCCGCCATTCTCAAGGATTATTAATTTGTTTTAAGTCATTCATATAGTTTTTGTAGTTGTTGATCAACTTCATTTATGTTGGTATTGTAGTATCAAATTGGAGCAGTTAAAAAACCCAGAACGGCAATATGGTTGGATAATAAAATGATGTTAGACCTGCCAGTCCACAAGGTAATTAGTTGTTGTGAGTGGCGAGGGTTAGTGTTTCCCACAAATGTAAGGGGTGTTGGCCGTGGGTTTCCTCCGTGATATACAGCGTACCACAGTACTCTAGTCTTGAGGCTCTACTTGCCACACTCCCAAACTACAGAATTTGTATAGACTATTTTTATTATGATGCCAGTTTTTTATCTTAAGTTCTCCTTTAACTGGTTGCCCCGATTTTATGTACATTGATAAACTGTTTTAATTGATCCAAAGGTATTGGTTTGGACCAAATTGCAAGTTGCCATTTTAGAATTATAGCACATCATTTGCTACATGTGCTACTGAAAGGCTGTACTTGCTTGCAAAGTTGTTGTGTAGATGAGGATGTTTTTGTCTTGGAAATTTAGCTGTGTGCTGTAAAAGCTTGAGTGACAGACTAGTGTTAAGGATTTGTGATCTCAGTTGAGTAATTATCGAATGTATTGGTAGATATTTGCTGGATTCACATTCCAGTGTTCCAAGGGAGCAACCCCCACAGTACAAATCCTTTGGGGTTGCGTCTCTGCACTTTACCTGCTTCAAGTGTTAATGACAAGTGCACAAAGCTCAGGAGTTTAAGTCCGATGTGAAGGGAAATCCATGGAGAAAAGTTTACACACAGGGGTTAATCTAATCTCCCATTTGGATTTTTATTAGTCTAGGTTTTGTAGAAGACATCTGAATGCAGACTTTATCTGACGTTGCATTCTGTGGTAGGTTGGCTTTAATTTGAGTTACACATTTCCATAGATGCAATGACTCGGGTGAGCACTTCATCTGTCTTTAGGTATTTTGAAAGCGTAACTTCTCAGATCTCACTTTGAGACTTTCACTTCTCTATGAGCAGTTGGGTCTCCTTTAAAGAAGTATTGTAGTTTTCATTTAACCAAAGCATTTCACCATCATCCCCATATACTGTGTGCCCAGGAGGCACCAGCGTGCCGTAATACTTAGCTCTACCTCAATGTCAAGTTTGTTGGACTTAAAGAATGCATATCACAATAGTTGGGTTGATTTAATGAGAGCTTTATCCCTGTTAGTACACACAACACTTGGCATACCATGAGAGGTACTGAAGCAGGCTTCCATGCATGTGGCTTTGTCATTGGTGTGGTAAACATAATAAGAAGGCTCAATGGCAAGGGTGAACCTTTAGGACAACGTGCCACATAGTCACTGTGTCTGAGGGCTTCCTACACCCAAGGACGTGACGCCTATTGCTTATCATTAAGTGTCGTTTTTGTAGTGTCCCATGCATGAGGACAAGCCTGACCGCAACCAGTTAAAGGAGGACACAACGAAACACTAACACGCCCACGGTGGCTACAAGGCAGAGGGCAATGGTAGGACTCCTCTTAGGGAATACTGTATTATCATCTCTAGATCACTGGTGTCCTCCTGTTGCCGCTGCATGTAACCACTATTTACCGGAGACTTGAAGCTTAAATGTCTGTGATACTGCCATCAACTTCAACTCTCCTTCAAAGTGTAAAATCAGATGATTTGCCCTTGTTGGCAAAATATCCTATATCACCATTGGTCATGGTACAAAGAGTATATTTCAAGTTTATTTGACAAAATCATAAAGCAAAAAAATGGAGTATTCTTAAGTTAAATATGTACCTGAGACAGGTGTGATTGGAGTTCTCATGACATTGTGAGGCCTCCCTTAGTCTTGTCCCTTTTACCTTCATCCTGTTCCATCCAGTGGGCTAATAATCTGTAAAGCCCATTCATCAGTGTCAGACATCACTTTTAGCCTTGAAAATACCTCTCAAGCCTTAAAGACTTTTCAAGGAAGAAAAAATTACCTTTGGCTTAATATTTTTTGTCATGCTCTAGTCCTTCAATTTGTTATTGCTCTTAACTCAAAAATTATTTATTACCGGTGTGTTTGATTACAGTATTTATTGATGAAGGGCTAATCACTTTTATTATGCTGGCTTAATTCTCAGCTGTTATGTATTATCATTTCATCTGTAAGAAATGTTTCCAGTACAGTATGTGTAAAAAAAAAAAAATTTGAAAATATTTTGACATTTGAGAAAATATTCATTGACATTTGAAATTTCATATTTTAAAATATACTGGAAGCATTTCAAAACCTTGTTATCCCCACCGTTTCAAGCTCTTATCCCAGTACTCTGGGAAGGTCTCAATACAATAGCCTACTTAATAGTATTTCTTCTGCAATGGGAACCGGTTATACATGCGATTGTGATAATCTCAAAGGAATGTATGTGGTTTTTGAGTTGTTCGAATTAATGTTAATAAATGACTGAGTGTGTGAGCGCTTGTGGGTGTGTATGAGGTTGGGTGGTTGTAAGTGTGCAGACTAGAGTGAAAGATTAGTAGTGTTAAGAAATGGGCGTGTGCTCATTGCTAAGTGACAAATTTTTGTTTATCCAAATTTGTATTACGTTATAGTTGTTGAATGTACTGTACTAATTTTCCCCCAAAGTACCCTTTAACCTTTCCCCCATCCCATCCTATCCCAATCCTATCATCCTTCCCCCTCCCTATCCCCGGGTTCTTTTTAGAACCCCCCGATAATTCAGAGAGGAATACGAATACCAGTACCTTAAAAAGGTACACTTATAAATCATAACGTCACTGTATCATACGAATACTACCTGAAAAAGGTACACTTTTAAATCCTGGTATCACTGATTATTACATCTGTGAGCCCTCTTTAAGTGTCACTCATGGTTTCCATACTTCATGTGTCTTACCAACTGTAGCATTTCTCATTCCATCTTCCTTCCATGAACATCAACTAGTTTTACCTTGGCAGATCAACTGTTTGAGTGCCATTTCTATTTTGATAGTTTCATATACGAATGCCAGTACCTGAAAGGGTACACACAAATCAGAACATCACTGATCATCACGTCATCTAAGTGCACTTAAATTGTCACACATCATGGTTTCCATATCACATTTGTACCAAAGGATTAATCATTTGAGCATTTCTCATTCCAACTTCCTTCCATAAGCATACTTAAATCTTTTGATCTGGCAGATCAACTGTTCACGTGCCATTTCTGTTTTGATTGCTTTAATTTTTGTCCAAAAGAGAGTTCAGGGAATTTCTAAGTTCATATCAGATAAATGTCTGGTAGGATGACTAGTATTTGAGGTTAGTTCAATCATTCATAAAAATTTAATATTGTAAAGTTGTCTAATCTGACTATTGGGTCACGTCTTTATCTCACAATAGGCTGGCTAGTAGTGTTCAGTTTTCAAGTTACAGTTAGAGCAAAAATAAGGTGGACAAATTATTGGGAAGATCTCAAAAGAAACGGGAAAGGTAATGTGAAAATGTAATGGGTTAAAAGACTGTAAGTGGTCTTTGCCCTTACTCTCCTTACAGGTCTTAAAAAGCTGTGCTGTGCTTTATATGAATTTAAGCGAGTTATTCTTGAAATATTATACTAGAGATGCCATCCAAAGGCGAAGGAGATAAATATTTGTGTACCTCAAGAAATAGTAATTTCTTGTGTAACGTGGTAATGGAGAAGCCTTATTAGAATAGAAAGGAAGGGGTTTTTTACCATCCTGGTTAAAACGATTAGGTTAGTGTTAAAAACGAGAATAATTAAAATGGGGTGTAGTGAAAGTCAAGTGTACTATGATCATTAAGATTTTAGCAAATTTTCATTTATCCGCAGAGATTTGAATTTTGCAACTTACAACTTGATGACTACCTGTATTGAATACGATAATATACCAAAGATATATTTTTGTTAAGCTTGAGAATATGGCTAATTACGTCCGTATTCAGATTGATCAGTTACAAAAAGGTTAAGTATACTGTACGTATTTAACATCTCTGTTGTTAGTGCCGATTCTTATCATGGGGGACAGAGTATCACAAAATCGCAGAGGCCCGGATTAATTCTAATACTGTAGAAAATAGTCAGTAGCTTAACTCAACATTATGTACCAATACCTCTTTTAATGAGATGATTAGGACAGAGCAGCGCAAACGAACAGGCCTGTTAAGGCACTAACGAAACGCATGAAGAGAAAAATACAAACAGGCAATATGTGGATGCAATGTGAGAAAAATATGTTAGGGCGCTCGGGCCAGAAACGCAATGCATTACACAAGGGGACAGGTTTTGGTATATCGTGGTATTCTGCTTCACTATATCTCAGTCCATCTTTCATCGCTACCACTGGATATTGGCATAAAAAAAAATTGTCTTCGCAGACTTGTTCAAGAGAGAAAGGTAATTTCATTGCAAAAATACCACTAGAAGAGGGCTGCTGTGGTCAATATTTGGACGTTCCCTTGGTGCTGACATTCTCAAGCATTTCAAAAACCGGTGATGTAAATAGAAATCTACTAAGTGTAGTACCTACAGAAGTATTTACTAGTATATCTTCATTCACCTATTCATTGTCAATCATATCATTAACTTACATCTGTGAGCCCTCTTTAAGTGCCACTCATGGTTTCCATACTTTAGTTGTCTTACCAACTGTAGCATTTCTCATTCCATCTTCCTTCCATGAACATCAACCAGTTTTACCCTAGCAGATCAACTGTTTGAGTGCCGTTTTACTTTAATAGTTTAATTTGTTTCCAAAAGAAAAAGGGAATTCCATGGTCATATACGAATACCAGTGCCTGAAAGGGTACACGCACAAATCAGAACATCACTGATCATCACGTCATCTAAGTGCACTTAATTGTCACACATCATGGTTTCCATATTTCATTTGTTGTACCAAAGGATTAATCATTTTAGCATTTTTCATTCCAACTTCCTTCCATAAGCATGCTTAAATCTTTTGATTGGCAGATCAACTGTTCACGTGCCATTTCTGTTTTGATTGCTTTACTTTTTGTCCAAAAGAGAATTCAGGGAATTTCTAGGTTTAATTTCTAGGTTCATATCAGGTAAATGTCTGGTGGGATGACTAGTATCTGAGGTTAGTTCAATCATTCTTAAAAATTTAATAATGTAAAGTTGTCTAATCTTACTATCTTTATCTCACATTATGGCGCTAAATAATCTTGATGGGTTCCGGCACTTGGTCTTCAAGATCTAAATTTCATAATTAATCAATCAGTTGTCCATTATCAAAATTTCTCATAACTTTAACGTGTTTGTTTTAAGCATTTGCGTTAGCCTGGCTACACAATTCATTTGCAGATTGTACTGGTCTATGACTGTGTTTATAAGATGGATATTAGGTTCATAAATTTAATATTCACAAACTAAAGGGTTTTGTTCTTAATTATTATTTAATATAGTCATTTAACATGTTAAAACTTGAACATTAGGGTATTCTGAAAATGCTGAAGATACAGACAGGATTAAGTTAAAAGGTTAGTTTTCTAATTTGTGATCATTGTCAGGTGCAAACTGAACAGACAAAAGTTAAAAATTCAAGGACTTTGCATTCGATGCAGCACCTGCACTGTCATGTACTAAAGGAATAGGTATTAAATGTTTCAGTGATTTTGTCTTTTAAGGTGAAGTGGGTCATACCTATCCTGCTAAGTAGCTTATATGCATTGAGGATTTTGTTTGAGACTCGGCACCCTCATCAGATTTCATAATTAATTTTTTTCAGTTTAAGAGCGATCTTGCATGTCTACACATTTTGTAAACTGTGCCTAGCCAGAGTCCATGTCTCCCTGCATTTTTTCATGCCTTCCTCCTTTGTATTAGTATCTGTAACGACTATGAGTGTGTTTACTACTTTAATCATCTTATACGTTCTTGTTCCTTTCCAGTGTTCCTCCAAGACTGCATTATTTTATATCAAGACTATCTTTGTGGTAGAGGTAACCAGCTGCTGACTGCGTATTCCAACTGTGGTCTCGTCAGCGACTAACAATTCTCCAAGTTGGTGTCTTGAAGATTGTCTTGAACAACCCAACCATTTGAGTTCCCTTTGCCATTGCTACTTTCAGTCTTAAAAATGGTCTGATGAAAATTATCCCAAGTCTCTCTAGCTATTTTTCAATTTTGACTCACTGATATCTGAAACACCATCCACTAGTTAGTTCAGAGAGTCTTTCCTGAGGTCAGAAAAGCTTTTAGCTGTCAAGCATCCAGTCTGAGGTAGTGTATTCATTTCCTTCAGTGGGCTTACCTTGCTTTGCTATTTGTATATGTCATTCCTACTGTTTGGCCTTTGGAAAGTTTCGACGCAAAGAAAAAAAAAGAGGGGCTGGGTGTTTTCTGTCACTGACTGTTTTGGGGGAATTGACTAAGTGACAAGGGCCATCATCAGTTTAGAGGTATAAACACCTCCAACAAGCCTAGCTGCCGCAAAACCACTCTTCCCAGGTCTGATACAAATTGCTGGTTAGGCCTGGAACAATTATTAATAAATCCAGAGGATTGGGATAGGTGAATAAAGAAGTTATCCTTAGACCCTAAAAACCTGCCAACAGCAATCAGGAGCCACTGTAAAGGCACCGGAGCACAAGTACAATACTAAAGCATTACTACCGGGTCTTTGCAGCATCTCTTTGGCCCCCAGCTGCTACCCCTTTCATTCCTTTTACTGTACCTCTGTTCGTAGTCTTTCTTCCATCTTCCACTCTCTTCTAACAATTGATTCATGGTGCAACTGCGAGGTTTTCCTCCTGTTACACCTTTCAAACATTCTTACTGGCAATTTCCGTTTCAGTGCTGAATGACCTCATAGGTCCCAGCGCTCGGCCTTTGGCCTAAATTCTATATTCTATTCTCAAAACAACCAGTAGGAATGCAAAGAATCAAGATATTATAACCTATGTCGATGATTACATGGGATACCCAAGCTTGAAATTTGGATTATGCTGATGTGACAAATTTCACAATACAGGGGATACAGTTGTTTATACATCATTAATGATAACGGACATGGGTTTGTAACTAACTTTCCTCTTGATAGGTACACATTTTGGCACTTATCAACGGCCAGCAAGATATTAACAGGATTAGTAGATCATGATTAGTTTATCACCTATTTTTGATAAGCTGTCATGACTTGTTGGCACCGCTTTTATTTGTTTGGGATCTTAAAACTCGCTAGTAATGATATATATAACATCCAAATTCACAGTGGTAGTCCTAATTGACTGCGGCTGAATTGGCATTTTCCCGTCCTATTTCACGAGTTTGGTAAGGGGCTTCATATGGGTCCAAGCAATAAATCCCATTAAAAGAAAGGTTCGGTTGCAATTTGTTCAGGTAACATTATTTTCTAACTATGAACTGTAATGCATCTGGGCTCGGAAGAAAGATACTAAATACGTTTATGATCTGGGGAATCTTCATAAATCAAATGAAACTTGTTTATCTTTTGGTATGCTACCTTTAATTGCAATTTTTTTTGGGGGTGTTTGCCTGTTGGGGAAAGAAGGTTAAAAAATAAGTTTTCTAGGACCTTCCTTGAGAGAGCATACTATTTTTTTTAGGTTGAAAACTATCTTGAAATCTTAATGAAAAGCATATTAAGTTTTCAAAAACTCATATCTGCTGGAATTAGGCACAACTGGTATCTTAGACCCACAGAGGTTGGTGCTTATCTATGCATGGCAGTGTAATTTCTGAGAATGGTAGCTATAGTTCTTTATAGGGTTAACTATGTTACTTGAAGGGGCAAAGTGACCCGGTCCCCATACCCATATAGTGTATAGGAAACACTGAGAGGCTTGACGTAGAATACTTTAAATTTTGAGCTGAAACCTATAGTTTTTAAAGTTGAAGGAAGCCTGAGATTCTGCTCGGTAATGTTAAACGACAAATAAGTGTTGCAGAATTCTAGGTAAACTACTCCCCTTGTAAACTGAGAGATGTTCCTTTAAATACTAAGGAGAGAAACTATATCCTCGACGAGTGTTGGACTAAGAGGAATGTAAAAGGAATTTGTGCTTTGCCACTATTTTTGCATCATTAGAAGATGCAACTATCATTTCACAAGTTTGACATTGAGTAAGTGTATATATAAACACTTCCATCAGGACTAAAATTCCTTCATTGGATTATGTGTAAAGTATGTCTGTACACACTTGTATGTATCCAAAAGTTTGGTATATTTCCGTGGACAACTGTAACGGAACTTTAAGACGTATAGCCCCACATCAGTCAGTCAATACAGAGTGATTCACTTCCTCCGAATCCTCGGTAGGGGGATAGTGCCGTCAGTGCGCCTTGTGGGGTGCGCTGTAGGAATTACTGGAGGTTGTTATGCAGCGTGCCTTTGGGCCCTAGCTGCAACCCCTGTTGTTTCTTTTACTGTGCCTCCTCTCATATTTTCCCATCTGACTTCCACCCTCCCCTAACAATTGATTCACAGTGCAACTGCGAGGTTTTACTCCTGTTACACCTTTCAAACCTTTTACTGTCAGTTTCCGCTTCAACTCTGTATGACCTCAGGCCCCAGTGCTTGGTCTTTGACTAAATTGTGTATTCAATTCACTTCCTCTGAGTCGGGATTCCTTGCAACATGGTCTAAAGAGACAGGTCAGTTTTCTTTACCCAAGAATGCATCCGTTTTCACAGCAGTATTATCTGCAATGTGGTCAGCTTGAGCAAGAAGTGATGGTAAGAACTTGGTAAGCTTGCTGGAGCCTCGAACATAAAAGTGCATTAAGGTCACTAAGTTTCTGGTATAGAGTTCTGGGCATTACTGTACTGTAGGCGAGTAATTGTACTAACTGTACCGCCTTTCAACTTTTTACAAGGCATACTTGATGGAAGGGATGATCATTGTCCCTTGGAGTGATGGTTCGTTGACATCTTTTGATATGTTAGTCCTCACTAGAGAAATGTCGTCCTTAACTGTAAGTGATGATAACTTGGCAGAGTTCTTTATGTGATCGTAAATATACTTCCATGTCAGGGAATTTGATTTCCTACGATACATTAGTTAGATGTTATGCAAGGCAAGAAATAGCTTGTGGTTTATTGAATTTTTTTTATAGCTTAATTTTATTGCCATCATCTTAACTTTTGTTATACTTCAGTGAAGATTTGGTTCAAGACAGACGCTTACCTGTGACTTCAAAGAGGTAATTTCACATTAATACGAGACATTTCAATGTGAAGTTTCTGTTTTATGGGCTTCCATGAATAAGCAAAAACCATTCATGCAAGAATATTATTTAGCGTAATGTGCTTCAAAACCACTTTATAATTTACATTCTTTAATTCTGAGTCATTACTACAGTGTATTATGTAGGGAAGTCCATTTTCCAAAATCTTATTGGCACAAATTTATGAAGCCTCCTGAGGAGAGGGTTGATTTGTTATCTTGAGGTCACCGGGAGCAGTAGCCGAAACAGTACAGGAAGGGAATGGCAGAGAATCTACCGTGTGACAGAAAACTTTCTTTGATTCAGTCCGATCGAGGAGGGTAACAGGAAAATTTAGCTTTTTAAAAATATGAGCGACATTCCAATTGGACCACCATGGCCTACATAATTTTGATTATTAATTTGACAGAGAAGGGAACGTTCATCATCTAAACCAGTGGTTCTTAACCAGGGGTGCGAGATGCCTATGAATAATGAAAGCAAAATATATTTTTATATACAATGTTATTTTTTCAGAAAAAAAATTATTATTATTATTATTGTAAGCTTTTGTGAATGAAGAATTTAAAAAGTGGTTTTGTTAGTAATACACATCATATCGACTTTGTATTTTAGCTTTTTTTTTTTATTTCAGCAATTCAGGGGCGGGTGAGAACTGACTGCTGATTTGAAAGGGGTGCATACATTAAAAAGGTTGAGAACCATTGATCTAGACAAAAAAAGGACTACTGTATGCAGTATCTGATATAAACATTATTCCAAAATTATCTTGTGTCCTTGGTTCCAAGTGATATCTGGTTTTCAGTTTTAAAATTGGTTGACCAGACATAATATTACTGTCAAGACTGGAATAATTTGGTTGACACAGTGTTACCATTTCATATGTTGGCAAATCCTTTGACTCAAAGTAGGTTTAAAACCCACTGCCAGCCATTCAGACAGAATGGATAAAGTATGAAACGATTAGAAAAATCCATGTATAACATTGAGTTCTTTTTGAAACATAAGGTTGTACGCTCAGTTTGAAAAAATCCCATTAGTCTGTGATGGGAAAATACAGTAATTGGTCAAACAAATGCCTTTTTTACCCGCTACAGGCCTATGCAGTTTTATTTGTTCTTTGAAGCAAAGTTGTGGAAAGTAATGATGAAAGACAACTTTCTCGACTTCCGATCCTAGGAAAAATAAATGTATTTCCCAGAAGATATACTGCACAAGTTTACTATTAGTAGATAAATGCAACCTTCTCTCTCTAATGACAGTACTCTTAGAAGTTGGTAACATTAGACAGAATAAATCTAGCCGCCCACCTGAATGAGGATTGTCGCTAGTTTCCTCAGAGAGGAAGGTGAGTGAAAATTAAGTAAAGAAAAACAGTGGGACAGACTTGTTTCTGTACACTAGTTCATTAAGATAAATGGAGTTAACGCTGGATGTTCGTGTTTGCAGAAATATGAAACATTAAGTGGTTAAATAGACCACGCATTGAAAAATGTTCTCAACAGTGGCTAAAAATGTACTGAAATGTAGGAAGCATGATGTTAGACTGGTGAAGTTAATTTT